>NC_045446.1:104033626-104229874 GCF_002776525.5 Piliocolobus tephrosceles | reverse complement strand
ATTTTTGTTGAAATATAAGCTTCCACATCCACATCTGGAAGCTTATATTTCAACAAAAATAGCTGAACAGTGGCAACCTTTGCTCCTATTCCACTTTGGTGAGGCTAAGATTTTTCTTCATAGTGTCCTTAAGATCTATGCTCTCCTTCAATTCTGAAATTGTCTGCCAGCTGTTACTTATAAACAAAACGATTGGGCTATCATGTCAACCTATTTTCACACACAAAAAAATTTGATGACAGAATAAGGTAGAATGATGTTAACAAGGTATTTTAGAGCCCATAGGATAGTAAAGATAAGAAAATGCATAAGAAAAAGAAATGATGGCCGGGCGCGGTGGCTCAAGCCTGTAATCCCAGCACTTTGGGAGGCCGAGACAGGTGGATCACGAGGTCAGGAGATCGAGACCACCCTGGCTAAACCCGGTGAAACCCCGTCTCTACTAAAAAATACAAAAAAACTAGCCGGGCGAGGTGGCGGGCGCCTGTGGTCCCAGCTACTGGGGAGGCTGAGGCAGGAGAATGGCGTTAACCCGGGAGGTGGAGCTTGCAGTGAGCCAAGATCCGGCCACTGCACTCCAGCCTGGGCGACAGAGCGAGACTCCATCTCAAAAAAAAAAGAAAAGAAAAGAAAAGAAAAGAAAAGAAAAAGAAATGATTTGGAGAAAGACAGTATAACCAAGGTGAGTGAAAATATAAAACTGCATGCAGTCTCTAATTTAACAATTCTATTGCTCAGTATGAATTGTAAGCTGTTTAAGTGGAATTCAAAATGGAAGTTTTTCCACAGAAACAAAACAAGGCTAGGTTCCAAGGCAGCCTACATGGGCCTATTAATTTAGATTATCCAAGGAGTACCTAACTCAGAATTCAGCAGCATCTCTTTCCCCATTTCATATGACTATATGTGGAGGTAAGAAGGCAACATGCTCCTAAAAGGTATTAATTTGTTAAATTTCCTTTATCTGTAAATCAAAACTGCAATTCCTTACACCACTTTGATGCTGACATAAAAGAAATCACCTCCCTAAATTGTCCACTTCCTGTTACTCCATGATGAGAAACAAAAGGAATTTACTCTCTCTAAGGGCACAAGCAAGGGTCCCAGAGTTCAGTTCCTCCAAGCTGGTCCCATTACATATTAATCCTAAAACAGAATCATTCTGAAAATGGATCATGGAAAATTATGCATCTTTGTGTGTGCACATGTATGGGTGTGTGTGTGATAAAATACATATAAATTTACCCTTTTGTCATTTTTAAGTGTACAGTGCAGTTGCATTAAGTACAGTCACACTGTTGTATAACCAAAATCATGTTTCTTATCCTGGATCCCCAAGGATTCTGCAGGTTGCTCATGGTATGCTTTCATTTGTACAATATCAGATTTTGCTCCACACTCTTGGAGCACCTGCTTCACAGACTTGTTTGCTGTAGCCTAGCCAGTGGTATAACCTGGGTGATTAAATTGCTAAACTGATTAAATTACCCTGAAGACCAACTTGTCTCAGGTCCTGCACATTCAACTTGACATGTCAACTGTGAAATGCTTGTGTTCTAATGGAATGAAAACTTACAATCCCCCCCGATTTTTTTTTCTTTGAAATAATGTCTCACTCTATTACCCAAGCTGGAGTGCAGCAGTGCAATGATATCTCACTGCAGCCTTGACCTCCTGGGCTCAGGCAATCCTCTCGCCTCAGCCTCCCGGGCTCAAGTGATCCTCTCACCTCAGTCTCCTGAGTAGCTGGGACTACGTAGGTGCACTATGCCCAGGTAATTTTGCGGGGGGTGTTTTTATAGTGATGAAGAAATTTTGAAGCCACAACCGTCCTTTACACAATAGCAAATGCTCAACCAGAGAAGAATTCTTCATTTATGTTCCCACCATGCTATCTATACTTCTACTATGAGCCACATAAAATTAAATGCTTTGTTCAAATAATTAAAACGCAACTAATTTTCACAATAGACATAGAGTATACAGTTGGCCCTCTATACCTGTGGGTTCCATATCCATGGCTTCAGCCAATCATGGGTCAAAAATATTTTTCTAAAAAATTGTGTCCGTACTGAACATGTACAGACTTTTTTCCTTGTCATTATTCCCTAAACAATACACTAACACAACTATTCACATAGCATTTACATTGTATTTGCTATTATATAATAAGTAATCTAGAAATGATTTAAACTATCCAGGAGGTTGTGCTTAGATTTTACATAAATACCACACCATTGTATATCAAGGAATTAAGCATCCATGGATTTGGGTATCTACAGGAGGTCCTGAAACCAATCCCCCATGGATACCAAGGGACAACTGTATTTATCAATAGATACCTAGCATAATAGCTTTTGTCCTCATCAGCAGATATAGAACATAATAGCCTTTGTACTCATCAGCAGATACGAAATATAACAGTTTTTGCCCTCATCAATCTGCTACAAAAGGCTTATCCTTGCAACCACCAATTTTCCATTGTCCCTGCTGCTTATTAATTTTTCAAAATGTTACAGCATTTGAGTGAAACTGGGACATTCATGCACTACCACAAAGCAATCAGTATGACAAAACTGCACTTGAACATTACGACTATTATTTGTTCTTCAAGGCATACACATATAAGAACAGCAGTTCATGCAAACCAAACTATCAATTTCCCTCTGAATTTGTAAGCTGGTCTCTTAACAGAGATATATTGTTTTGTAAATGAGAAAACACAGGTGTCTCAGGATTCATTCTCCTCTACTATGGATAAACTGCTAAAAAATGGGGATCTTTCTTGCCCACATTCTCAGTACTATGGCTAAGGGCACTCAAAGAACACTTGACTTTAGACTATCAGGAAAGGATATATGGTCCCCAACTTACAAACAGCTTGACTTACGACTTTTCTATTTTTTTAGCTTTAAAAGACCATTTATTAATCTTAAGTATTTATGACTCATGGGTTAAAATATTTATCAATTTAATACCAACAGGTAATTTTGTTTGAAAGAGGCTTCAACTGTTATCCTTACCACTTTTATTTCCAATGGGAGAGAATTCTATGTTACCTTTCTTTTTACATTCTCCTTTGTAGATGTTTTGAACCACAGTATCTGGTTATCTTAGGAAATTTAAATGACAGCCCATTAACAGGCTTTCCAGAAAGTTTCCCATCAGTGAAAAGAAGTCCCACTGACTTTCCTAGCCACTCCCATATTCAGCTTGTAAATAACCTATTGTGAGAAGCATATGCTATTCCAATAACGATGACGTTGAGTGACCTCAAGTGTACACTAATATTATTCCAAGGGAAAAGCTTAGATACTAACAGTGTTTAAATAATTGAAAACTAATTGGAATCTCTTCAAGAAATACAATAATGGGGCACATGCAGGCACAGCAAAGAGTATCTATAAACAATGTATGAAGGAGACATGATACTTACACCTAAATAACAAACAAAACCCCCTCCAGACTAAATAGTTCTTTTGTACACATCTTATTAAAGCCCAAATGAAAATATTTTAAAGCTTTAAGAAAATTACCATAAATTACTTCCTCTATAATTTGTGTCTTGCATGGTTCTAAAATGTTCATAATGCTATAATTTGTTACTTATGTGAAATTTTTAAAAAATATCTCCATGCATATCTTGTTCACTTTTTTTGTTTGTTTGTTTTTTTTTTTTTGAGACAGAGTCTCCCTCTGTCGCCAGGCTGGAGTGCAGTGGTGCGATCTCGGCTCACTACAACCTCCACCTTCCAAGTTCAAGTGATTCTCCTGCCTCAGCCTCGGAGGAGCTGGGACTACAGGCACGCACCACCACGCCCAGGTAATTTCTTGTATTTTTAATGGAGACAGGGTTTCACCATTTTGTCCAGGATGGTCTCAATCTCTTCATCTTGTGATCCTCCCACCTTGGCCTCCCAAAGTGCTGGGATTACAGGCGTGAGCCATCACACCTGGCCTTGTTGACATTTAACTCACAAATAAATACCTTAACATGCTGTCTAGAGAAATTGCTCCTACACACTTATTCTTAATTATGGAGGATTCAAGCAATACTGAGTTTTTATATCATCCTCAAACTGAAAAAGCTTCAAAATTAGCCATTTTTTCCTTAATTATTTAGTTACGTATTTAAGAAATAGAGACAAGCGGCCGGGCGCGGTGGCTCAAGCCTGTAATCCCAGCACTTTGGGAGGCCGAGATGGGCGGATCACAAGGTCAGGAGATCGAGACCATCCTGGCTAACCGGGTGAAACCCCGTCTCTACTAAAAAATACAAAAAACTAGCCGGGCGAGGTGGCGGGCGCCTGTAGTCCCAGCTACTCAGGAGGCTGAGGCAGGAGAATGGCTTAAACCCGGGAGGCGGAGCTTGCAGTGAGCTGAGATCCGGCCACTGCACTCCAGCCTGGGCGACAGAGCGAGACTCCGTCTCAAAAAAAAAAAAAAAAAAAAGAAATAGAGACAAGTTCTTGCTATGTTGCCCAGGCTGGTCTAAAACTCCTGGCCTCAAGCAGTCCTCCCGCCTCAGCCTCTCACAGTGCTGGAATTACGGGCATGAGCCACTGTGCCCAGCTAAAACAAGCCAATTTAATGCCCTTAAACAATCAAAATGTAATGCTAAGGAAAATAAAACAATACAAACCAAAACTGGAGTGCAAAAGCAAAAACCTTTTGGCTATGGATTTGTGAACTAATGGGATCCTTTCCCAAGGGCATGCTGGAAATATAAAAAATGAAATGACAGAAGCTTCCCGTGTTTCCCTCCTTCCTTAGGCAACTTCTTACCCTATTTCAGTTTCCTGAAACATGTCTGGTTAAGACTCTCGTGATTAAAAAGACAAAAACAAGTATTTATACAAGTCCATCAGATTCCTCATTAAAGCTGAAGTCACACACCAGAGACCGGTGATCTGAAGGATAATTGAAGGATAGTAGCCAGTTGGGTCCAATCTGTTCTTCGATGGCCAGATCAAGAGCTGATCTTACATTTAGAGCATGTTTAGAATACCAGATGTAATCCAGGGTGTGCCTGCCCTCCCCTGGGGTCCAGATCTTCCAGGTAGTATAGGGGGGTTCTGACTGCCCACCAGCACTCAGGGCCTCGTAGGCACTGTTCAGGTTGAGGCTGGAGGAAGCAAAGTGTTTCTAGGCCTCTTGTGTTGGTTCTGTATTGAAGTCCCCTCAAACAACAAGGGGAATCTTGGCCCTTGAGTGACGTTTGGCAAGTTCTGAAGAAGGTCACAGCCTTGAGCTGATCAAAATCATTCCCAGACAATGCATGGTTTTACATAGGTGACACCGATGCAGTTGGTCTGACTCCTTGCACTCTAGGAACTGTGCAATGGCCACCTGATTGGTTTTCAATGTCATGGCCATCAGCCTAATATTGGCAGTGTTCACTAGCTTGATTTGGTTTTGGAGGAAAAATTAGGCACAGCTGTCTGGTCCATTGTTTTTTGTTCTATACCTAGACAAGATGACCAGGGCTTGAGGAAAAAAAAAAAATGTGCCTTGATAGCCCAGTCTCCTGAGGAGTGGTTGGAAGGTGTCAAAATACTGTTCTACCTCTTGGAGGCACAATATATCAGGCTGGTAGAACAGGATTTCTTCTAGCATGAGATGCTTCCTTTCTTTTCACTTGAGTGCTTCCAATAGGGCATTGTACAAAGTTGTCGTTGTCTTTCCAAGAGTTTGGACGAAGTTGTTCCATTGCATGACCCTAATAGGTAGGCAGTTACTGGAGCAGTCTGTCCCCAGATCCACAAAATCTCTCTGGAACCAAGGAGGTTAAGTATCCAGGACAGCCCTACATTCCTCAAAAAGCTCTTTAGGATCTATGGGCTCCAGATGTTCTAGGTCAGGTAATACCAAACACTCTGGGTGCAGGAGGCAGTACTGCTGTTCAGTGTCTTGGCAAGAGCACTAGAGTCTGCTCATATTATTTCAATCGTACTTCGACTACCCATACAACCATTCTGCTTTTCACCTTCTCTACAGTATTAAGTTACATGATATACTCAACACTTTAATATAAAATAGGTTTTCTGTTAGATGATTTTGCCCAACTATAGGCTAATGTAAGTGATCTGAGCACATTTAAGGTAGGCTAGGCTAACATGTTTGGTAGGCTAAATGTATTAAATGCATTTTTTACTTAATAATTTCAACTTACAATGGGTTTGTTGGGATGTAACCCCATTGTAAGTCAAAATGCATCTGTACCAATTCATTCACCTTGAGTTTAATAGAGGGGAAATACACCTGGACGATCCTAAGAACATAGCTTGCAGGACAATTACCGCACAGAACGAACCACTAAATGAGAGGTGCCCCCAAGAGCACTAGAATGGCAAGCTCTACCAAGCAAATACACTTATCATTTTTCAAGCTGTAGTTATATTTAAACCAATTCGCACTGCAGTTCATTTCACAGAAATTACTTCATAGCTTCAGGAATCCCCTGTGAAATCCTAAATACCAGCACTACAGCACTACAAATTTAAACTTAACTTAAAAATAATGAACTAATCACTGAATCAGCATGTCTTCATATATACCTGCACTAGACTGGTTTTGTTTAACTCACAGGCTGCCATTTATTTTATTAAAATTCAACACAAGCTCCATTAAAGGACAATAGAATTAGCTACACAATTAAGATACAGCAGACAGCATTGAAGCAGTAAGGTGCCTGTTCATGTAAGATTTAAAATGAACACCAGGAGTTGAAAATTTTTAAAATGCCTTGAACAGTTCAATTGGTGAATAAACCAGCCAGTTGTGCGGAAGAAACCTTGAAGCATTAATAGCAGTATCTGGTTCCTATGAACCTTTCTTAAGCCCAGTGTTTTCTTATCTATCATTGCATTCAAAGTTAACATTCCTGAAAGCCAAGTTAGGGCAAAGACCCTTTTGCCAAATTTCAGTTGGAAACACCAAACCAAGTCAAGGTCACACTGTTGGTGACGTTTACAACAGTCCTCGGCACGATGTAGGCACTCATAAGCATTAAGTGAACGCTGATTTAAGATAATGCCTCCAGCCTCATAACTAATCATAGTACCCTTTATTATCAATATTCGTTAGCTATCATTACAGGATGCTCACCGTGCTGAGCTCAGAACTGTATGAATAGCATTTAAATTAATCCTAACAATTCATTAAGTAACGTTATGAACCTCATTTTACAGATATGGAAACTGAAACTTAGAAAAGCAACTTGCCAGTCACTCAGTATGTCAGGAGCCTGAACTGGAATTAAGAGTTTGACTCAAGAGCCCTGTTCTTAACTACAGTTAACCCTTGAACAACATGGGGGTTAGGGGTGCCAAACCCTCGTGCAGTCAAAAATCTGTGTATAATTTTTGACTCCCACAAAACTTAACTACTAATAACCTACTACTGACCGGAAGCCTTACTGATAATATAAACAGTCAATTAACATAGATTTTGTATGTTATATGTAATAGATATTACATTTTTTACGCAAACATCAGGAACAATATATATATTATATTCTTACAATAAAGTAAGCTCTCAGAAAAGAAAATGTTAAGCAAATCTCAAGGAAGAGAAAATAAATTGACTATTCATTAAGTGGAAGTGGATCATCATAAAGGTTTTCATCCTCATCATCTTTACATTAGTGGGCTGAGAAGGAGAAAGGGGAGGGGTTGGTCTTGTGTCCCAGGAGTGGCAGAAGCAGAAGAAAATCCACATGTAAGTAGACCTCTGCAGTTCAAACCTGTGTTGTCCAAGGGTCAACTGTCCTACCCAATCCTGCCTTCCAAGACACTGAAGTTAGTGCATGACATAAAACCCATGCCATTCCAGAAAGAAGTGGTCAGAAAGATCAGCAGACTTATGTTTTCATAAATTCATTCTTAGTAGACTCATGAATTTCAGTCTTAATTCACTCGTTTGGAAACAGTTACACTACAATCCCTCTCTCCACTGATACAGCTGTAGTATAGGTAACACAACTTAGTACATGTTAAAACGTTACTCAGATGAAAATATTATGGGGTTATTCTGATCTACTAGCTAGTGATCTCTCTGTAACTATCACACATCAGGATCGCGCTACTATGTTCGTATCTGTAATAGAATAGACATGTAATCTGACATCACCACAGAAGTCTTCTCACCTACTGGTTCTCAAGGAAAGGAAAGAAACCTGTGGGCCTCTCCCAATTTTGATTTGTCTTCAAGGGGCATTTGTCAGAATGAGGTGCACAAAGCAATGAGATGTGTTCTACAGATGATTCTATTGCACACTCTGTCTAGGAAATCCCCTTTAGTACTGTGGTCTAGAATATGTAAACTTAGGAGTTAGTATGTTCCAACTGAAATCCCTTCTCAGCTACTTACTGACCATTAGAACTAGAGCAGCAAGCTATTTATATTCTGTAAACCAAGCAGTCACTGCTGTGCATATAAATAAGCCCTAATTATTACTCGCAATAAACTTTAGTTATAGAATCCGTCTGAATTGAATTCCCTGAATGTAGCAGAGTAGCCTAGTCCAGTGCTGTTAATTCAATAACTCTAACAATGAGCCCAAATCTGCTTCTTTAAACTTATCTATGGTTATTCTAAAGCAAAACATGTTCACTTCCTGTTTGACTTGAACTTATTAACCCATTCCTAATTGCATTACAAGAGTTTAAACATTAGCCATATCACTTCAAAAAGAAAAAGCCATCTTCTCCCAATGATTAAACTACTAAAGAATACATGGTACAAAAAGGTTTGCATTTCAATAGAACTAGCTTTATTTACTTATTTATTTATTTATTTAAACAAAAGAAATGCTTTAAAAGCAAATGCATATATGTACCAAGGGATGGACATGACCTGGTACTTACAAAGGAGCTGCTGTGTCATAATGGAAACAGCATATTAGGAGAAAAATAGTATTTCGTGTGCTGTCTGCTTGAGTAATCAATCTGGAGATGCAAGTTAACCGAAGGTGCTCTGCCAAGCCATCAGCGTGAGGAAAAAAAAAACCACCAGAAGTTGCCTCCAGATAACTATGTAGTGGCAGCGTGATAACTGGCATCAACTCACGGTCTTCTCATTTTCCCCATTTTCTATAATTTTCCTCTTCTTTTCATCTATTTTTTTCTTGAAGATGTTATTTCGGTAAAACTGAAGTTCTTTGATGCTTTCGCTAATGTCATCAAGTGCCCTGTAAGCAAACACACCACACTGAATCAACTGTCCAAAACCAGGACATGAAAATCATTTTAAAAGTACGACTGTTACAAAATGACTTAAGAACAATGGGTGCTACTATACATGTCACTATCTAGCATCATCAAAAGTAGAACATTTCAGAAAAGCAATTTTCTTTAAATGTTTTGTATAAACTTTTGACAAAAAAATTGGTAAAATATAAAAGATTAAACTTTCCCAAATTGTTCCATAAGATGGTGACATGTTCCGCCGGGAGAAAAAATAATTCCAGGGTCAAATAAGTTTAGGAAAAACTAGATTAAACTTTTTACTGAAGTAAAAAGTTGGAAAGCATTTCATATACTAATGTGTATTATGAACTCCCAAAAGGAAGCTGTCCTATATTTCTAATATATTTATTAATTTTCTAAAATTAATAAATCTTAGTATTTCTAAAACTTAATCGACCACATTTGCAGAATACTTATAAACAGCTCATGGAACACAGTTTGAGAAACACTGCGCAATACTTAATGAGGCCCCTGAACAAAACAGACTGACATATTTGAACAGAAGTCGTCACTTAGTCATCATAATAAACATCAATTATCAAACAGTACCTAACCATACCAGAGGATCTACCTCCTCTCTCATGGTGATTTGTGCTATAATCAGTGGCAGCCTGCCTCCATCTAAGAGCCTTTCTTTTCTTCCAATATGTTGTTTCCCATCTGTTGCAGTCTGAGAAATCAGGTAACCAAGATTATTAGAACAGTGTGCAAGTAAATCATTAAGCTCTGAATGATGGGCCAAGGGCCACTTCTAGAGAACACCCGGCACAAATTTTAGTGCAAGAGTTTTATGACAGTTATTTGTGTGGCTAAGGCAACCATCTGCTTTCTTCCCAGGTCTTGGATATATGTCAGAGCTGAAGCTGCCAAAATTATAGCCTCTGGCTAAATAATGGTACACAATCTCTTATCCACAAAACTGAAATCCAAAACATACCTGAAAACCCACAGTACTTTCATAACCTATTATGTAGCAAAACCTGAGCAATCTTAATGTGAGGCTATTGACAGTCATCATTAGTTATGCCATTTGGTGTGAATATACACGTTTCACTACAGAAACATCTATGTGTTTTATTATGGGCTGCTTCTCAAACCTTGTTAGGGATGCTACAAGATAATAAGCAATACAGACATAGTGTTACCTTTCTAAAATCTGAAAAATTCTGAAATCCAAGACACATCCCAGTTGTTTCAGGTGAGGTATTCCAGACCTGTATGACTGTGCTACAGTCTACATACACTCAATAAAATAACATGAGAATGCCTGACTTTTTAGGGATTGGTCTTTCTCTGCTTGCCTAGAACTGTACAAGGCACATCGTAGAGGCTCAGTGAATGGTTTAACAAATGCTACCCTTAGAAGCCAGCTGCTAAACCTTCCATCAGGTTTCATGTTTCTCCTGAAAGACCACAAAATCAAAAAGAAAAGACCAGTACAGGACACATGAACATATAGGATCTTTAAACTCCTTGTCGACTTGTACCTAAGGCTACAGGCATAAGAGAAACAATCAGAAAAACTATAACAAGTGTCAAAGTAGGCAACTATATCATACGATTGCACATAAAGTGTTCTGATTTCAAAAGGCTGCCAGTCCATATCCTCTGTGGGAAGAAAGTAAACACGGTTCATTACTAGAAAGATTACAGATTGTTTCATCATGCCTATAAACCAAGCTATCTAAGAGTTTTAAAACAGCAATAAAGGCTATATAACCCTCTCAGAACAGAACACTGGAATCCTGACCAGAATTCCTAACAGTAAGAGAATGTTATGTTTATGCTAGTCGAACTTTATCTTTTCCCCAAGAAAAAAGAGTTAAGGGACATTATTTCAAGCAGTCAGGAATTTGGGAGTTAAGTGTGTGTCAGACTGGAAAGTGCTTGGTAGAACTCAAACTTACCTATGAGAAGCAGCCTTCTTTGGTGCAAATTCATATTCTTCTGGATACCAGCGTCTATACACAGCAGAAATGGAACTCTCAAAGGAAGCTGTCTCAAATACACTGAACAATTACCTCCTTCAAGTAATCCATTACCATTGAAAATGGCATTTGAGTCATGATTCTCAAGTTGCTTCTTTGCCAGGGCCTCTATCTTCCACCCTCTCCTCTCTTTCTTCTATATACTTTCTATGAGCAAGCTCATCAGTGTGTAAAATTGCTAAATCTGGAAATCCAGCCCAGCCTTCCCTAGAGTTTCTGTCATGGATATGCAACTGCCCACTAGATACCTGCATCTAAAAATCTACCAGACACTTCTAATTAACATATATCAAACCACACCCATCATCCTCAGCACCTCCCCTGCCCCATCCACCATACTCTTCCTCTTCTCTTCTTATTTGAACACTGCCATCATCCACCAACGCTGCTCAAACTAGAAACATCAGAATCACATTATACCTCTTCCTTTTCACACCACCTCATTTGAACACTGAGTGTCTGTCCACTGACCCTCTCACATTTTTATCATGCACGCCCCTCGTTTCCATGCTCTGCCCTTTCTCCAGTTCATTCTTCTCTCCAAGATGGCGGAAAAGGCTCCTTTCTATCTCTCTACCACTTTTCTTGCCACCTTCGAATCAGAACGATCGTATCGCTCACTCTTCTACCTACACTTTCTCAAAGGAACCCCATTCCTTGCAAGATCATAGTGAACTTCACTGGCATGGCATGCAAGCCCTTGAGGCTCTAGACCCACCTCCCACCTTCTCCAACCTCATGCTTTGCACTCCAGCATTAATGGTTTGTGATTCATTTAATACATTTTGCCTTAGCTTCCTGCTCCCTCACATTCTTGTACTTCTGTCTGCTCTCTCTGAATGCTCTCTCCTCAATAAAATGCCTGGAAGACTTCCACTCTTCTTCAAATCTCAGTTTCAAAGCGATTTCCTTCCTACGTAAAGGTTTCTCTGACTCCCCATTCCTCTTGCTCCAGCACAGTTAGATGCTGCTTCCCTTGTGACCTCAGTAGTCCATATGTACATTTTCAATACAGGAGTCATGAGAGAGCATATTTTTAGGGTGTGTTTTTTACACATATGTCAATCCACTACTTTCTAAAGTACTTAAGAGCTTTTCATCTATATGTTCCCAGTCAGAAGACTTCCATATAATATTAATCCAGAAAATTTATTGAGCACTTATTTTGTGCCAGGCACTGGCTGATTTACTGGGAACATGTCTGATATTGTTTCTCCCAAATCTCACCAGTCCAGGATAAGTTAAGGTCCTACACAAGCAAGAATGGGATGAGGAAGATATGAACCCACTTGGCAGCCTTAGTTCTATAGCTCTATCCAATTACTTTTCACAAGTTCTCAATTAAAACATGCTAAATGAGGTAATTTAATGGATCCTAAATATAGCCCTTACCTGCACAGTTCTTTAACAGTGCTCACATCAATTATTCTATAATGAAGATGTTTCATGAACTGGGGCATGTATTTGTCAAGAAACTTCTTATCTTCATGAACTGAATTTCCTAGAAAGACACGAAGCATACTGCATCTCTATATTTCTAGTAGTATACAACAGGACATCAAAACTCATAAAATGTATTTGAAATGGAGATGATTTTTTAAAATTCAAACAATTCCTAAAAGCACCTCTATATTTCTAAATCAGGTTTGGGTAAATGTGATTAGCTTACAAGTACAGATTTGCAAGTACTTAGTCAGTTTAGCTCGTTCTAAATTTGTAAATGACCTCTCATGAACAGAAGGACGAATCTATTATTCCACATGCTTGATGTAATGCACAAATCTATTTGTTACTTTTTAAGGCCATACCAGATATGCAAACTTTCTCCCAGTGTCACAAAATTCACACCACTAACCCTAACAATTTAACTGAATCACATAGGTAGATAAACCTCTATTTACAATCCAAGTTTTTAAATAAATCACACGAATATTCATGTTTCCAAAAAGTAACTAAAAACACTAAATTTTAATTGAGACCTTTAAAACACATACCAGCTACATTGGCTGGGGGAAACACTTACACAATATATGCTCTAGTACTTAATGCCAAAACTTATTTTTATAAATGTTTAAGAACAGTATTAGTTACCACATCAACTTACATATACAAAGGCACATATACCTTCAGAGAAACATTAACTTCCCTCTGGCAATGTCACCCCTTTAAAAATACTGGGAGAAGAGGCCTAGTCTCTTTAGAAAGTCAGTGTCATAGGGGAAAAATAATAGGTGGAAAGTTTTACATTAAGAGACTAAAGAAATACAACTAAATGAAATGCATGAGCCTTGACTGAATCCTGGTTCAAAAACCAGTATTCTGGGGAACGTCTAATGTGGAGCAGATATATGATACTGAATAATGTTTAATTCTCTTCAATTCAATGACACTGTATTACATAAGAAAATGTCTTTACTCTTGGGAGATGTTTGATGACGTATTTAGGAATGAAGTGTCCTGATGCCTGCAATTTCCTTTAAAATGTCGAACAAAATATAGGTAAAACAAACAAGGCACAAGGTTAACAATTACTAAATCCACTCCTCTGTGCATGTGAAATTTTTCCATCATAAAAACATGGGGGAAATTTTTATTAAGATTTCGTGTCAGGTTTCAGGGCATTTTCCCAATACTCGTGCTATAAACTACACAAAGAAACTTGAACAGAAAAGTAAGACGTGTAACCCAAAGCAGGGTAAATGGAAGATATAGATGGGCTCAGCTGGTCTTTCTGGAACTGCAGTCTCTTGAACCACTACATATGGAAGACTATAAGATATACATAGGATTGGATTTTACCTGCAAGTGGACAGAGCCCTGGAGGAGTCTGCTGTCGTACAAAGGACAGAAATTCATACTCTGCCTGCTGCAATGTAATTGTACTCTCCTTCACTGCCTTGGTAAGGCCAGACTGCAAGAGAGAATCCCCAGCCCCCCACCAAAAACACATGTGAAGTCAGTTTTCGAAGGCATCCAGAAATGAAACTTCACTTTTAAAATGGGCAAATATAACTACAAATAGACCATTTTCAGAGCTCAAATTCAAATTGCAACTGCCATCTTTGCACCATTTTTTTTCTTAAAGAATCCAAGCCAACTTAGTTATGATCCTGACTGTTAATAGCATTTCCACAGTCAAAAAAGATGGTGTTCAAAGTCCAAGGATATTAACCTCTGGGAAGAAACAACTATTAACAGGAGAGCAGCAATCCCCCTTCTCTGAAAGTTGATGTCTAACCTTATCCAAAAGACTGACTCGAGTAATACTTGACAATCCGCAATGCGTTCGCGACAGACTGAATGCAGGAGAGAAAAAAAAGAGGACATTCAGGAGAAGATGATCTCGAGAGGTCCCGAAGATGAAAAGTAAACAAGCAAGCAGTTTCCCAGGCTTGCCAAGCAATCTTCTCTAAGCCTTTTTAAAATACCATCTAACAATGGTATCGGATTCAGGTGTGGGAGCAAAAGGCTTGTTACTGATCCCCAAAGCAGCAATCCTGTTATTTGGTAATGTTACCTTCCCATGATGCTCCTTACACCAATCTGACATGCTGTCCAGCAACTCATCTGGTTGTTTTATAATCAGGTTAGGACCCTGTGGATGGGAAACGCCATCAGTCACCAAGAACCAACAGGAATAACCTTACTTTCAGAGGGAATGTTTAAGCTGTTTTAAGGACTAAATATACATATCAGAGAAATTAAGAGATAAGGATACTTTAAAAGTGTTCCTCCTTCATTCCAGCACTGTTTGTTAAGGCAAAATAGAACACACATACACAACTGAAAACTCAAACGCCTACAAATAGATGACACAGATATCTATCAAGGGTCAGCAAACTATGTCCCCATGCTTCAGCTATTTTTTTTTTTTTTTTTTTTGAGACAGAGTCTCGCTTTGTCGCCCAGGCTGGAGTGCAGTGGTGCGATCTCAGCTCACTGCAAGCTCTGCCTCCCGGGTTTACGCCATTCTCCTGCCTCAGCCTCCCGAGTAGCTGGGACTACAGGCGCCCACCACTACGCCCAGCTAATTTATTGTATTTTCAGTAGAGACAGGGTTTCACCATGTTAGCCAGGATGGTCTCGATCTCCTGACCTCGTGATCTGCCTGCCTCGGCCTCCCAAAGTGCTGGGATTAAAGGTGTGAGCCAACACGCCCGGCCTCAGCTATTTTTTAATAGCTAAAAAGCTAAGAATGATTTTTACATTTGTAAAAGATTGTTAAATATATATATATATATATATATATATATGATGAGAACATATGACTGTACTCAAAGCCTAAACGATATAATATCCTGCCCTTTCCAGAAAAGTCTGTCAACCCTTGATTATGAGTTCATTTTGAAAAGTGTCTAGGCCAGGCATGGTAATAATCCCAGCACTCTGGGAGGCTGAGGTGGGAGGATCACTTGAGGCCAGTAGTTCAAGACCAGTCCAGGAAACATACCAAGACCTCATTTCCACAAAATTAAAAAAAAACAAACAAAATTAGCTGGGCATGGTGGCACACCCCTACGGTTCTAGCTTCTCAGGAAGCTGAGGCAGGAAGATCACTTGAACTCAGGAGTTCAAGGTTACATACAGTGAGCTATGATCATGCCACTGCACTCCAGCCTGGGTGACACTATCTCTTCAAAAAAAAAGGCCTGGCGCAGTGGCTCACGCCTGTAATCCCAGCACTATGGGAGGCCAAGGCGGGCGAATCACAAGGTCAGGAGATCGAGACCATCGTGGCTACCACAGTGAAACCCCGACTCTACTAAAAATATAAAAAATTAGCCAGGTGTGGTGGCGGGCGCCTGTAGTCCCAGCTACTTGGGAGGCTGAGGCAGGAGAATGGCGTTAGCCCGGGAGGCAGAGCTTGCAGTGAGCCGAGATCGCGTCACTGCACTCCAGCCTGGGTGACAGAGCGAGACTCCATCTCAAAAAAAAAAAAAAAGTATCTATATTGCAGGTGAAAAAAGCAATTGCAGAACCATATATGCATACATATGATTTCATTTACACTTGTTTAAAAAAAACACGCATTTATATCAGCATACAAAATATCAAGACAATACATAAACTTGGAGTAAGATGGGGCAAGAGAACAGGACAAAAATCCAATAGTTTACTATACATACACTTTGGATAGTTACACTGTTTAATAGTATTTTTATATTTTAAAAAATTTAAAGAGGCAATTGTTGATATCTGAAACACACACACACACACAAAGTGGTCCTCAAATTCTTAGCTCCATCTCATAGAACATCCAAGTGTGAGTCTCTCAGATAAGTCCTGGCAGTTAACAGCAGCTGCGGCATTAAAGCAAGTCACCTTAGCTTCTCCCTCTGTAAGATAGTGATAATAATAAACTGCATCCCTTCCCTCGTAGAAATGTTAACAGGATAAAAGAAATTATAGATATGAGCTCTTTGAACTCTCTGGTAGAAAAGTATTCTATAAATCCAAGGTATTATTACTACTAAGGTGGTAAAAACAGTTTGCAATCACTGAAAGAAATGGCTAGAAGTTAATTAAAATATGCCTGACATCCTACTACTAAAAAGGAGGTTTAGCCAAACAGGAAAACTGGTGTTGGCAATCTCTGCGGAGAAACAAAAAATTTTGCTTGGATAACGTACGTTTTATGACAGTCACGAAAAAAACAATACTCATACTATTAAAAAAAATACTAACAATGATGGATAAATCAAACTACTACAGATCTAATGCTAGATACCTATTCTAGATCCCAATTTAGCAAGCCAAGGGACCATACCTACAGAAAAATTTTCAGAGTAGGATGCCTGCTCTTCTACCAACATAAAACATTTTTCTCAGACTCTTATGAAATAAAACATACTGCAGAACTGATAGCCCCTAAGCTTTTTTTTTTTTTTTAAACATCTTTATCCTCATCTGACTTAGTCCATTTACAAATGCTGCATTCATCTGCAGCTGTGTGAATACATACCCAAATTTCCTCCAGGGTACATATCAACCTACCGGTCCATTAAACTGTCAGTATTTCACATAATATCAACAGTCTAAAGGAAACACTCTTCTTCAGCCAAGGGTAAGTTAGGATGGTAAAATAAAGACACTTCTCTTCACTATTCATCTCCAGTAAATCCCAAGTAACAGAAAAAAGCAACAAATCTAAAACTCAGGGCTTTATTTATACAAAGTTAAAAAAAGTTGTTACGATGAGAAATACAAAGTCTCATGATTCTCCTACAGCTGATATGTGGGGAGGATAAGCCTGGTACTCCACAAACGCAGTCATTCATCTAGAAATATGTCCTCACCTCTTTTACCTACACAGCAAAACAAACGAAAGTGTTAACTGCAAATTTACGAAATTTATTCAGTGCCAGTAATGTATCAATGCTACCCTCTAGGAACTTATTTTAACAAGACTCTCTTTTCCACAAACATCCCTACTTTGTTCCTATTCTGGAGTTTCTGGCTCTGAATACTGCTGACAGTCTAAAACAGAATTATTCAGGGTCAGGGATTTCACCCCCTACCAGATGGTGTCACATCCTTGTTAAATGTTTCATGAGTGGGTGAAATGCAGCAGGTGTGTTTTATTTGTTTTGCTAAATGTTTCAGTCGAATGTAGCATGCAAAAACCTTAATCATGCCCAATCTGTCAACAAGAGAATACTTTATGGGTGTGCATTAACAGAAATTCTAAAATCTTAATATAGATCTAGAAGTATCACATGATCTAGTTGAAAAGGCAGAATTGTAAATATGGAGTCAAGTTAAAGTCAAGGTTATGATATAAAGACGCAAACACTGGCATGAGTCACCAAATCTGATGGTAGGACAGTTGGCTGTCCTACTTGCTAGGAGCACCTTACTGAGACGACCTGAGTTAAACTATTGGCTCCCCTAATAAATAGCCACTGGGGCCTCAGACAAATTACCCAACATCTCTATGCTCAAGTGTCCTCATCTATCAAATGAGCATTACAACAATACCTAACTTACAGTTGCTGTGAGGACTAAGAACAAAGACATATAAAGCACTTAGAAACTGTACCTGGCATACAGTAAGCTCTCAGTAAATGACAGAATTTATGTTTCTGTAAATTTCTGGCATGGTTAATTAAAAAATAATGCTTAATTTTTAAATTTACTTTTTAATTAATTTTTCACTAGGCTGTGAGATGGATTACTTTGGTTCTAGTACCACCTCTACCATGACCTAGCACATTACCTTAATCCATACGGACCTCAACTTTCTTATTTTTTAAATAAAGAAGCTGGAAAAAATGATGGGTATATCTCCAGTGCCCTTTAAAAGTATGACTGCATTACATGGTATCACGTACTTCAGCCAAAATGTTGAGATCAGAGTCAGTTATCAGACAGGCCATCTCAATAATCTGGTCCTTCTCAATGTCCAATCCTGTCATCTGCAATTAAAAATAAATATATAACACACACAAAGCCATCATTCTGGCCTCTTTTACCCAAGTTTGTTTAACAGAAATTCCCTCAAACATAGTCAGCTTGTAACCCATAGCCGAAACAGAAGAGAAGAATGAATGCTCCTTGGCCAACTACTGAAGGTACTAAACACGAATCCTCGTTTATTCAACAAACATTTACCAAGGGCCTGCTATTTGTCAAGCACTGAGATTCTACTCCGGGACAGATGCAAAGTAAGTAAAACTGAGTGCTGACATCACTCAATTTTGGAAGAGTTAGATAACTAACACCACCACGTCTCTGCAGAGTTTACAAAGTTTTCACATTAATTACACCACTTGATCTTCACAATCTAATGGAAAAACTACTGTTATTATCCTCACTTCATATAAACTGAGGCTCAACGGAGGGAGGAGGCCTTGTTTCAGGCATGGAAAGCCTGAAGGGATAGGAATTGGGTTCTGGTCCCAACTCAGACTCTCACTAACAGCACGACCTTGAATGAGTTGAATCCTTTCTGTGGGCCTCAATGTTCTCACTTATGGAATGAGGGGTAGGGCTGAGTCATCTCCGGAGTCCCGTCTGACTCTAACAACCTAGGGTCCTTTAAGGATTTAGTTGGGGGAGGCTAAGAAGAGCCGCTGCCCCCGCCCCCACTCCAGTGACCCAAGCCCAGAGACGCCAGAGCGTTAGGAAAAGTCCACATCTGGGCGGAGGGGTGGGCAGGAGAGGAAGCCACACGGAGGACTCCTCCCTTGTGGAAAGAAGCCCTACAGCCCAGCACTGCGCCCGACACCCGCAGGTCTCCTGCCTCCGGACTTGCCCTGCGCCGCCCCTGGCCGGCCGCGCTAACCTGCCACACCTGCGACCCAGACCCCCGCCGCTCTCCCAGGACAGGCTCGGCTCCTCGGTCCCACGCGCGAAACCTCACTCGCCTTCCCCAAGCCCCCCGCCGACCTCACTCACCTCCAGGTCCACCCAGACCATCCGCTGAGCCATGCTCTCCCCTGCCGCCATGGCTGCGCCACCTTCGCGTACACCTCGCGTCCCGAACCGTCCGCGACTCCCACCTACACCCCGCAACAGCCTGGAGCCCAGGGAGCCGCCTAGCATCACCCGGCACCAGCAGCCACGGCCCCAGTCTAGCAGCCGGCGCTGGCGCAGGCGCAATAGTCGCTAAACGTCGCAAACCCCGTGGGGAGGCGCACGAGCTGAAACCACACGTCCCAGCGTGCGGTGCGCCGGCTCGCCCTCAACAGCCCGGTTTGGCTGCCGAAGGGAATGATGGGACTTAGAGTCTCACCTGCGGTTGCGACCGGATGCCCCACCCCCGCCACGTGTTTTTCGGGTGTTACTGGACGCGCTTGTTTTGCACTGCAAAGTTTGTTTGCTTCCAGGAGTTATTTCCTGAGTTTTGGTTAGTTGTAACCGCGCAGTTAAAAAAGAACTCTTACTTTGGTTGGCTGGAAAAGATCTGATTATCTATGTATGGTATTTTTTTCATGTATCTCTTTCCTTTTTTGCTTTTTTTTTTTTTTTTTTTTTAACTTACCTGCCCCTCTATTCCACAAACTGGATATTTTCCTTATTTATTTAGGACCAAGAGGCAGTGTGCTTTTGGGGGCCAGAAGGCCATTAACATTATCATCAAATCATTTAGAAATATTTTAATGAGATCTTGTCTGAGAAATCATTTAGCACGTATTAGGTGTTCAGTCAAAGTTAGTTACCTTCCTTCATTTTGTTATGGGAAAAGGGTCCTGCTCCAGACCCAAACAGTGGGTTCTTGGACCTCCTGCAAGAAAGAGTTCAGGGCGACTCCATAAAGTGAAAGCAAGTTTATTAAAAGTAAAGAAATAAAGAATGCCTACTCCGTAGGCAGAGCAGGGGCATAGGCGACTGAGTATACTTACAGTTATTTCTTGATTATACACTAAACAAGGGGTGGATTATTCATAAGTTCTCCGGGAAAGGGGTGGACAATTCCGGGAACTGAGGGTTCCTCCGCTTTTAGATCAGATAGGGTAACTTCCTAAGGTTGCCATGGCATCTGTAAACTGTCATGGCGCTGGTAGGAGTGTCGTTTAGCATGCTAATGTATTATAATTCGTGTATAATGAGTAGTGAGGATGCCTAGAGGTCGTTTTGTCATCTTGGTTTTGGCCAGCTTCTTTACAGCACCCTGTTTTATCAGCAAGGTCTTTGTGAGCTGTTATCTTGTGCTGACCTCCTATCTCTTCCTGGGATTTAGAATGCCTAACCTCCTGGGAATGCAGCCCAGTAGGTCTCAGCATTACTTCACCCAGCCCCTATTCAAGAGAGGATCACTCTTCAAATGCCTCTGACAATTTGGCCAAGGGTTATCCCTTATTCCTTATGAAACGCGGCCTGCATTTCCGTTCAGCTATTAGGTGTCTGCATGATGACAACTTGTTGTTCTATTATTAAAAGTTCTCAAAGTTAAGTCTCGTCCTCTTATAACAAATCTATGTAGCAAACTAACTTAAAATGAACTGAAACAATTCTGCCTGCTCTGTCATCTGCTTTGGCTTTGATCCAGGTGCCTTTAATCTCCTGCAATGATAGCTATAATGTCCAGCATTCCTAGGAGTCCAGGTGGCCAGCATCAGGACCTTTAGCCCTGAAGTGTCAAATGTTGTGAGTCTCTTAAATCTTGGCTATTCAGTAACAAATTTGTGGCAGAGTGCCACTTTGTCACAAATGTCAGTCTGGGCTTTGAATTGTAATCTCTATGTATTTTTCTGAAAGCCATATTTGCTACTCATTACAGAGCTTGTGGTCCATCCTGCCTGGTGAGCTGGTTTTATGAGAGAGAAACTTTGTTGCCTAATTGGAGCTTTAAGGAAAGCGTAGGGTACTGGATTTCACCTTCTACTGATTTTCTGTACCCAACCCATCACCTGCAAAGGCCCAGAGAAACTCTTTGAAGGGTCATCAAAAGGTATGCACAGATTATACACATGAAGACTTACTGTGCACAATGCATATATATTTTACCTGCATTGCCTGATGTCGCATTGTTTTGCTATAGTTTTTTACTCATTTGTAGCCTACTTTATAAAAAATGGTCTGCATTTCTTCTTTAGTTTTTTTCTTAGCTTTAAACTTGATTCATTGAAAGTAGAGTCAGTTGAGTCTGGGCGCGGTGACTCACACCCGTAATCCCAGCACTTTGGGAGGCCGAGGTGGGCGGATCATGAGGTCAGGAGTTCGAGATCAGGCTGGCCAACATACTGAAACCCCATCTCTAATTTTTGTATTTTTGTAAAAATAAAAAAATTAGCTGGGCATGGTGACACGCACCTATAGTCCCAGCTACTCAGGAGGCTGAGGCAGGAGAATCGCTTGAACCCAGGAGGTGGAGGTTCCAGTGAGCCAAGATCACGCCACTACACTCCAGCCTGGGCAATAGAGCAGGACTCCATCCCAAAAAAAAAAAAAAAAAAAAAAAAAAAAAAAAAAAGAGTAGAGTCAGCTGAAGTACAGAAAGCTTTATCAATCGGGCTTTTTATGATCTTCTTAAAGTATTATATCTTTAAAATTTTAAAGAACACTTTTTTTCAACTTCACTACTGGAATAATGTTTCTAATAGGACATGGCTAAGGACACACAAACCCTTCCCTCTTTTGAGAGATAACTACTTTTTTACATATTTTTTAATTTTTATTTTTTCACTTGTGATAAAAGATAGATAATACAAAAATTTACAATTTTAGCCATTTTCCTTATAAAGTAGGGGTCCCCGACCCCTGGGCTGCAGATCGATGCAGACGGGTAACAGTCCGTGTCATGTTAAGAACCGGGCTGCTCTGCCAGAGGTAAGGGGTGGGGGAGCGAGGATTACCACCTGAGCCCTGCCTCCAGTCAGATCAGCAGCGGCATCAGATTCTCAAAGGAGCACAAACCCTGTGTTGTGAACTGTGCATGCGAGGCATCTAGGTTGCGTGCTCCTTATGAGAATCTAACTAATGCTTGATGATCTGAGGTGGAATGGTTTCATCCTGAAACCATTACTCCCCCACCCCCATCCGTGGAATAATTGTCTTTCATGAAAGCGGTCCCTGGTGCCAAAAAGGTTGGGGACCACTGGTATAAAGCATGGTGGCATTAAGTACATTCACATTGTTGTGCAACCATCACCACCATTTATCTCCAGAACTTTTTCATCTTCCCAACGGAAACTCCATCCCATTAAACACCAACTCCCCATCTCCACCCATCCACTACTCCCAGCCCCTGGCAACCACTATTCTACTTTTTGTCTCTAAGAATTTGACTACTCTATGTACCTCTTACAAGTAGACTTATGCAGTATTTGTCTTTTCATATCTGGCTTATTTCATTTACTATCGTCTCTTCAAAGTTCATCCATGTTGTAGCATGTGTCAGAATGTTCTTCCTTTTTCCAGCTGAATAATATTTCATTGTATGTATGTATCACATTTTGTATCCATTAATCCATTAATGGATACTCTTGTTGCTTCCATCCTGTGGCTATTGTGAATATTTACATGGTTTTAAATTTTAATTGTTATATTTTATTTTATTTCATTTTATTTTTGAGACAGGGTCTCACTCTATCACCCCGGCTGGAGTTCAGTGGCATGATCACAGCTCACTGCAACCTCCATCTCCTGGGCTCAAGTGATCCTCCCACTTCAGCCTCCCAAGTACCTGGGACTATAGGCACAGACCACCACACTGGGCTAATTTTTGTATTTTTTGTAGAGATGAGGTTTTACCATGTTGCTCTGGCTGTCTCGAACTCCTGGGCTCAAGCAATCCACCCATCTCAGCCTCCCAAAGTTCTGGGATTACAGGCGTCAGTCACTGCAACCAGCCCTAATTTTATTTTTTATTGTTCGCTTCTTACCAGTGACTTTCCCAGCCCAGTTTTGTTCTTCCCAACTGTTTAACAAAGATCACTGTGATAATCAATCCACAACTGACCCCCCACTTCCCTGGTCCCTCTTTAGAATTATCCCAAATTATATCTTAAAAAGTCCTTCTCAGCCAGGCATGGTGGCTCACACCTATAATCCCAGAATTTTGGGAGGCTGAGGTAGGAGGATCACTTGGGACCAGGAGTTTGAGACCCACCTGAGCAGCAAAGCAAGATCTCATCTCTAAAATAAATTAATTAACTTAAAAATTTTAAAAAGTATTATCCAGGTGATATAGTTTGGATCTGTGTCCCTGCCCAAATCTCATGTTGCATTGTAATCCCCAGTATTGAAGGTGGTACCTGGTGGGAGGTGTTTGGATCGTGGGTGTGGATTTTCTCATTAAGAGTTTAGCACCATCCCCTTGGTGCTGTCCTCATGATAGTGAGTGACTTCTCGCAAGATCTGGCTGTTTAAAAGTGTGGCAGTTTGCTCTCTCTCTCTTGCTCCTGCCCTGGCCATGTGACATGCTATTGCCCCCTTTGCCTTCTGCCATGACTGTAAGCTTCCTGAGGCCTCCCCAGAAGCAGATGCCATCATGTTTCCTGTACAGCCTGCAGAACCATGAGCCAATGAAACCTCCTTTCTTTTTTTTTTTTTTTTTTTTTTTTGAGATGGAGTCTCGCTCTGTTGCCCAGGCTGGAGTGCAGTGGCCGGCTCTGAGCTCACTGCAAGCTCCGCCTCCCGGGTTTACGCCATTCTCCTGCCTCAGCCTCTCGAATAAGCTGGGACTACAGGCGCCCGCCACCTCGCCCAGCTAGTTTTTTGTATTTTTTAGTAGAGACGGGGTTTCACCATGTTAGCCAGGATGGTCTCAATCTCCTGACCTCATGATCCGCCCGTCTCAGCCTCCCAAAGTGCTGGGATTACAGGCTTGAGCCACCGCGCCCGGCACCTCCTTTCTTTATAAATTACCCAGTCTCTGGTATTTCTTTACAGCAGTGCACAAATGGCTTAATACAAAAAATTGGTACCAAGAGTGGGCCATTGCTATAAAGGAACCTAAAAACGTGGAAGCAGCTTTGGAACTGGGTAACAGGCAGAGGTTGGAAGAGTATGGAGGGCTCAGAAAAGACAGGAAGATGAAGGAAAGTTTGGAACTTCCTAGAGACTGGTTAAATTGTTGTAACCAAAATGCTGATAGTGATATGGACAGGGAAGGCCAGGCCTAGGAGATCTCAGATGGAAAGGAGGAACTTACTGAGAACTGGAGCAAAGGTCATGCATCTTATGCCTCAGCAAAGAGCTTAGCTGGATTGTGTCCATATCCTAGGGATATGTGGAAGTTTGAACATGAGAATGATAACCTAGAGTATCTGGTGGAAGAAATTTCTAAGCAGCAAAGTGTTCAAGAGGTGACATGGCTACTTCTAACAACCTATGCTCAGATGTGGGAGCAAAGAAATAAGTTGGAACTTCTATTTAAAAGGGAAACAGCATAAAACTCAGGAAAACCTGCACCCTGGCCATGTGGTAGAAAATAAAAGCAGCCTCGAGACACTGCTCCTTACATCCAACTGCTTGGGCTCCAGTCGCCACTCTACGGGGTGGAATGACATAGTTTGGATACATGTCCCCACCCAATCTCATGCTGAATTGTAATTCCCAATGTTGGAGGTGGGGCCTGGTGGGAGGTGATTTGAACATGGGGTGGGTTTCTCATGAATGGTTTATCACCATCCCCTTGATGCTGTTCTTGTGACAGTGAGTGAATTCTTGCAAGATCTTGTTGTTTAAAAATGTGTGGCACTGCCCACTCCCTTGCTCCTGCTCTGACTATGTGATGTGCCTGCTTCTCCTTCACCTTTCGCTGTGATTGTAAGTTTCCTGAGGCTTCCCAAGAGGCCAAGGAGATACCAGCATCACGCTTCCTATACATCACTTAGAATCATGAGCCAATTAAACCTCTTTATAAATTACCCAGTTTCAGGTATTTCTTTATAGCAATACAAGAACAACCTAATACACCTGGCATGGTGACACATGCCTTTAGTCCCAGGTACTCAAGAGGATAAGGCAGGAGGATCATTTGAGCCCAGGAGTTAAAGGCTGCAATAAGTCATGATCATGCCACTGCACTCCTGGTGACAGAGTGAGATTCTGTCTCTGGAGGGGAAGAAAAAGGAAAAAAGTCCTTCCCTACTTTCTCTTAGGAGAGGCCCCTGGTTCCTCATGTTAACTGTTACAGGAAGTTCATAAACCTAACACTGTTACAATTATGTTATTTGGGAACTTTATCTGATATACTTTATCACCATTCTATTAAACTAGACTTTAATTTACAGAATATATTCATTTTATACTTTTATAGTACTAGCATAGAGCCACGTAGTAACGTTGGTAGTACTGGTTAGTGGTCACCAAAGTATTGAGACTATCTCATGCCTGTAAACTGTCCTGTGTTTTATAAAGCACTTAAAAACATGCAATAGGTACCCAATGAATACTCACTGGTTAATAATGATATCTCTTCTCTTCCTGTTTTGTGAAACTTTATCTTGATAAATGTTGATATAAGGGTTTATTGCTGATAACTGAAAACTGCTGTTTACATCCCTCCAGTGGTCTGGGAAGGAATAAAGGATGACAGATCTTTTGGCTTTACCCTCTGTCACTGTAAAAATGCAGGATAAAAATAGTGTCCAAACTTGTAATCTTCAAAATCCACCTTGTACAAAATGGATACTCTAAAAGTTTTTATGAAATTTGAATTGCCTTTTTTCTCAGTTCCACAAAGAATTACTGAGTACTTAGTGTGTATGCAACACTATGCTAGAATACAACAATAAAAAATACATCTGTTAAACTGATATTTATGATACTGGAGACTATAGGTATTTAAGAATTTATGAACTTGGAGTTGTTTCTTTTACAGATAAGGAAATGCCTTTAACTTTTCCATCTATAAAATGGGTTATATGATGATTAAATAAAAACATATAGAACACCACATACATTATGTAGTAGGTGCTCATTTGCTTTGTTTCTTTAAGCAAATAGGAGATACAAGACAATATAAAGAAGATGGTGCCAATGCTTGAAAGAATTATAGAGTGCTATAGGAATAAAGTGAAAGGGGATTCATTTTGACTGAAGAGATACAAGAGGATGAAATTGGGTTAGCTCTTGAAAGAAGAGAACTATGACAACAATTGCTGTGGGTAACAATATCCCAGACCGATAGAATACCTTGGATGTAAGCAACTAGGATAATTGTGCCTTTAAGTGAAAGAGAAGAACAGGAAGAATAGGTAAGAGCTGATGAGTTCAGTTTTGGAAAGACTGAAGTTGTGTTTCCAGAGGGAGATCTGCAAGGGGATATCCAGAGAGCTGAAGCTATGGGAGGTAAAGCGATTACAAGTTGTCTAAAAAGTGCAGCTATAGACCCATCTTGACCTGGAGAATTTTATGTCTTGCAAACTAATTAGCACATAAAGCAGATCCTCAATTTAATTTGTGCATGTCGGCACATATAGAACAAATTGGTGAAGCAAGCCCGCCTAAAGTCTATTTCTTGGAAAAATAAGAAGTACCCTGGGAGAAAACTCAGCTAAAGGAAAAATCAGCCAGAAACAAAGAGCATGGTACAGCATGAAAGCTAAGTTGGACGGAGGGAGAGAATAATTCTGACAGCACAGCAACTATCATGTTGATTTGCCTCCTAGCCTAGTCCTGACTGGACTCATGTCTAAGGCCAATGGAGGACAGAGAGCTGCAGGTTTTCTAAAACGGCTTTTTCAATTAAAAGCATGTATAATAATGTATCACACAGCACTGATTGAGTTCTGTGGTAGCACAGTTTTTAAAACAGACAAAACTGAAGCAAGGCAGTAGCACGAATGGGGAACGGAGAGGGATGTTTCCTCTTCACTTTTGATATTTCCTTCCATATGGAAGAAGTGCCTCTAGCATAACATTCCTGGCCCCTTGCACCTGACTTCTCTTATTTCCCTGTAAAAAGGTGAAGTAAACATCAAGATTTGGGACAGAAATTAAACACAGGCAATCTAGCGCCCTCTTTATTTTTCTCACCACTCCTCACTAAAGGAAAAATCCAACTACAGCGTTGCTCACTTCACCGGAAGCCACACTGAAACAGTGGCATTGTGAGAATTCTAGTATACTTGCCAACCAAAGCAAAGACAGTGTCCTGACAGGCGGACTTTTTAGGAATCCTAGAAATGCTTGGGCAGGAGGCTTTGGGGAGAGCAGTTATCCTGTGTTATTCAGGTGGGGGACATCAGAGAGTTATTTCTGTCAGTGTGGTATCACACATTTGCACCCACATGCTATTGAGATTTAACCACCTCCCATAGTACCAACTTACCTGGTGATCTCTAGGTGTCTTGATAACAAGCTTGAATTGATTAGTAATTCTCATTGCAGCCAAATTCAGACAATTCTATCATTTTGAAGAGTCCAGTTTCAATTCCATGGGAAATTGTGACATCAAACTAGAGTAATCTAAATAATTATTGGACAAAAGGAGATAGGTGTGAATAAAGATTCATTCAGTGCGGGCCATGTATAATGATAATAAAAAAAAGACAATAGGCTTTGGAGACAAACAAAGCTGAATTCAAGCCCTATCTCAGCTACTTTATATCTGTATTTCCTTAAACAGGTTGACGCTTGCAAACTAATTAGCATATAAAGTAGATCCTCAATTTAATGTGTACATATTGGTGAAAAATATAGAACAAATTGGTGAAAAAGCCCGCCTAAAGTCTATTTCTTGGAAAAGAAGTGCCTGGGAGAAAACTCAGCTAAAGGGAAAAGCAGCCAGAAACAAACACTGAAATCTTTTTGAGATTCATTTTCCTCCTTTTAAAAATAGTTAAAGCACTACTTCATTTGAAGAATGATTGTAAAAGTTTGAGATAATATTTGTGATGGCAGCATGATGCCTGGCACATTGTAGGTCCTTAATAAGAAGTATAAATAAATCACTTATTATTATTTAATAAGCCCACTCCACTGAACAATTATAAATACCGATCACTTCTCATCTTGTAGCCAACATTTGAGAAAACAGACTGTGACAGAGACTTGATAATTGCCTATCAAATACACCTCTTTCTTCGTTAATAACATATTTTTGGTGTTTATCTGGGCACTTTGACACCCTTGTGGCTGGGTATGGTCATGTGACTAAGTTCTAGCCTATGAAATTATGGGATTTCCAGAAAGTTTCTTAAAAGGAGTTGATTAAGCTGAGAAAATGTTCCCGTGGCCAGGTTCTTTTACCTGTAATCCCAGTACTTTGGGAGGCCTAGGTGAGAGGATCACTTGAGCTCAGGTGTTTGAGACCAGCCTGGGCAACATAGCAAAACCCCATCTCTAAGAAGAAGAGAAAGTAAGCGCTACTTTACCCTTCCTGATATCTGGAATTTTGGCTTGGCACTGATGCCCCAGTGTCTATCTTGAAACATGATGTGATTTTGAGAATGAAACTAGTGGTGAGGACAGTGGAGGACAGTGAAGCAGAAAAGAACCACCTAAATCTCTTGATGGTGGCTCAGGGGAGCTTTCATTCTAAGTGGAAACTTGGGTCATATAAAAGAAAATCCCTAGTAGATTAAGCCACTGTGTTTACTGCCTAACCCAATTTCTAACTCATACAGAACTCACTTTGGAGAGTGCCTATATCTAAATGGTGAGTAAGGAAAAGAACTCAGAAAAGGAAACAAATAGCTGTTGGTAAGAATGGGAGGGAGAGATTCAAGAAAATGCAGCATTACAAAATTAAAGGAAGAGGAAGTTTGAATGAAGATGTGAAGGCACTGGTATCAGACTCAGGATGAGGTCTCAAAAGATGTCATTGTATTTCTCACTAGAAGCAAAATTCTACTGCAGCTTGAGAAACAGCAGAATTGCAAGTTGATAAAACACAGGAAATAGACGTTCTCTCTTGATATCTTGGAGAGAATGAAAGAAAAGTAGTAAAGGAACAAACTTTGCTAAGAGTAAAGAGTATATTGCAGCCAAAAGAAAAAGCTCAAGAAATGAAAGAGGTGGAGAGAGGAATAAAACTTAGAAAGGGATATATGCAAAAGATTCTGGAAGAACAAAACCGTAGGCACAGATGCACAGCTATTGGACAAGCCTTAGAATTATCATTTTAATAAAGGAATCTTCTCCTTTGAATGAACAGGTTTTTTTTTAATAATTATGTTTCACTGACAAAATTTTTTCAGATGTAAGTGCTGACAACAGTAATTTTATTTCTACCTGGTAAATTAAGTACCATCTTCAAATACTTGCTTTACATTTTAAATAAGCATAACAACACTCAATATTTAATATTGAACAGGGAAAGATTTTACAACAAAAGTCTTCATATGGAAACGCAGTTGTTGGGGGAACTACATAATTAGCTTAAATGGGTCTTCTATTTTTTTACAATTGTAATTGACAAAGAATAGACTGAGAGTAAACTAATGTAGCAGAAGCATGTTCAGGAAATCAAATGCTCTTCAGAGCTTATCATGTACCTCTAAATTTCAGTCCCCATTTTGTGCCACAACTGAAGTTTTTAATAATATATTTTTGTTTCATCTAATTGCATTTTGTTTTACAAAAATTATAAAGGTGATAACGCTAAACTTAGGCATCCCCAAAAATGCAGACTCTACAAACTCCTCAGTCCTATTTCATTCCAGGAATTTATTGTCTCTATTTTGCTTCCTATAAAATCAATAAGACAAATTATATGAATGTATTAATTTATTGCATCTACACCCAAAATATGTTTATCTATTATGTATACATAAAAAATAAATTTTTAAAGCAATAAGAAATATGTACTTCACTTTAGAAAACACTTTGATTACTAATCCTACACAGGAGGACAGCTCCCATTTCCTGTCTTCTAATTCAACACTGACCTCAAAGTGGCCTATTAATAATTTTATTCCAAGGGGAAAAAATAGAGAATAAAAAACGACAGTCATAAAAAAGGTGTTTTGTTTTTGTTTTTGTTTTTTTTTGCCACATATAAACAGTTGTTTCCAAAGCAAAACATTTCATGGGGGTTAGAGAGAGAGAATATGTGATACCTCAGTGTTTCACCGTGGGTTTAGGAGTCAGAAAGATCTACGTTCAAATTCTGACTCTACGGATCACTGCATGACCTTCGACTAGTAATAAAACCTATCTAAATTGCTTTTTCCTCCATTTATGATTTTTTTTAAAAAAAAACTATCCCCTACTTTTTGAAGTTACTGTGAAGATTACATCAGTTCATGTGTTAGCCACATCTTATAAATGAATGAAATTATTTATAATTATAATTAAATAATAAATGAAAACTATTTTATTATATTTGCTTCTCTCTCAGAAATACATGTTGGCAGATATTTGAGAATTTTTTTAAATAGATACTCCTTTTTCTCCTGTTTAGATTCTTAAAATTCTCCAAGGGCGTAGCAACAGAGAACAGGACATTTTGCAATTCAAAAACTGCTATGCTTCCTCCTTTTTTTTTTATTTCTTGGAATTATGTTTATGTTTCTGAAAAAGTTGAGTGAGACAGGAAACAGAACAATACATATATTCAAGAACTTCTTGGCACTGGACCACTCCTAACCTGCTTAATTTTTTTTTAGGTTAGTTGTTTTTAAGAGCTGCTCAAAAACTGATCACCTATTTATTTCTTTAGGAAAGAAAATGTGAACGTTCTGTGGTAGATAACCAAGTGGTTGATTAGAATACAATTATTTCTCTTCACTGTAGTCAAAATGTGGAAACAACCCAAAGCGTCCAGCAACAGATGAATGGATAAACAAAATGTGGTGTACACATGCAGTGGAATGTTATTTAGTCATAAAACGAAATGAAGCTCTGATACATGTCACAATATGGATGGCCCTTGAAAACATTGTGCTAAGTGAAATAAGCAAGACATAGAAAGACAAATATAATCACTGTCACTTAACAATGGGGATACATTCTGACAAATGTGTCCTTAGGCGATTTCATTATTGTTCAAACATCATAGAGTGTACTTACACAAACCTAGATGGTAGAACCTACTACATGCCTGGGCGATATGGTATAGCCTATTACTCCTAGGCTACAAACCTGTACAGCAGGTGACTGTACTGAATACCGTAGGCAGTTGTAACAGAATCGTATTTGTGTATTTAAATATATCTAAACAGAAACGGTACAATAAAATATGGTATTATAATCTTATGGAACTATCATGATATATGCAGTCAGTCATTGCCTGAAATGTTATTTTGTTCATGACTGCATTGTATTATTTCACTCATACAAAATAACTGGAATAGACAAATTCATGGAGACAGAAAGTAGATTAGAGGTTACCATACTTAGCGGGTACACAGTTTGGGGTGATGAAAAAGTTTTAGGATGATAGTTGCACAACTTTGTAAATGCATTAAATGTTCCTAAATTGTACACCTTAACATGGTTAAAATGGCCAATTTTATGTTACATATATTTTAACCCAATGAAAATTTTTAATAGAATTATTTCAAAATGAAAATGGATTAAAAATTTTAATTTAAGACTTACAGATCATCAAATTTGGGATCACCTTCTTAATATATAAACTAGAAGATATTAAATTCACACTCAAGCTATATTGCCAGTTCTTCCTGTATTACTTTGAGGCTTCACACAATCACAGTCAAAATCATAATTGAATTTTTCTTCAAACTTGAAAAGTAGTGTCTTAATCCAATTTTGAGCTCTGAAAAATTAGATAGATAAAAGCATTTGTTTATAGTGTTGGAGAAATTGACTAGGGAAATAATTGGTTCAACTAGAAGTCATACAAATTACTAAAATAAATTTTAGATGGATTAAACCGTTAAATATAATAACAAAGTTATGAAAAATCTTGCAAACATAGGACTGAATTTTCTTGGGGGGTAGGAAAGGAATGTATAAATTTCAAAAGAGCAGAAGGAGAAGAGGGGTGGAGCAAAATGGCCAAAAAGAAGGCTCTACCAATCATCCCCACCCCCCATAGGAGCACCAAATGTAACAATTGTCTACACAGAAAGAGTACCTCCATAAGAACCAAAAATCAGGTGAGCACTCGAAGTACCTGCTTTTAACCTGGTGTTGCTGCAAGAGGCACTAAAGATGATAGGAAAGATAGTTTCGAATTTCCAGCAGCATACCTCCCCCATCCCCAACAACCACGTGGTGCAGAGAGAGAATCCATGGCTTGGGAGAGCCAGAGCACAGAGATTGTGAGACTTTCACTTAACTCAGTGACGCCCAGTCACAGCAGAAAGCAAAACTGGGCTGGGCTTAGCTGACACAAGCCCACGGAGGGAGTATTTAGACAAGCCTTAGCCAGGAATCGCCCTTCCCAACAGCCCATTTCAGTGGTCAGTACTTGAGTTCTGGCAAGCCATGCCACGTGGGCTAACATGCTCTGGGCCCTTACTAAACATGAAAGGCAGTTCAGGCCACAAGGAATGCAAGTCTTAGGCAAGTCCTAGTGCTGAGCTGGGCTCAGAGTCAGTGGCCTTCAGAGTCATGCAACCTACTGAGACATAAGCCAGGGCAGGTAAGGGAGTGTTTGCACCACCTCTCCCCCAGCCCCAGGCAGCACAGATCGCAGGTCCAAAAGAGACCCCTTCCCTATGCTTGAGGAGAGAAGGGGGAAGAGAGAGGAACAGTAGAGAACTTTGCCTTGAGTCTTGGATACCAGCTTAGTCACAGTATGGTAGGGCGCCAGTCAGAGTCACAAGGCCCCCATTCCAGGCCCTAGCTCCCAGAAGACATTTCTAAGCATACTCTAGGCCCAGAAGGAACCTACTGCCTTGAAAGGAAGCAGGCAGTTCAGGCAGGGCGCATCACCTATTGACTAATGAGGCCTTGGGCCCTAAATAACCAGCAGTGACACATGGACATTACACCACGGGCCTTGGGTGACACTCTGAGACATGCTAGCTTTAGTACATGGATCATTCTCAAGCATAGACCAGATGTTAAGCCACAAAACAAGTACTAGAACTTTCAAAAAAATGAAATTATATCAAGCATCTTCTCTGACCACAATGGAATAAAACTAGAAATTAATAAAAGAGGAATTTTGGAAACTATACAAACACACAGAAATTGAATAATATGCTCTTGAATGGCCAGTGGGTCAAAGAAGGCATTAAAAAGGAAATTGAAAAATTTATTGAAACAAATGATAATAGAAACACAAAAAACCAAAGACCTATACAATACAGTGAAAGCAATATCAACAGGGAAGTCTATAGTTATACATGCCTAAATCAAAAAGGAAAAAAGCACTCAAATAAGCAGCCTAACAATGCATTTTACAAAGCTAGAAAAGCAAGAGCAAACCAAACCTCCCAGTAAGAGAAGAAATAAAATAATAAAAATCAGAGCAGAAATAAATGAAATGGAAATTAAAAAAAAAAAAAGATCAATGAAACAAAAAGTTGTTTTTTCGAGTACATAAACAAATTGACAAATCATTAGTGAGACCAACTAATAAAAAAGGAGAGAAGACTCAAATACATAGAATCAGAGATGAAAAAGGACATTACAATTGATACCACAGACACTCAAAGGATCATTAGTGGCTACTACAAGAAACTAGAAGCCAAAAAGTGGAAAATCTAGATGAAATGGCTAAATTGCTAGACACATACAATCTGCCGAGATTGAACCATAAAGAAATCCAAAAGCTGAATAGACCGATACCAAGTAATGAGATCAAAGCTGTAATAAAAAGTCTCCCTCTTGTAGAGAGCCGAAAATGACAACAAAAAGGCTCCCAGCAAAGAAAGAATGAGTAAGATTTAATATTTGCTAGCAAAATAGGGTGACTGTAGTCAAAAATAATTTAATTGTACATTTTAAAATAACGAAAAAGAGTATAACTGAATTGTTTGTAACACAAAGGATAAATCTTTGATGTGATGCATACTGCATTTACCCTGACGTAATTATAATGCATTGCACACCTGTATCCAAATAGCTCATGTATATACATATATACACCCAAAAATATATACTTTTACTATGTACCCACAAAAATTAAGAATAAATAAAAGAGAAAATGAAACCACACAAGAAAACAAGCTTAACTTTCACCCCTCTATCTCCATGCGCACACAACATGGACATTTATTATTTATTTTAAGACTTCAAAAAGCACTGGAAACAAAATTAACTAGGGAAAATATTTATAAGAAACATTTCAAACAATGGTCTGGTATTCTTAAATATGAAGAGCTTTTGAGGATCAATAAGAGGAATGTAAAATTCTAATAAGGAAATGGACGAAGGATGGGAACACAGAATTCATGAAGGAATATAATTGGTACCTAGAAGCAAAAATATCCAATCTCATTAATAATAAAAGAAATTTTAAAATAGTTATCACTGATTAAAATACTAATAGACTTTAAAAACTAGACAAACTGATTATAAATAGGGCCACGCACAGTGGCTCATGCCTATAATCCCAGCACTTTGGAAGACTGAGGCAAGCAGATCACTTGAGGTCAGGAGTTCGAGACTAGCCTGGCCAACATGGTGAAACCCTGCCTCTACTAAAAATACAAAAAAAAATTAGCTGGGCTTGGTGGCACATGTCTGTAATCCCAGCTACTTAGGAGGCTGAGGCTGGAGAATTTCTTGAATCTGGGAGGCGGAGGTTGCAGTGAGCCGAGATCATGCCATTGCACTCCAGCCTGGGCGATAGAGCAAGATTCAGTCTCAAAAAAGAAAAAGAAAATAAAAATAAACATGTAATAATTAGCAAAATTCTGAAAAAGAAGAGTGATGGCATATGGCATGGGTGTGGGGGAAGTCCTCCAATAATTAGGTTCTAGGCAATAAACAGTCAAACATTTACACATAAAGTCCAGAAATAGACCTAATACAATGGGGGAATTTAGATACGGTAATGACAACCACTTCATATAAGTGGGATGTCTTAGTCCATTTGTAGCTCCTATTTATAATAAAATACTTGAAATTGGGTAATTTACAACAAACAAAAATATATTGACTCTCAATTCTGGAGGCTGGGGAAGTCTGAGATTAAGGTGCCTAGAGGTTCAGTTTCTGGTAACGCCATTTTCTTCTTCCAAGATGGCACCTTACTTGCTTCATCCTCCAGAAGGGAAAAAGGCTGTATTCTCACATTGCAGAAGGTAAAAGAGCCAAGAGAGACAACCCACTTTTAAAAGCTCTTTTGTTAAGACATTAAACCCACCCATGAGAGTGGAGCCCTGATGGCCTAATCATCTCTTAAGACCCGACCTCCCAATCCCGTTACATTGACAATTACATTTTAACATGAGTTTTGGAGTGGACAAACATTCCCCAAAAGTAGCATGGGGAAGAGATGGATTAATAATAAATTTTATTAGCAATTGGGTAGCTATCTGGAAAAAAATCTTAAATGGCTCCTGACTTCACAATTTACGCCAAAATAAAGTCTAAATGGATTAAGCATCTAAATGGAAAAAATTAAAAATAAAATTCCTAGAAGAAAACAATAGCAACTGGTTTTTGTTTGTTTGTTTGTTTTTTGTTTTTCCAGAATCCAGGTGGTGTGGCAGATTGAATTTTTTATTTACTTATTTTTTATTTTTTATTTTTTGAGACAGAGTTTCACTCTTATTGCCCAGACTGGAGTGCAATGGCGTGATCTTGGCTCACCACACCTTCCGCCTTCCGGGTTCAAGCAATTCTCCTGCGTCAGCCTCCCAAGTAGCTGGAACTAAAGGCATGCGCCACCACGTCCGGCTAATTTTGTATTTTTAGTAGAAACGGGGTTTCTCCATGTTGGTCAGGCTGGTCTCAAACTCCTGAGCTCAAGTGGCCCACCCGCCTCGGCCTCCCAAAGTGCTGGGATTACAGGTGTCAGCCACCGCGCCCAGCCAGCAGATTGAATTTTTAAAAGATGATCAAAACAATAGCTACTGTCCCCCACACTCTTCTCTTACAATCTGACTGAAATTCCTCTCACTGAGTAGTAGGCTTTGTGCCCCCTCACCTTGAAAATAGACGATTGTGACTGTTTTGACCAATAGAGTACATCAGAAGTGACTTCTCAGGCTAGATCATAAAATACCCTATTTTTCCACCTGGCTGTCTTGGGATGCTCACTCTTGGAACCCAGACACCATGCTGTGAGGAAGCCCAAGGAGGCCCACATGGAGAGGAACCAAAGTGCTCAGCCCACAGCCCTTTCTAGCACCCAGACAATAACCAGCCCCAACTTGATAGCCATGTGAGTAAGCCAAATTGAAAGTGGATCTTTCAGCCCCCATTTAAGTCACCTCAGTGATGCTAAGTGGAGCAGAGAAGAGCCATCCCTGTTGAATCTGGCCAAATGATTGTTTTTGTTAGCCACTGAGATTTAGGGTGGTTTGTTGAAAAGTAACAGATAACTAGAACGAATGAATTTTTACCTTCACTGCTAGAAACTGGGTCACTTGCTTGTTTCTTAGGCAAAGAAATATTAATGTTTTTAAGGAAACTTATTATTATTTGTTTTTGGAAAACAAAGTATATTGTACACTAATATCGAAGGTAAAGCAAAGCAATAAGACACATAAAATGATAATCTGCAAATTTCCTGAAAAATATTCTTTATCAGATGCATAAAAATTGCATTCAAACAATAACAACTCAAGACCTCTGGGTTATATTAAGTGCAAAAAGCACCATGTGAAAAAAAAAAATAGAGTACATGAAAATATATTTGATAAAGGAACAGTAGAAAGACACAAACTAAGAAAATGATTCCTTATTGGAAACTGGTAGGAAATGAGCTGACAGGAACAGGATTGAGTGGAATACTTCACAATATACACTTTTTAATATTGTTTTGATTTTTGAACCGTGCAAATGTATTATCTATTCTAAGAAATAGATTGTTAAAGCAACACAAATAAATACATTTTAAAATGGTATATCAACAGAGTTTTGTGTTTCAAAAGTCAGTATTAAGATCAATATAACAATGACTGTTCAATTTGGCTTTTCATTTACTGAGAATATAAACTACATATAACTGTAATTGTTGCATAACTAGTTATACCCTTGGCATCTTTGCTATTATCATTTACAGAGGGGAAATTACCAAAATAATAAAAACTAAACAATTTCTTATTTTAAGCATAAAACATAAGAATTTCATAAATCAAGCCACAAAAGCAGTTTTGTCTGTGTTCAATGCTGCCACACATGATTAAAATAAACATAATAGTTAAGAATTTGATCTCTGGGACATTTAAAATCCTATTTTAGCTATTTTGAAATACATAATACATTATTATTAACTCTGATCACTATGATGTGCAATAGTACACCAGAATGTATTCCTTCAGTCTAACTAAAACTTTGTACCTTTTGACCAATGCCTCCCCTTTCCCTGTCTACCCCACCAGCCTGTGATAACCATCATTCTACTCTCTACTTCTATGAGTTCAACTTTTTTAGATGAGATGGGATAACATTTTAAAATATTAATGACAACATAAAACTAAAATCTAAGTGATTGTGTTAAAGCACTGCACTAGAGGTGGTCTTTATGTGAGAGGTGGAAGAGAAGCAGCAAGGAATGTGAAGGTATGCGATATGGTTTGACTGTGTCCCCACCCAAATCTCATCTTGAATTGTAGTTCCCATAATCCCCATGTGTCATGGGAGGGACCTGGTGGGAGGTAACTGAATCATGGGGGTGGTTATCCCCATGCTGCTGCTCATGTGATCGTGAGTTCTCACATGATCTGATAGTTTTATAAGTTTCTCCCTTTGCTCAGCTTCTCCCTTTGTTCAACTCTCATTCTTCTCTCTCCTGCTGCCTTGTGAAGAAGGACATGTTTTCTTCCCCTTCTGCCATGATTGTAAGTTTCCTGAGGCCTCCCTAGCGATGCTAAACTGTGAATCAATTAAACCGCTTTCCTTTATAAATTACCCAGTCTCAGGTCTCAGGTGTCTCTTCATAGCAGCATGAGAATGGACTAATAGAGTTTGCTAAAGGTATTTTTTTGGTGGGGTGCAGGGGAGACAGATACAGTTCTGTTGTAGTGGCTTTGTACTGTGTCTACTTAGCTGAGGTGTAACGATAGTTCCCAGAATTCCTTTCCCTGTCTAGTTTCCATTTAGAGTTGGTGTTGTACACCAATGCCAACAAAGGTCAGAATTTGGCCTATGTTCCTGGTTCCTGGGAGAGAACCTCTATATTCTTGGAATTTCCCAAGTGATAGGAGTATCTTTATTATTCCTGGTGAGCCCTGATCATTTATGCAACAAAGGTGACCTCTATAGGGTCCCTAGATATTTCAAGATGAGGCCTGGCCATGCTAGAAAAGTCAACCACATGATTATAGGGTTGGGGCTTTATGCCATGTGATATCAGTCTGATACTGATTGGGATAGGAGGGGACCAGAGACTGAGTTCAATCACGTGGCTAAGGATTCAATAATGCCTATGTAATGAAACTCCAGTAAAAACTCTGGCTATTAAAGCTTGGATAAAGTTCCAGGCTGATAATACACGGTGACAGGAAGTGAACACAGAAGTTTCGCCTTCAGGACCCGCCTGGGTCTCACTCTATGCATCTCCCCTTTAGGCTGGTTTTGATGTGTTTTCTTTTGCTATAATAAATCTGTAATCTTAAGTATAGCTTTTGCCAAAGTTCTGTGAGTCTTTCTAGCAAGTTATCAAATCCAAGAAAGTAGTGGAAACCCTTGAATTTGTAGCCAGCTTGGCCAGAAGTGTGGGTGGCCTGGGAATCCCTTAGCATGTGGCTGATGTCTGAATTAAGGGCAGTCTCATAGAGGACTAAACCCTTAGCCTGCGAAATTTGGCCTAACTCCAAGCAGTTAGTGTCAGAATTGCAATGCAGTTGACCACAAGAGAAATTATCTTGAGATTTGGAAGTCATAGGGAAGTAGCAGCCATAATTTTTACCCTCTGGAAGATTGATGCAGGGTGCCAGGCACTATGGTACCTCATGCACATTGTTGCTGATTCCCTGGCTCACCTTGTTGGCTCACCTTGATGGCATGTGGCAGCACCCAACCCGCAGCTCCTCCAGCTGCTGCCACATCTCCTCAAACTTCTCTGTGTTCTGGGCCAAAGATATGTGCAGCCCTATGGCTAGAGGTGCCAGCTACTCCTGCAGGCCTCAGGCCATCCAAGTCACATAAGGTGGAGTAATGCGAAACAGATGCAAGCTCCATTTTTTTCTAGAAGTTTTTGGTTGGTTCCTGCATTTGTTCTTGTTCACCTTCCCTTCCCAACTGCTGGTCTGGCTGACCCATGGTGACTTCAGGCCCAACAACACCACATACAGGCCAGCAGATTGCCCCACCAGCAATCCCACTTGCATAATGTTGAATCCCTAGAATCAGACTCTTATTCTTGATCACTCTTAGTTCTGCTTCTCTGACTTTTACCTTGACTGATACAACTGTTTCAGTCTCTCCATTGATGGAAAATGATAAGTTTGTGATTGCTGAGAATTTAAGGGGAAACACCATGGGAATAAAAATAGTGTGACACTAGAGTTCTCAACCCTAACAGAATATTCTTCTTTAAAAAAATATTGATACCACTCTCTTCCTCTGAGATTTTGGGGGTAAAGTTTAGGCACTATTTTTTTTTTTTTGAAAGGTGGTTACAGTTTGCAATCAGAATTATGAAATGCTGCAGTAGATGAAAGAAAAAGAATAAAGAAAGGTGATCAATATCATAAACATACACATACAAGAAAGCATAGCAGGAATACATCAGAACGTAAGAGACTCTCCTGAATTCAAATGGCAGAGAAGTACTAAAAATTAACCAATAGACAAAGACATATTAGGGAAATATTAAGTAAAATAAAGATATGATGATACTAATATAAAACAAAATAGAACTAAAAGTTAAAAGAATGAAAATGGGCCAAGGATATTTACACTGATAAAGTTTATAGTACATGATGAAGAAATGTTATTATTCTTTTTGCATCTAGCATAGCTTGGAGTTATATCAGGCAAAAACTGACGGAAATACTCAGAGAAAAATGAGAAAGTAAAATCATCTCTCTCAGAATTAAGAGATCAAGAAGAGGACAAATACAAATAATTTGAAAAATATAATTAACAAGCTTTATCTATCATATTAGAAGCTCTTTTAATGCCACATACCTGATTCATTGGATTAACTGATGTTCCTTATTCTTTCTATAACAAATGCCAATGCCCTTGATATATGAAGGCTAGAAGAGTAAGCCACTTTCTTATATTCACCCACTTTTTCTCTTGCCAGTCAGGTTATTCCAGATCTTCTAATGTCAGATCTTATTAATGTAAGTTATTTTTAAATACTATGTAAACTAATAAAATATGAAGGTAAAAAATAGTAGTTCTTTCTAGAAAACTAGTTGAATACTTTGTAAAGATTTAATAAAGATAGATTGTTTTGAAATTTATTGTCAGATAAGTATGCATAAGACAACTATAAAATGATTTGAGTGAGAATCTTGGAAAACTTGAATACTCCACCAGTTTCTCTACATTTGCCTTGCACCATAAAGAAACCCAAGTTAGAAATCATAGGCAATACAGTCTGGTGGTGATCTATACAAGAAAGCAGATTGAACTCCAATCAGTGTACTCAAGATTTTTTTTAAAAAGACTAAAAAATGGTCCTGGCCCTACATCAAAAGACTGACAACTGAATGTATATTTTTGTGTGTTACATTAAAATAAAATGCATAGAAATTTTTTATTTTTTAAATGACCCCTCAGTCTGACTTTTGGGTTTACAGATCATATCAAGTAAGAGAGCATTTTGTAAAGATACAATTTTGACACAGAGAAAACAAATAGTCTTCAAACATCCATGAAACCATTATAGAAGCTGGGAAAAGAAATCATGAACCAAATACCATGCAACTAAAGTGATGCCATGCCGGAGCCACACAGCGCATGACGGACTCAGCCAGGGAGGCTGGACGTGGGCCTAGACTGTCTTGGCATCTTCTGGAGAGGTGTGCTTGAGCAGTGGTTCAGCCTAGCTAACTCATTGCCAGGCAACGTAGAAAAATCCTGTTATCAACCAGTTAGCAATCTGGTTTGTCTCTTTATGAGTTTTTATCACATAGATTACATTCTCTGTCTACAAAGCTATGAAATTAGAAATCACAACAGAAGAATAAAGAAAAGTCATTTAGAAATAAAGACTTCTGAATATCTAAAGTTAAAAGAGAAAAATCAAAACTAAAATTACAGACTATTAAAAATGAAGAAGAGTGAGTGCATTACAAATCAAAATCCATGGATTAACTTCAACTTCTGGCCAAGTTGGAGTAACAGGGATTAGATTTACCCCCCTGCCTGAAACACACAATACAAAGGCAAAATATGTAAAACAAGACCACAGACATCAGGAACAAAGGACAGTGATCCCAGAGGAACAGAAAACAAATGAAGTGAGTCACATGATTGCCTTGCATGCTACCTTGAGGGAATGTTTAGGCTGCAGTGTGTGGGGTTGGGAGACAGGGCAGGCAGAGCCTGGCAAACTCACTGAGTTCAGGAGACACGACTGAGAGTCCAGCGAAACAAAGGCAGCTGGAATGGCCGGTACACAGCACTGAAAAGTGATAAGTTGCACAGGAAGAGAACTCCCGGAGACCTGCAGGTTTTCTCCCATATTCATGAGAGAGCTGATCAGTATACAGGTTTAAAGAAACTACCTAAAGATGGAGAAAGGATTTCCCAAAAGAATTAGAGGGAATTCTTCTCAGCACTCACATGTGACCAGAATCAGTGTCTGTTCCCACTAGCCAGAATGGGAGATTTCATAACTCATGAGGCATCTACCTATCAGAGTATTCAAGAAACTTGCCTCACTAATGGGGTGAATTAACCCAAGACTAAATACTTGTCAAATGCAATCTAACAAACCTTAAAAGCAAGTCCTGAAGGGACACAATTGTTTATAAGTAACTTAACTGTGTCCCAGAACAAAACTCCTGATTATTTATAGAAATACAAGTACTATAATTTTACTTTATTGGTGAAATTCAGCATGCCCAGCATACAATTAAAAGTATAAAGCATACAAAGAGCACGAAAATACATCTAGTAATGAGAAGAGTGGGACACCAACCCAGAACCAACAAAGATACTAGAATTAGCAGATGAGGACATTAAAAATTACTATAAAGTATGTTTTAAATGTTCAAAATGTAGGTAGAGACAACAAAGATATAAAAAAAGATCCATGATCAGGCAAATAACTTGAAATTTAAAAAAAGGAAAAAAGACAAAAGACATTAAAAAGATCCCCCCCAAAAAGTTATGAGGAATACTACAACGTCTGAAATGAAGATTATATTGAAAATCGCTGATTAGACATTGCAAAAGAAAAGATTAGTAAAGTTGAAGTCATAGCATTAGAAACTACTCACATTGAACAAAAAGAGAAAAAGTAATTTTAGAAACTTTGTACTAGGCTGTTGGGCAAGATGGCTTATGCCCACAATCCCAGCTCTCTGGGAGGCTGAGACAAGAGAATCACTTGAGGCCGGGAGTTAGTGACCAGCCAGGCAACAAATTTTTTTTTGGAAAAAACGAGCCAGGAATGATGATGCGTGCCTGTAGTCCTAACCACTGGGGAGGCTGAGGCAGCAGGATCACGTAAGCCCAGGTGTTTGAGGCTGCAGTGAGCTATGATTGTGCCACTGTACTTCAGCCTGGCAACAGAGGGACATCCTTTTTTATAAGAAAAAGATACATAGGCCAGTTGTGGTGGCTCACACTTGTAATCCCAACGCTGGGAGACTGAGATGGATCACATTGCTTGTGTGAGTCCAGGAGTTCAAAACCAGCCTGGGTGACATAGCAAGACCCCATCTCTACACTACAAAAAATAAAAAATTAGCCAGGCAAGGTGGCATGTGCCTGTAATCCCAGCTACTCGGGAGGCTGAGGTGGGAGGATCACTTGAGCCCAGGAGGTTGAAGCTGCAGTGAGCTGTGATCGCACCACTGCACTCAGCCTGGGTGACAGAGTGAGACCTTGTCTATAAATAAATAAAATTTCAAAATATAAATAACATTTTATACTTAACAGAGAGCTGGCTATATGACAACATCACGCAGCCTCATATAAATGCATTGGAGTTTCCAAAGGAGTGGAAAATTGGTATTAAAAAATTCAAATGTCTAAAATTTTTTTTCAAATCAGGCGAAAACTCCAAAGATTGATGCAGCTCAATGAACCCCAAGCGCAAGAAACATGAAGAAAACTGTGTCAAGGCACATAGTAATCAATTGCTCAAAACTAGCTGGAGAAAAATGACACATTGTATATAAGATTTCCTTATGGGAAATAATCAAGAGAACAACGGACCAACTATTTTTATGAATTGAAAGAAAAGAACCTCATCAATTTAGAATTCTATATCTAGAATTTATTTAAACATATATTTCAAAATATTCTTCAAAATATATTTCAAAACGGTGAAAGAGACTAAAAGATTTCATCACCTGCAAAGCTGCCCTATGGGAAATACCACAAGAAGTCTTTCAAGCAGAATAATTATACCAGATAGATAAATGGATCTGCACAAAGGAATGAGGAGCTCCAGAAATGGTAACTATGCAGGTAAGCAGTAAGATTTTTTTCCTCTTTTTTCTTAATTATTATATATCATTTTCTTATTATTTAAGAATCTGCCTATTTTAACAAAAACAAGGTAGCGTAGGGCTTATAACATATAAATGTAAAATGTATGCCAAAATAGCACAGCCAGTCTCATCTGAGGACGAGAGGGAATGTAAAATATATTGTCAGGAACTAAAACTGCACTATAACCAGAGATATTGGGAGTTTTACAAAAATTGTAAGAAACACTATGTACAACTCTATAGCAATATATTCAGAAAAAGGGAATGGTTGATTTTCTTGAAAAGTATAAATTATCCAAATTGTTTCCTGAGAAAGTAGCAAAACTGAAAAGATGATAACTGTAAAGGAAATTGATAAAGGAATCAAAGAACTATTTCTAAAGCAAACCCAGATAGCTGTATAAATGAGTTCAACATATGTTGAAGAAACAGCTAATTCCTTTATTATTCAAATTTTTGGGGGGCATGGAAAATGAGAAGCTTGCCAATTTATTTTATAAGGCTAGCAGAACCATACTCCTAAACCAAACTAAGATATTACAATTAAAAAACAAAAGCAGGCCGGGTGTCAGTGGCTCACGCCTGTAATCCCAACACTTTGGGAGGCCAAGTCAGGCAGATCACCTGAGGTTGGGAGTTCAAGACCAGCCTGGCCAACATGGGGAAAACCCATCTCTATTACAAATAGAAAAATTAGCCAGGCGTGGTGGTGGGTGCCTGTAATTCCAGCTACTCGGGAGGCTGAGGTGGGAGAATTGCTGGAACCCGGGAGGCGCAGGTTGCAGTGTGCTGAGATTGCGCCACTCCACTCCAGCCTGGGTGACAGAGCGAGGCTCTGCCATAAATAAAATAAAAACAAAATCACACATTATTCATGAATACAGATCCAAAACTTTTTGAAGTTTGACAAAATGAACAAATAGAATTCTAGAATGCATGTACTGTGACATGTAATTCTCAGGATGCCATGTTTTAGGTTTAGAGAGGCTATTCAAAGTTTTATGTCTTGAATCCTCCTTTTCCTTATTCAATTAACAGAGGTTCTTCCTTTCATCAAAAAGTTTCAATGTTAAATATATGCCAGGCACTGGATCCTGGGAATGCAGTGATGAGTAAGATAAGGTCTGTCTTCACAGAGCTGTCTATGGAGACAGACAAGTAAAAAGAAAATTATAATACAGTCTAAAGGCTATGGTAAGAGATAAAGATATTTGGGGAATATGTAACTTGGCACTGAATCTGGATTTCAGAGCTCTGGAAAGGCTTTCTAAAGGAAGTAGTGCATAGATTGAGCAGTGAAGGACAGTTACTATGAGAACTAAAGTGGTAAAGTCATCAGAAGAGACCGAAGTAGCAGATGCCGAATAGGGGTCATATTAAGTTGAGAATTTTGTACTTAAGTCAGAGGACACTGACGCTTTATTTCAGGCGAGTGACAGATTTACATCTTCAATTCTCAAGAGTGTGGAATGAATTTGAGGAAAAAAACACTGGAAGCAGGAAAACATTAGGGTGTTCTGGGAATCATCCTCTTGAGAAAATTGCCTACTCTAAGATGGTAGCAGTGGGTATGGGGAAAGTGGGCGCACACAACATAATCAGAAAGTGGTAGAAAAATTTTATTTTAGATAGGGAAAGGTAGAAAACACTAGATTAAGTATAAAGGGATTTTTTTACTATAGTACTTGTCAGAAATTTTACGGTGCTGTTTTTGAGCAAAAGAAAGTCACACAATAACACACAATGGCTTCCACGCATTTGATTTTTTTTTTTTTTTTTTTTTTTTAGAACACCTTTTGAGACTAGCGTTCCATGGGAAACACTCTGGGAGAAACTATTCTCCCACAAAAATAATTTCTTCCTTTCTGTTCTTGCGGCTCTTGATATAGATGGAACATCCCAAATCTGAAATCTGAAATGCTCCGAAATACGAAAGTTCTTGAGTGCCAACACAGATGTGACACTCAAGGCAAATGCTCACAGGAGCACTCTGGATTTTCAGACTTGGGATGCTCAACCGACAAGCATTAAAGCAAATATTCCAGAACCCAAAACACTTCCCAAGCATTTTGGATAAGGGATGCTCAACCTGTACTTAGGAGTTGTCTCACCAACTATATTCAATTTTTTAAGGCTGTCTTGTCCTGTTCTTTACGCAATACATGTATTTAGTTTGGTTACTTTCAGCTCACTGAAAGTGAAGTGAAAAAGAAGATTCACTGGAACTTCACAAGCTTCCCTCAAAACACCATTGAAAAAGATTATTCTGAGTCAGGGTCATTGGTTAACCAATACGAAAGGATCTGACCCACAGATAAAGTTGTAATAACGCAGTATTAGGCCAGGCACAGTGGCTCACGCCTGTAATTCCAGCACTTCGGGAGGCTGAGGTAGGTGGATCACTTGAGGTCAGGAGTTTGAGACCAGCCTGGCCAATATGGTGAAACCCCACCTCTACTTAAAATACAAAAACTAGTCGGGCATGGTGGTGGGTGCCTGTAATCCCAGCCACTCAGGAGGCTGAGGCAGGAGAAACACTTGAACCTGGGAAGTGGAGGTTGCAGTGAGCTGAGATCCCGCCATTGCACTCTAGCCTGGGTGTCATTGCAAGACTGTCTCAAACAAAGAAAAACAAACATGCAGTATTAATCTTTGTTAACATCTACAAACCTACTAAGTTTTCATATAGATAAGATAACCCAAAAATAATAATCTCATTGGAGACAAAGTCTGTGAAATTGCTTAAGCAAATTGTTTATCTTAATTCTATACTGAGTAGTTGAATAGCTCCATTTACTTAGATACAGAAAAACTGAATTCATTTATAAACAGGAAATCTAAGTGTACTTTAACTCCTAGAGACCACTGAGGGTAACTAAAGTACTTCAAACTACAATCGAGGGGTCACTGAAAATCTATTCTTAAACATCATGCTCCGTATGTACAAAAGATGTATTTCAGGATGCTCAAAATTAAAGAACTGACATTCTAAACAGCAGGCAATTAGTGAATAAAAGTATGTTGATAATTCTTTGTATACAATGTCTCTGAAGTCAGTGACATAAAAAAAAAAATAACACACACCCTTCCTTTTATATTTTCAGTATATTAAAAAGGAACAGTACAAATGCTGTGGTATTAAAAAGGATCCTTATTTTTCAAAGAATGAACTTCTATAAACAATTCTGTAATGAAATGAAAACAGTATCTTAATACATTAAAAGTTTTTGTTAAACAAGATTTTAAATTTTTAAAATTAGAAAACGTTGAGATTAAATTCTTTCAAAAGTTCAAACAAAAAAAAAAACCTGTACAATCTCCATTACATGTGTCTTTGTACACATCCTGGGCACTCTGAAAATGTTAAAAGTTTTTAACGTTTGACTGACAGAGGCAGCACTTAAAGGCTCCATGAATCTTTTTTCCGAAAAAGTATGCTTTCAGTAAAACATTTTACCATTTTATCTAACTATGCACTGACACTTTTGTTCTTCCTGAAAAGGGGATTTATGCTAACACTGTATTTTTAAGGTAAAAATATACATGTAGAGATATTTTAACTTCCTGAGTGACTTATACCTCAAATGTGATTTAATGAACAATTTCTAAATTTTAGAGTGAAACAGTATGTGTAGGTCTACACATGCATCTTCAACTAGGGTAAAGCTCAAGAGCATGTCACAGAATTTATACCTAAATTACCTAAGAAGTTAAGCAATGCCTTTATCCCCAAACTTTACCAATAAGTCTTCTCAAATAGAATGTTAGTAAAATGAATCACTGAAAAGTTATATTTTTGAATTCACAAAATACCAGTAGCCATTTTAGACTGTCAACTTGGACATTTTCTTGATTCACTAGCAAGAAATTTCTTGCAGTACAAAAAGATAACAAATAATTAAAATATCTGCTTTATCATACAACTGCACTCCCTCCTAAAGTGTCTAAAATGATTAGGAATTGTAGCACTTTCTTTTGCATAAAACCCTTTCCTCTTCATAAAACCCTGAGGTGAAAGGTTATTAATGTAATAAAACCATAATTCATTTTGTATTAAATTGTAGCTTTAAAAAAATGTATAAAGAAATGTGACAACTTGTAAAGCTGCTCTGTACAGTTTTTCAACAAAATATTTCCATATCAACTTAGTCGAAGGGCCTAAAATGACCCTATAAAAACAATGTCCTTTTAACATGTTAGTGTCGAGATGAACGCCATTTTCCATCTCTACTACTGTCTCTTCTGTTTTCATAGTCATGGCTCCAGCCATCATGATTCCTATCTTCATAGAAGAAATCATCTCTGTTTCCTCTGTAATGATGGTCAGAGCCATGATCAGTGTAACGCTGTTCCCGGCTATAATGTCTATCTGCTAGGTAGGGATGAGAATTCATTCTGACTTTACGCTGTGATGACGGTGTATCTTGGCGCCACTGAGAGCTTGAAGACTGGTTAAAACTATGACTGTGTGATTGAACTGATGGTGAAAATCCTGATTGATCCAGAGGTGGAGAACCAAATTTTCCACCATATGACATTTGTCTCAAAGCACTGTTCATCTGAGGAAGAGGAAAAGCAGAAATGTTAATACTTCTAGATACCAAAGCCAATATGTATTTGGTCATATGTATTTGGATGAAAGAAAATAAAGTCACTCTTGCCTAGAGGGATCCTAAATTAAACACAACTAAAGTAGTACAATAGCCTCAATCATTCCAATTTATACCTACGAAATATATATACATACATACTACGCTTTGTCCTCAAGAATGCAACTCAGAATAAGTCACACAAAATGCCTATAATGCAATATCACTGTGTAAAAAACATAAAGAATCAGGAGGTCAGTATCATCAGGAAAGGTTTCATGAAGGTGGCATATGATCTGGGTATTAAAACAATGGATGGAATATTCGAAGAAAACATTTTAAGGGGGAGATATGCCAAGAAAAGGAAATTGCACAAACAAAAATAAGAGGGAAACACAGACCAGGTTCACAGAATACCAAGTAATTCTGGCTGAGACAGGTTACGGATCTTAATAAGTAGTAAACAATGAAAAGTAACGCTACAGGGTTTACTGGAATCAGACAGTAAGAATCCCTAATAATTGGGTTAGAGAAATCTGACTTTATCTTACAAACAATGGAAAGTCAATGTGCAAGAAGATAAAACAGAATTGTAATATTAATTCTGAAATGGTGTGCAAGATGAACTAGTGAGGGGGAAATGGGGGCGTAATTGACTAGACTGGTGGTTCCCAAATTCTGCCTGTGGATAAATACTAGTATATGATCATTTTTATTTTAATAGTCTACAGTAAAATTAGAAAAATAGGCGATATGTACATAAAAGTTAACATCCTCTATACTGGTCTCTCAAATTGATTTTCACATCTGTATTTCATTTTGCAGACCTATGAAATACAAAAGCCTGGGGACTACAAGCCAAGATCATGATTTGGGTACCAAATAGTTACCAAGAGCTTCCTACCTGAACAAGTGATGACAAAGATGAAACAGTAGAAGATAGCTAAAATGTTAAGCCTAGTCTCATGATGACGTTACCACCACAGAAAAAAAAAAAAAGTTTACGTTTAAAATGAAACTGGTCTAGAAGACCCAAGTTTACGATAAAGTCACTCAGGATAGGGTACAAGAACATCAGACAATGAGTAAATGATGGTTGAAAAGAAAAACAAATGTAAAAGAAGTTTTACTTCTACTTATCTTCAGTCTTTTAAGTGTATATTTCAGCCCAGTGAAAACTAAAATGAGTGCTCAATCTATAAAGATCATGCTAGTCTAACAAAAATTTGAGAAAAAATTTTTCTTGAGGACTAAAGGAATAAAACCTCCAACTTTGAACAAAGTTAATTAAAAACCAGTTATTTGATACAATATGAACATTTTAACTAAGGATGAATTTTTTTTGGCAACTCAAGTTGAAAAATAGTCAACCTACCACTGCTTGTCTCTGAAAATTTTCTGGAGAAGAGAAAGATCTCTGAATTATCTGAGCTGAGGAAGTCATGTTATCCATAGTCCTTTCGTACCTGCTAAAAAGAAAACCAACATATAACCATTCATTCACTAAATATTTACTAAATGACAACCATGAGCAAAACGCATTTCTCAAAGGTTGGCATGAATAAGACAGACAAGGTATCTGCTCCCATGCAGCCAGAATAAGAATACAGACAAGAAGATATTTTCTCATGATTGTAAGTGATAAAATGTCTGATTAAAGATCAAATGGAAGTGAAACAGGAGGTTCCCCTATCTTTTAGCTGGTGAGGGACTGCCTTTCTAAAAAGGTGACATTTGTAGTTAGAACTGAACACCAAGGTTACAAAGAGGCAAAAATTTCCCAGCTGAAAGACTAGTACAGGGGTGAGCAAGTATAGCCAGTGGGTCAAGCTGCCCAATTCAGTTTTCCCTAAACAAAGTGTTATTGGAACACAGCCACACCATTGTTTTTGTATTATCTATGGCTACTTAAGTGCTACAATGGCAGAGACAGAAACAGTATCTTCTGCAAAGTCTAAAATATTAACTATATGGCCTTCTCTAGAAATAATTTGTCAGTTCCTGGGCTAATGCAAAGACCTAGACTGAAAACTAAAATGAAGAGAATTTGATCGACTGGATATGTGGAATGAGGGAAGAAATAAAGGATCAAATCTAGACTTTTGGCTTGAGTAATTAGGTAGACATTTCCTGAGACAGAAAAGAGAAAGAAGTTTTGGGAGGTAAGGAATTAAGAGTTCTGTAACATACATAGGATATTACTTTTGAGGATTTATACCTTATTCCTTATTTATTAAAGGGATAACTTGCTCTACAGAAAAGCTCACTTTAAAAATGCTTTAAATTATTTTAAAATGTCTTTAGAATCCTATAACCAATTGGCTAGTCTTACAGTTTGGATCTTTTAATTTTAGGCTTTCTCAAATCAGATTATATTTTATTATCTGTATGCTAAGGGAGGAATACAATTTATAGAAATGATAAACTCTCTAGCCTTTGATTAAAACCAAAGTATTTACTTGTACTTTTTTTTTTCCAAAGAAAGTCTTTAAATAGAGAGAGTGCCCTGCTATGCTGCCTAGGCTGGTCCCAAACTCAAGGCCTCAAGTGGTTCTCCCACCACAGCCTTCCAAGTAGCCGGGACTATAGGAATGGGTCACTGCACCTGTTTTTTTCTCCCCATGAAATTCTAAGAGGGAAAACATTTTATTTTCCTCTACCTAGGATGCCTTTGAAGACTCCATTAAATGGCTGGAAGTGCTTTAAATTCCAACTTTACCAAGAAATGTTTAAACGCTGTTAATTAATTTCAGCTGACAAGAAAGAACACCGGGAGGGTACATTTTTTGCACTACGGCTTGCTCACTATCCACCTTCCAGTATCTCTTCATATCCATCCACTTCTCTCTAGCTCATGACACTACCTTAATCTAAACTATCAACCTCATCCATCAATAGCTTCCAACATCAATACCTTGCTACTAAAAGCTTCCTCAGTGCTCTATTTTCACTCTTGTCCCCTCCAATCCATTCTCCCATTGCAACCAAACAACTCTTAATATATAAACTTGTTCCTATCAGTACCCTACCTAAAACATTTCACTGCCTTCCTATTCGATTTTAGGGTAAATCTCAAAATCCTGATTAGAGTTTATAAGACCCTCTCCAGCCTATCTACCAAAATCCCCTGCTTCTCTCCATTTTCATTCATTATGATCTAGATACACTGGCTTCTTTCAGTTCCACATTCATCTATATCATCTCCTTCTCCTAAAATTTTCTCAAAGCCCTTTCTACTCTTTCTTTAGAGAACTTATTACAGTAACTGAACAGGTATTCACAAAAATATATATGTGTCTTCATTTAGACTTTAAGCTCCTCTAGATAATATATCATAGTGGCTGGGCTCAATCACACTACACTGCCTGGGTTTGAATCCCAGCCCACTGAATCTGAGCAAGTTAACCTCCATTTTTCATTTCCCTTTATATATAAAGTAGAGATAAAAATAATCTCTACCCTCATAAAACTGCTGTGAGGAATAAATGAAATCATACATGTAAAAGATTTGGTGAAGAACCTGACATATGGCAGGTATTTATTAAATCTTCCTTAAATGACTGTTAAATAGCTCTATGGATACACCGGGAAAAACTGTCCCTGGTAAAATATTAACCTCCCCAAAGCAAATAAAATTATTTAAGTAAATACGATACTTTCTAATACTCAGTACCTGAAGGGATTTTACAAATCATTTAATTCAACTTCTTTTCCTTACACATGGGAAGATGGGGCTAAAGAAAGGAAACTAGCTCAAGATTACACAATTGATAGATGCAGACCTAGAATCCAATTCTAGGAATTCTTAGTCCAATACTCTGCTGACTAATTGGTATTTTTAACTGTAAGTAACAAGCAATTAATGATTGTAAAATAAATTAATGTTTTTCAATGAAATAGTAAATAATGCAAGTAGTGAGGGTAAATAATGTTTTGAGAAATTTTGTTTCAAGTGTATACATGTACTGTACACGTATGTGGGGATGGTTATGTCGCTCATGTGTTTTGAGGCTATTCCCTATAAGAAATCCTGGTAAGTGATCTTAACAATAAGTGAGAAATATTACCTGCTAGGAGATGTGGAGGTAGGGCTTGAATTGCCAACATGATGCTGGGGATATGACAAACTGACATCTTGCGAGGCATGACTACTTCCTAAAATGAAATAATTTGAAAAATTATTCTTGATAGAAAATCTAATTTGAAATTTTGTCTTCCCCACCTGAAATCACTCCAAAAAGGTAAACACAATCTAAAAGAGAAAAATCTCAAACTGCTGGCCCAGCACGGTGGCTCACACCTGTAATCCCAGCACTTTGGGAGGCTGAGGTGGGCAGATTTCTTGAGGCCAGGAGTTCGAGACCAGCCTGACCAACATGGTGAAACCCCATCTCTACTAAAAATACAAAGAATTAACCAGGCGTGGTGGCGTGCACCTGTAATCCCAGCTACTCTGGAGAATCGCTTGAACCCGGGAGGCGGAGGTTGCAGTGAGCTGAGATTGTGCCACTGCACTCCAGCCGAGGGTAAGACTCCCACTCAAAAAAAAAAAAAAATCTCAAACTGCTGTAGACTGCTTTATGGCTTCATCAGAGTGAAAATTATAAGTGTATAATATCAGATAAGCAAAACAAAGCATTCCATAAATATCCAATCTGACCATAATTTTCTGATCTCCACCCTAAATTGTAAGACTGGATACATGGACAGTTTCATCCTCACATGATCAAGAATCAAAATATATGAAAGTAATTACAAAGCAGCCAGGAGAAGCATTTTCAGAAAATAAACCTAGCTCTTTTCAGAGCACCCAAGCCCAACTCTCTTAGTGATACAGTTTATGTTCTTTTCACTAACCCAAAATGAAACTTAAAGCTGTTTTAAAATTATAATTTCAAAATCCATGTGTCAATGTTACCCGTTTTCAAGATAAAGTTTGCTAATCACGATGCTTAAGAAAGCAGTTCCATCTACAAATAAGAGGTCCTTCAAAACTGAATAATAAATTTAAAAACAGCAGGAAAAAATGCCCCCCTAACCTCATTGGACATTTACCTGATCTAAATTGAATTTTGATAGGCCTTCCATAAAGTTTGATTCCATTAAGTAGATTCATTGCATAAGGAACAGATACTTCATGTTTGAAATTCACAAACGCAAACTGCTTTGGTTTACCATCCTTATCTTTTGGAATTTTCACCTTTATTACTGGCCCAGCCTACGAACAAAAAGGTGTTTAGAATTTAAATAAAGCAACTAAAGGAAAACACTCAAATTTTACAAATACGAGATGACAAAGTTAAAAAACAACGGAAATGTAATCAGAAACTTATTTTAAAAATGATGTACGGATTTCCATTTCGGCTACAGTAAATATCCTAGTTATGACCGAACATTAGATTTATTTGGGGAAGGGGACCCATAAAGAACTGAAAACACAATCACTTTTGCAGTTCACAGCACTGTATGGCTTCTCAGCATAGTGACAAATCGCCATTATTTTGCCACTCCATGAAAATGAACATTTATCAAGAACAAGAGAATGATTTTCTTGAACCAAAAACTGACTTTTGTATTGATTAATCAAACAATACCAGTTATTAGGGGATAGGGATGGGGGGAATGGGATACTCAGAATTTTTCACACATTTTAATATAGCACCACTAAAATGCTGTTTTTCTACAGAGTACTTAACGATTTTATTTTACATGTTTTAATAATGTTGCAATTTAATAAGCAAACTTTAGGGGAAAACTGACACAAATAAATTAAACTATTAAGTTCCCAGTCAGATAAACCACAGACAAATTATCCTAAGGGGAAGATGAGAACAGGAGGGATAAGAAAAAGCACTGCTCAACGAAGACCCTACACACACACTATGTTCCCAAGGACGCCTGGATCTCTAATTACCCCGAAACTTGACCGAGGATCCCTCCACCACCTTTAGTCGTCACTTTTGGCCTAAACGAACCAATATCTTCCAGGAAAGCGACACCCAGCGAGCGTTTCGCAACCCAGACGCGCCCTTCACCCCCAAACAGCCACCAGTCGGGTCCCCTGACGGCCACGAAAAGAAAACGGGGTGGCCGCTGGGCCAGGCCCTAGGCGAGACGGAAAACGAAAGGCAAAAGAGCCGAACCCATCCGCTTACCTGGTGGAAAAGCTCGAAAAGGAGTTCCTCGGTCACTTTCGTTTCAAGGTTGCCCACAAAGAGAGTCCGATCCGCTTCCGCCGCCGCCGCCCCCATCTCAGCGTCGCCCCCTCCCTAACCTGGCCAAAAGGTCGTGGCCGACGCACCCACTGCGCATTCACGGAAGCCCCACGTCCTCACGCTCCCTGGCGTCACCAACGCAAACGTCCGTTGCGCTTGCTCTCAGCGGGCGTCGACGTGTGCGGACGGATTGCGCATGCTCGCCAGGATAGCGCTCGATAAAGGCAGGGCGGTGTCTGGCTTATTCCGCAGGCTCAGTTATGGCTTCCGGTGTGGTTAGTCACCCGGTCCGAGACAGGCTGAACTGATCTGGGGAGCCGCGAAGGGCCTTTCTTGACCAAGGGACGTAACGCAAATACTGCGGGCGGCGTTTGAGGATGGCCCTGAACAATGTGTCCCTGTCCGCCGGTGATCAGAGGAGCAGGGTGGCCCACGGCTCTTCCCACAGCGACCTCAGACCGCGGGCGTCAGCGTTGGCAATGGTCTCTGGAGACGGCTTCCTTGTTTTCAGGCCTGAAGCGATTCATCTAGGACCTCGGCAGGCTTTGCGACCAAGCGTTCGTGCCGAGAGCCGTCGAGTGAATGGTGGCGGCCGGAGCCCAACCGGCTTTATAAACGGAACGGAACCGAATGGCCGGGGCCGGAGCCGCCAGGCCAGATTCTCACCTTACCCTGGCGTTGAACCCGATCTCCTAAGAAGTGTGCTGCAGCAGCGTTTGATTGCATTAGGAGGTGTCATCGCAGCTTGAATTTCAGTTTAAACGACCGCCTTTCCTCTGGCCCTCACTTACCTTGTGAACAGGCCTTTTTAAAATCCTTTCTTGGTGTAGCAGCAATCTTGTTGTCTTATTTTTAGATGGTTGTATTTTCATTTAATACGTGGGAGTTATATGAATATATCCTAGCACTAACGGAAGTGTAACAGTTGATTGATTTAGGTGGTTTTATGCAGCCAGCATGATTGGATCAGGAAAGGGGTGGAAGGGATATTCTTAGGTCGTCACAAAGCTGAGCTGATGGGATCACCCTCCCCAGAGGTCAACAATCCATTCGTTAACTCAGACACTTTACCTTTACTTCTGTTGGCGAAAAAGAAGTACTCCTTTTTATTACAGTGATTTATCCTTCCATCTTTTCCTTGACATTTACCATCTTCCATCTCTCCCTTCACTTTTTTCAGATGTGTCTACAAACAAACTCCAATCGGAGTCTCACTAAAAATAAGAACAAAAGCTAAACCTTACTGTTCTTTCAAGTTATTAACTCAATTTGCATTCCTTTCTTTGGCAACGATTCCAAATTTTTACTTTATATTTGTAATTTTACTATTTGCATTCAGTCCCAGCGCCTTAATCTGAATCTGCTGTCCTAAAGTACACTGGTGAAAACATTAGTTGTACAATCTCCTATCAGAAAACTGTTCATCTCACTGTAGTGCCCTCCTTGAAATTTGTGTTTACTCATTAAACTGACAATATTTGGGGATCCCTGTATTAAACACTGTGTATGAACTTTACACAGTCTGGCCATCAAGAGAGATCACGGAGTATATTCTAGATGGGGAGGCTACTAAGTGAATAGGAATCACCACACTGGGCTGTTTATTAGGTACAGTAATAAACATAAGTACTGGTTGCAGTGGCTTTTTTTTTTTTTTTTTTCCTTCATAATACTGCACTGTCCTGGTTCTTCTCTTACCTGGCTGATCACTCCTTATTTGCTGATATTTTTGTTCTCTTAACCATACATTTCCCAATGTTTAAAGGGTGGTATTGTGAGAAAGTTACTGGGTTTTGTAAGTGCCAGCTCTTTATATAAGCAGGTAGACTAGCTTTTTCCCAGCAGACGCTTGTCTGTTTAGACTTCCTTAAAATAATTATGTTCAAATAAAGCAAAATCTCCATACACCACATAGTATTGAATTGTTAGAACTACATGTTAAGAATGTTGAGTAAACAAGATAGCTTCCATAAGAGGGTGAATTAATGTAGTGAGAATTCTAGAAACCAGATCATAGGAAGAATGATTAAAAGAATAGTAATAGCTACCTTTTATTGAGTGCTATGTGCAAGTCAATGTTCTAGGACTTTTATTGCTTATAGAGATATTTATTGAGAACTTACTCTGTACCTGCTACTGCCTGCAGTAAGCACTTAGAAAAGTGGTAAACATGATAAAGTATCTGTTCCTAAGGAACTTTGTATGTTATTTGATTCTCACAGCAGCCCATAAGGGGGTACTTTACTTTCATTTTGTTGCTGAAAAACAGCCTGAAGGAGATAAACTTTCCAAGGTCATATAGCTAGTAAATGATAGAGCCCTGCAGCCTTTCAAATGAGGTTCCTCATCTGAATGCCAAAAAAATGACTTGAATAACTATTTTCTTAACTTTCCCAAGGATAATATATAACTAATATTTTTTCAGATAACTAAAAAGAAGTTAGTTTGTAATATACAATGGATCCCTTAACCTGGGCATTACAAAAACCTGTGGTTGAGAAAGGAATTCCAAACTATAAACAGAGTTTTAGGCTGGGGAAGAAGAATAAAATTAAAGCTGAAGATAAAGAAGACTTTCTTAAAACTTAGAGATGCCTAGTAGTGGAAAATACCACCTCAAAAGGTAATGAATTAGCTGCCAGAAAGTTCAGATAGAGGCTGAATCTTGTGAAGGATTTTGTCAAAGGAATTCTTGTAGTGTGAAATATGACTAGATGACTTCTTCATTTTTCCCCATTTAGTATATAATCCTATGCTTTAAAAAATAAACTCGGTTAAAGTTGGAATTGGGGAATCTCGGCGGATGAGAAGAGAAAAATTAGGTATGACACATCGGGTGACCATATCAGCAAATAAGGTCACCTGGGAGTGGAAGAGGGTGCCATCCATTATGCTGAAGTGACAGGCAGACCTGTTGGCTCATATAATTATCACCTACAAAATGATTCACTAAATATGCCTTGGAAGCATATTTTTTAGCTTATGAGGGAAAAGAGGATGAGATTTGTCAAATAAAAACACAAGTCACAAAAGTACACAAAAGTGCTCAAGAACAAGGGAGGACCAAGTGGGAGTGTGACTTCATTTCTGTTTGTTCTGGGATGGGCTCATCAAGAATAGGGCTTTGGTTGAATAATAGTGTATGTGCAGTAAAAAAGAAAATGGTATGGTCTGTGTTTGGTTTGGCAAGAGGAGAACCTTGTTCACATAAATGCTCCATTATTTTAAATCTGAGTCAATGGATATCTAAATTCTTGTTCTTAACATCTGCAGTAGCATTCAAGTTACAGTGTGACTCTTGAGTCACAAAGACTGTATTGTAGAAGCACAAACCAACATAACCCCCTTTTTAATTAAATTATCTAAAGCAGGGCCAACTAAGTTTCCCAAGAGCAGACCATAGTATTAAACATCCATATATTAGTGCACAAAATGAATTTTTGGATAATATCAATGATTAAACATAGCATGTTGTCATTCTAAAATAGATGAGTTCTAAGAATAGTCCCAAACAATTATGCTTCTGTAAGTTTTTTAAAAGCCATTGTAACTTTCAATTTGTTTTTACTGCCCCTACTTCTCACATCATACTAAGCAACTCGCTAGCATATGTTGAAATGGGGTCCTGATAAGATATTTACGTCCTCTATTCATCAGCACTAAAACTCCTAAAAAGCAGTTTTAAGAACTCTGAAAAAGAAGAGTTGTGTTATCTTTGTTTCGTTTTGTTTTAATATCCATTTGGGAGATTGAAAAAAGAGACCAATGAGATTGCTTCCCTCAATAGCCAGTCTGGTGATAAAGGTATCTTTAAGAGGGCTGACTTAGAAGGTAGAAAAGAAAAAGAAAGGAGGGCGAAAAGTCCAACAGGAAAGAGTAAGGTTCAACTGTCTTTCCAGCAAAATTAGTTAGTTGTATGTCTTTCATTCCCTTGGTAAGTTTATCCAGATCCCACTAAGGTGCAGCTTTTGTTTTCTTAATTTCTATGAAGAGTGTACCAATTTTTCTAGCCAACAAAATGTACGTTTGAATACCTATGACTCTGTACCACCTGTATCCTTTCCTCATTGCCTATTTCCATTCAGTTGCAAAGTCCTGCCCAATTAAAATTCACAATGTATTTATGTTACCTTTTTGTAATCACTCTCATCACCTGGACTATATTTACCTGGATACGTAGCCTGTTTTCTTTGCCTCTGTCTCTCTATTTCATCCTAAATGTGCGTAGCCTCCAAATTAATATTTCTAAAGCACATCTCTGATCACATAACGAATACTTTAGTGTTTCCCAAAGTATGTTCTACAGAACTTTCACTAGAAATACAAGATACACCTTTGAAAAAAAGACATGAGGCTAATAAATTTGACAAGCACATGCTTTATCACCTTCTTAGGGAGTCATAATGTGTAAGGACATGTTAAAGGTTCAGAAAAAGAAACCTGTTTGATGTTGTTTCACCTAGTGTTTCACAAATTTCTTTGTCCATAAATTTAAAATCTTTCCATACTACTGCCTTCTTGAGGAGCCTCTCTTCTACAGAAACATAATTAGAAATGCCTTACTTAAAAAGCTCCACTGGCTCCCTACTGGATCCAATTTTTCAGTTGGTAGAAACGGATTTTTATATAGTGTGTCAGACTTATATAGTGTGTCAGACGAGAATTTTAGGAGTGGGGCACGGTGGGTGGGGCCTGTAGTCCCAGGCTGTAGGCTAAGGTGGGAGAATCCCTTGAGCCCAGGAGTTGGAGGAATGTAGTGAGCTGTGATCACACCACTGCACTCCCGCCTGGCCAACAGAGGGAGACTCTCTCTAAACAAACAATGTTCTTCATTAGGCAGATGGGCTGGTTTTCTCACTCCTGTTTTGATAAGGTTCAACCCTGTCTTTTCTGCACATGATGACCCGTATCTTTCAATGTCTTTGGCAAGTGGGTGGGAGAAGGGAGGCAAGCATGCAGCTGCAGATTCCCTAGACGCTGAGGATCAAAATTGGCATTATTACTGATGACAGACATTAGGAACATCCACTGATGAATACAGGTGAGTGCAAGTGTTTCTTAACAATGCTAATGATGTATTTTCTTTTTAAAGTAACAGTTTACTTGGCTCGGCTCCTTATTTCACTAGAATATCTGAAGGCTGCCCTACTTCAAAATGCACTTCTAAATCAGAGGAAGAAAATATTGCCTTCAACTTCCCAAAGACCTGAGAGTCACTGAAGCAGTGCAACTCTATTACATTGCACAGTCCAAAAACATTTAAAACTTTCCATAGTGTGACCAATCTGCATTGCCAGCCTTTTCTCCTTAATTCCCCCAGGTGGTCGCTGTTCTTCTCTGCATCTGTGGCTATGCCTATTCTAGTCCCCTTAACTAAATTGCTTGTCCCTCTCATTTTCTGTCAGTTAAACTTTTATCCATCTAGTTTAGTAAATGGCTCCTTACATTCAAAGAACACACTTATTTTAACCAGGTTAAGCAAAAAATGGTCTATACTGACTGACAGAACTGGGAAGGCAGAGGGCACCTCCTCTCTTTATGTTCAAGTGTTTGGGTGAGACTTCACATCTAATTCCAGGGATGGAGGTGTAATCAATGTCTTACCTCTCCTCTGTAGAAGCTCCCTGAGGGTAGGCAAACATGTCTACATTTATCCTGTCCCCAAAGAGTGCCTGAATGCCTGTTGAATGAATGAGTAACCTTCACGGATAGGCTAGCTCTCCTTGGAATCAAAATCCAAACATAGAACATGTCAGGAAGGCATGGGCATAATTTGTAGTCTCTTTGGTCTAAAATTATCTAGTTTCCTGGACAAATAAGAGTAACATGGTAAGATAAATTTTTCTTAAAGGATTAAATCAACCTGCCTCTAGGAATGCAACCTAAAGTTAGATCCTAATCCAAGATGTGAACAAATATTTATGAACATAAATATTTAATGCATTTAACATTTTTCTGTTTATAATTTTAAAAATCCCTGGAAATCTATGCCCAAAATAGATGATGGATTTAAAAAAGTCAATACCTGGCGGGGCGTGGTGGCTCATGCCTGTAATTCCAGCACTTTGGGAGGGCGAGGAGGGTGGATCAGAAGGTCAGGAGACTGAGACCATCCTGGCTAACATGGTGAAACTCCGTCTCTACTAAAAATACAAAAAGAATTAGCCAGGCCTGGTGGCGGGCACCTGTAGTCCCAGCTACTCTGGAGGCTGAGGCAGGAAGAATGGCGTGAACCCAGGAGGCGGAGCTTGCAGTGAGCCTAGATGGTGCCACTGCACTCCAGCCTGGGTGACAGAACGAGACTCTATCTCAATAAAAAAAGAAAAAAAAAGTTAATACTATATTCTAGTTTGCTGCTAACCACTTTCACAAGGATTCTTTTATTTAATCCTCACAATCATGCTATGACGGGGATTGGCAAACTTTCTGAAGATCTAGGTAGTAAATATTTTAGACTTTGTGGTCCAACAGGTAAAATCGAAGCTCTTATGTAAATACTTATATAACAAGAGAGAAAACAAACTTTCACAAAATCTGTTCAAATGAAACTCAAAGTATAATACTAATTGAATACAATTTTTTGTAGTGCTAATGCTTTCAAGGAAAAGATGGAATTCTTTTTTGGAGGGATACCATTTCACTTCACTAAAGTACAAAGTTAAGTGTTCTTTATCATCAAAATCAATAGAAAATGCTCATCTATAAATGCTGATTTTTAATGAGATTTTATGTATTTCATCTTCAAAATGTCTTTTCATACAGTAGGTACTGACAAATACTGATATGAATCCACAGGCATATGATTTTAATTGAACATGTTCATCATTGGGAAGGCATTTATACTGTTCTATTACATTTTTGTCTTGATATTTGCCTTTTAGCCTGTCATTACATTGCAAATTAATTGCTTCCAATTGAAGTAGAAGCTCCTCAATTGCACAGTTAAATGGATTTTGAATTGTGAACATATTCTTTGCACTTATGTTCAGGTCTAAAAGACACTGTTAGAACTCTACCTTGAGCTTGTAAAATTTATCTACAGCAAATGTGTGTGGGTATGGAGATCTTGCTTCTTGTTTTAACTTTTAACAGATAGGAAGGCACAAAGCAGCTTGAGATGCTGGTGTTCAAACAATGTTAAGTTGTTGTTGGAATGACTTTACCACCCTATAAGTTTGGCATGCAGGAGCTGTTTTGCCTTATAATTTTAGGTTTGAGAAACATAAGTCTGCAGCAAAAGCTAATTGTTGAACCCATTCACAGTTCAATAACAGTGGTTAAAGGTAGTTCTTCCAACCATTTCTAAATGTACTAATCATTCTTAGCTGGAGGGCTGTACAAAACTGGCAGAGGGCTAGATTTAGCCTTCAGGCCTTAGTTTGCAGAGAATTTTAGTAACTGCCTAAAGGCACAAAACTATGTAGTGGTGGAGGGAGTATTCACTTGTTGACTATGCAATACCGCTTATCATGCTACAGTGGCCAGTGGGTAGATCTGGCATGGGGTTTTCTGCGGCTAACAGGATTTTTTTTTTTTTTTTTTCTTAAAAAGATGCATTATATAATTTTTTTTTTTCTTTTTAGACAGAATCTTACTCTATTGCTCAGGTTCTGGGGTGCAGTGGAGTGATCATGATTCACTGTAACCTTGGTTTTTTGGGCTCAGGCGATTCTGCCACCTCAGCCTCCCCAGTAGCTGGGATTACAGGTGCACACCACCATACCCAGCTAATGTTTTTTCTTTTATCTTCTTCTTTTTTTTTTTTTTTTTTTTTTGGTCTCATACTGTCACCTAGGCTGGAGTGCAGTGGCATGATCTCAGCTCACTGCAACCTCCACTTCCCAGGTTCAAGTGATTCTTCTGCCTAAGCCTCCTCAGTAGCTGGGATTACAGATGCCCATCACCAAGCCTGGCTAATTTTTGTATTTTTAGTAGAGATGGGATTTCACCATGTTGGTCAGACTGGTTTCGAACTCCTAACCTCCAGTGATCCGCTTGCCTCGGCCTCCCAAAGTGTTGGGATTACAGGCATACGCCACAGCACCCAGCCCCTAGCTAATTTTTTTGTAGAGACGGGGTTTCGCCATGTTGCCCAGGCTAGTCTTGAATTCCTGGGCTCAAGTGATCTGTCAGTCTCGGCCTCCCTAAGTGTTGGGATTACAGGCATGAGCCACCGTGCCTGGCCACAATATTTAATATGTACAAAATAGTGTAAGTAAAATGCAGCCAATACCTGTGTACTTACCATTCAAGTAAAATATTGCTCCACACGTTAAATCCCCTTGGTTTAACTCATCTTGATAATCTGCCCACATCACTTTCTCCTGCCAAACATAATCATTGTCCTGAATTTGTTGTTTTGCATTCCCATGCTTTATTTTTTTAAAAAAACTACTTTAACTACATGTCTATCCCTGATGTATCCCTAAGTGTAACATCTAATGGTTTTACATGTTTTAAAACAACATATTATATTGCACATAAAATATTTAAGTAAAGCTATTACAATTTCCCTTTATTTCTTTTTTTTTAATTAAAAAATTTTTTTTGTAGAGATGGGGTCTTCCTATGTTAGCCAGCTGGTCTCCAACTCCTGGCCTCAAGCAATTCTCCAGCCTTGGCCTCTCAAAGCGCTAGGATTACAGGCGCCAGTCATGGCGTCCAGCCTCTCTTTATTTCTTTTGTCTGTTTTTCTGAGACAGTCTTGCTCTGCTGCCCCGGCTGGAGTGCAAGTGACACGATCTTGGTTCATTGTAACCTCCATCTCCTGGGTTAAAGTAATTCTCCTGCCTCAGCTTCCTGAGTAGCTGGGATTACAGGCATGAGCCACCATGTCTGGCCTCTTTATCTCTTAATCATATTAACTTTCGACTATTATTAACTACTTAACATAAATCAATCAGTTCTTGCATTGTCCTCCCAGTAGGTCATTTCAAAATAATAGTAAATTATATATAGGAGCTATAGCCTAGACCAAAGAACAAATGCATTAGCTCTGCTGAATCATTTTTCTTTTTTTTCTTTTTTTTTTTTTTTGAGACGGAGTCTTGCTCTGTCGCCCAGACTGGAGTGCAGTGGCCGGATCTCAGCTCACTGCAAGCTCCGCCTCCCGGGTTTCGCCATTCTCCTGCCTCAGCCTCCCGAGTAGCTGGGACTATAGGCGCCCACCACCTCGCCTGGCTAGTTTTTTGTATTTTTTAGTAGAGACGGAGTTTCACCAGGTTAGCCAGGATGGTCTCGATCTCCTGACCTCGTGATCCGCCCGTCTCGGCCTCCCAAAGTGCTGGGATTACAGGCTTGAGCCACCGCGCCCGGCTCATTTTTCTTAAACACTGTCAAACAAAGATTGTTAAACTATATCAAAACAAAGATTGTAGGCCAGGTGTGGTGGCTCGTGCCTGTAATCCCAGCACTTTGGGAGGCTGAGGTGGGTGGATCACCTGAGGTCACAAGTTTGAGACCAGCCTGGCCATCATGATGAAACCCCGTCTCTACTAAAAGTACAAACATTAGCCGGGTGTGGCGGCTCATGCCTGTAATTCCAGCTACTCAGAAAGCTTAGGCAGGAGAATTACTTGAACCCAGGAGATGGAGGTTGCAATGAACCAAGATCGTGCCACTGCACTCCAGCCTGGGCAACAGAGCAAGACTCTGTCTCAAAAAAAGAAAAGAAAAGAAAAAAAGAAAAGAAAAGAAAAGAAATAAAGAGAGGCTGGATGCTGTGGCACACGCCAGTGATCCCAGTGCTTTAGGAGGCCAAGGCAGGATAATTGCTTGAGGCCAGGAGTTGGAGACCAGCTGGTTAACATAGGAAGACTTCCATCTCTACAAAAAAAAAAAAAAAAACAGTATTTTTAAATAAAAAAAAGAAATAAAGAGAAATAGTAATAGCTTTATTTAAATATTTTACAGATAATTTAAAGTTTTAAAAGTATTTTCTGGGCGGGGCACAGTAGCTCACATCACTTTCTCCTGCCAAACATAATACAGGCGCGGTGGCTCAAGCCTGTAATCCCAGCACTTTGGGAGGCCGAGACGGGCGGATCACCTGAGGTCAGGAATTTGAGACCAGCCTGGCCAATGTGGTGAATCCCCATCTCTACCAAAAACGTACAAAACATTAGGCAGGTGTGGTGGCGGGCACCTGTAATCCCAGCTGCTAGGGAGGCTGAGGCAGGAGAATCACTTGAACCCAGGAGGCAGAGTTTGCAGTGAGCCAAGATCGTGCTATTGCACTCCAGCGTGGGCAACAAGAGCGAAACTCTGGTCTCAAAAAAAAAAAAAAAAAAAAAGGATGGTTCATATTGATACAATAGTGGGTTAGATTGTGGTCCCTGGACTCAATGAATTTGTTGAGCAACAAGTAGTCTCTTTAACTGGAGAAAGCGGCATTCTTTAGTTTAAGATATGTTTATTTACATCTATAAAATACATATATATAAATCCTTATTTAAAATGTGCAGATGAGGCCGGGCGTGGTGGCTCAAGCCTGTAATCCCAGCACTTTGGGAGGCCGAGACGGGCGGATCACAAGGTCAGGAGATCGAGACCATCCTGGCTAACACGGTGAAACCTCGTCTCTACTAAAAATGCAAAAAAATTAGCCGGGCGTGGCGGCGAGCGCTCGTAGTCCCAGCTACTTGGGAGGCTGAGGCAGGAGAATGGCGTGAACCCGGGAGGCGGAGCTTGCAGTGAGCCGGGATCGCGCCACTGCACTCCAGCCTGGGCGACTGAGCGAGACTCTGTCTCAAAAAAAACAAAATAAAATAAAATGTGCAGATGACGTTTTTGGTTTTTCGTTGTTTAATTCTGGGAAGCCTTTTTTCAATGCTTGTTTTAAATCATTTTAAAATATATTTGTAAAACTAAGTTATTGTGTGAGTGTGTATATAATATGATTTGGGAGGTCATCATTCTGATCATTGTGCAAAACATACATGTGTAAAATCATATATGAGGTCTTAAGATGATGTCAATAAATCCTCTTTATATGTGGCTACTAAAAATAGACCCTGGCTAGGCACAGGCTCGTGCTTATAATCTCAGGGGTTTGGGAGGCTGAAGCAGGAGGATCACTTGAGGCCAGGAGTTCACAGCCTAGGCAACCTAGTGAGATCCTATATCTACAAAAAATAAAAAAATTGGCATGTGGTGGTGTGTACCTGTAGTCCCAGCTACTCAGGAGGCTGAGGCAGGAGGTTCGCTTGAGCCTAGGAGTTCAAGGTTACAGTGAGCTAAGAACCCACCCCTGCACTCTAGCCTGCGCAACAGAGTGAGACCCTGGCTATAAAAAATCAAAAGTTAACCGCATATTATATTAAGTTCCATTTCACAATTGGCTCTAATAAGAGTGCACCTTATCAACTTTCTCTGTAAGTACTATCTAAAGGCTATTGTGGGTAAACAGTTGTAGTATATTTATGCCATGAAGTACTACTCAGCAACAAAAAGGAATTATCTGCTGATATACACACAACATCAATAAATCTCAAGAACACACTGAGTGAAAGCAGCCAGACACAAAAGACTATATACATATGATTCTATGTAGATGAAACTCTAGAAAAGACAAATCTAATGTATATTGGTAAAAGTTGATTGGGGGTTGCTTGAGGATGGTAATTGATTGGGAAGAGGGGACACAGAAGAATTGTTTGGAGGGAGATGAAAATATTCCACTGTTTGATTGTAATGATTATTACATGGGTATATATAACAGTCAAAACTTATCAAACTGTATATTTTGAATGGATGCATTTATTGTATATAAATTATTTACGTATTTATTTAGAGATGTGGTCTTGCTCTATTGCCCAGGCTGGAGTGCAGTGGTGTGATCACAGCTCACTGTAACCTCAAACTCCTGGGCTCAAGTGATCCTTCCACCTCAACCTCCTGAGTAGCTGGGGTTACAGGTGTGAGCCACCACACCTGGCTCTGTATATAAATTATATATTTCAATAAAATTAGAAAATAAACAAAAAATATTTTATTGCGGAAGGGGTAGTCTACATGGTATTTCTAAAGAGACAATCTTATAAGCAAGTATTTCCAGGGTTTCTCCTGTTGAGGGAAGTGTGTGCCCCAACGTGAGAACACTAACATCTCATTGGTAGAGATGGATGCCTGGCCAGATAAAACTGCCAAGTGAAGCCCATCAGTTTTTTTTGTTGTTGTTTGTTTGTTTGTTTTGCCCTTGCTCCAAGCTGTAAAAGCAAACATCGATCTAGCATGTCTTGAGGGAGAGAGTGTACTCGGTTCATCTGAGCCTTCCAAGCCCCAAGGTGTCTCAGTCCATTTTCTGCTGCTATAACAGAATACCACAGACTGAGTAACTTACAAAGAATACACATTTATTTGGTTAACAGTTCTGAAGGCTGGGAAATCCAAGAGCATGGTGCCAACATTTGGTGAAGGCCTTCATGCTGTGCAATGTGTTATCCCATGGCAGAAGAGCAAGCAAGAGCTGAGACAAAGAAAAAAGGTTCTAAACTCCCACAGAGCCCTTATGACCTAATCACTTATTAAAGGCCTGACTTCCTAATATTATCACATTGGCAATTACATTTCAACTTCAGTCTTAGAGGGGACATTCAAACCATAGCACATGGTTATTGGCATTCTGCTTTATGTACCAACTTCTTGTCAGTTTGGTTCATATGAGACAGTTCCAAAGAACCTCATCATATTTGGAGGTCCTTACAAAGAGCTCTATAACATCTGAAGCTTGAGGATCAGATCCTCGAGCACAGTGTCTATATCAATGCACTTCTGTTTCTAGAAAGCCCTTTCTTGACCATCCTCCAGTTCAGCATCTCTTAGGTCATACTTCCTTTACATCCTCTGCACTTCACACATACAATAATACCTCAATTCCATTTCATTTTTCAACTTATTAACAAGTCAATATGGTCAAAGTGAAGGCTTGACAACCACAGGTCAACAATGTAAGTATTTTCCAAGAAAATCCTACCTTTCTTTCTGTTAACTGGGTAAATGAACACAGGGAGGTCTTTGTTGCTGGGTTATCTAGGTATAGCTGGCCTATGACAATATTTTACATATAAATTAATATTTATTGGCTACTTCATTTCAGGCAAAGCAAAAGAAGTTGCCACAGCACAGGAAATGTCAATATTTTTGTGGGGGAATTCTGGCAAACTTGCCAAATTATGACATACCAGCAGTTTTGAAAACAATCTAATATGTTGACATGGAAAGACTGCATATAAATTCTTTAATTATCTCTCATTTTGGCTAAATTTTAGCTTTGTGGTGTGAGAGCAGATCTGTATTTGCACTGCTGCCATAATATTTGATGGCAGTTCCACTTGGCTCCTTTCTAGGCCTGAGTTCAGAGCAATATGGCAGTTTTGTGATGTGGACACAGTTTCTATGCTAAAGCCATCTATTTTAATAAAGTAAAGGTCTAGCCCATTGAGCCTAGTTGAATACAGCTGTTGCATTGATCTCTTCTCATGCTACAGCCATTGAGTTCATTTCCTTAATCACGTTTTCCATACGGGTAAAAGCATGAAGCTGCTTAGTATCTTCCAGAGTGCATGCATTCTAATTTCAGAATTTAATCAAATGGAACTGGCTTCCTGACAGAGTAAACAGAGCAAAATACTGTATCCAGACCAGCTGCCAAGCTAGCAGCCTGAATTTATTTTTCCTTGCTTTGCTAAATGCATCTTGAATTTTTGAAAACATAGTCCAGGTTTAGGAAATTTAACATTTTTGAATCAAGACCAGTCACCTCTAATATTCCTCCATAAATACATCCATTAAATTTCAAAAGTCAGGTAGCTGAGTTAATCGTTTCTCACATGACTGTGACAGAGAAGAAAACACATTCCTTTTTTTCTATTGAACGTTGAACACAGGAATTGTGTACATAGACCCTTGCCATTTGGGCTAATCAAATGGCAGAGTAACTTTAAATATCTATCATTTTTTTCTGATTACTAGCTCTGTAGTTCTTATTTGACTCCTAGAATCTAACTTATCTCTGAAATCTTTCCAGGTATTCTCTATGCCACTTTTGAATACATCATTCAATATATAAATATTACAGTTTTATTTATAATATAGGTTCTTCATAGTAACCAGGACACATAAAGAGAAATGAAAGAGGCAACTGAGTGAAAATACCTATTCCTCCAACCACTTGGCTTATGAGAGGGCTTGAGGAGGTATAAAATATTGTTACCAATTACTTTGTTATTGCTAATTCTAATTTTTCTATCTGCAAAAATAATTTTTGCTGCATATATATTCTTTATTAAGCACAAATATTTATGCTTATGTTTATGTAGTAATTTCATTTATCCCTTTAACACAGTATCAAGGATAGCCTTTGAAGGAGGTACATGATGGACTTAGAACTTTATCATTTAGCTAGGGGATTCTTAGAAATGCACATAGCCTCAAATCAAATCAAAACAAGTAGTTTATTTATATCCTAACTTCCTAGGAATTCTCCTTTTTATATCCTCGGCTCCTTTTCCAGGCTAACCCCTAATCATATACACAAATTTAGATAGGCTATTACCTCCTCCCAGAAGCTTTCCATGCTCTCTTCTCTTCTGTTTCTTCATATTCTTTCTTATTTCAAATGTCATCCATATGCTGAGGACTCCCAGATCAAATCTCTAATCCAGATCTCCCTGAGCTTCACACTATTTATAATAATTTATATGTATAACTGTTTACTTACTGTCTCCATTTAGATGGCATCTCAAACTCGACATGCCCAAACCAAACTCATCACTCCTTATTCAAAAAACCCTAACCTGGCACTAATGAATGAGTTATCTGGTGCTGTGAAACCAATTACAAACAAATCTGGTGGTCTAAAAAATAATGAACATTTATTACCTTACAGTTTCTGTGGGTCACAAATTTGGAAGTAGTTTACCTAGGTGGTCTGACCAAAAGTTTCTCACAAGATTGCAGTAAGATGTTGGCCAGGGCTGCAGCCATCTGATGGCCCAAAAGGGGATGGAAGATCCCCTTCCAAGATGGCTCCCTCATATATCTGGTAAGTTGGTGCAGTCTGTTGGAAGGAGACCTCAGTTCTTCCCATATGGACCTTTCCATAGGGCTCCAGAGGGCTGCCTGAGTGTCCTCACAACATGGTGGCTGACTTCCTCTCCAGAACAGGTAATCCAAGAGAGAACAAGGAGAAAGCTGCAGTATCTTTCATAACCCAGCCTCAGAAGGCAAACAATTGTCACTTTCTCAGTATTACTTCAGTCACACAGGCTAGCCACAATTTAATGTGGAAGGTGAGTCATAGGGGTGTGAAGACCAGGAGATAAGGATCATTTGGGCCATCTTGGAGGCTGGTTACCACCACTGTCAGTCCAATGGCTCATACCAGATACCCAAGAGTCGTTTTGATACTCCCTCTCTTTACAACCTTCAGTCAATATCAAATCCAGTCTACCGTATCTATACTCTGACTCCATCTACTGTTACCTCTGTACTCCAAGCCACCATCATCTCTTGTCTATAGTCCTGCAATAGCCTCTAAAGTGTTCTCTCTCATGCAACTCTTGTACTCTTTCAACTAATTTTCCACACAGGTATCAGTAACCTTTTTTTTGTTGAGACCTCAGAGTCTCGCTCTGTTGCCCATGCTGGAGTGCAGTGGCGCGATCTCGGCTCACTGCAAGCTTCGCCTCCCGGGTTCACGCCATTCTCCTGCCTCAACCTCCCAAATAGTGGGAATACAGGCGCCCGCCAACACGCCCGGTGAATTTTTTGTATTTTTAGTAGAGACGGGGTTTCACCGTGTTAGCCAGGATGGTCTCGATCTCCTGACCTCGTGATCTGCCCGCCTCAGTCTCCCAAAGTGCTGGGATTACAGATGTGAGCCATCGCGCCCAGCTGGTATCAGTAATCTTTTAAGAATGCAGATTGACTATACCACTCTCCAACTTAAATATCCTTCAGTGGTTTCCTTTGATATACCAGACACGTGAACTTGGACAATTTATTTAACCATTTTTAGACTCAGTTACTTCCTCTTTAAAATGATAATAAAAAGAGCTAACTCAGTCAGGTGCAGTGGCTCACACCTGTAATCCCAGCACTTTGGGAGGCTGAGGTGGGCAGATCACGAGTTCAGGAGTTCGAGATCAGCCTGACCAACATGGTGAAACCCTGTCTCTACTAAAAATACAAAAAATTAGCTGGGCGTGGTGGTGCGTGCCTGTATTCCCAGCTACTCAGGAAGCTGAGGCAGGAGAATTGCTTGAACCCGGGAGGTAGAGGTCGCAGTGAGCCAAGATGGCACCACTGCACTCCAGCCTGGGCAACAGAGCAAGACTCCATCTGAAAAAGAAAAAAAAGAAAAAAAGGCAACTCATGGAATTGTAGTGAAGATTAATTTAGGCAAAGTATTTAATTGTAAAAAAGTTCCTAGAAGTGAACCACTGCTCAATGCCTATTGAAGAACAGGTCACTTCTAGTTGACACATATTGTTTAGCTCTGATGGCATCAGGAGGAGAAGTCTTTCTGGGAGGAGGTAATTAGCCTGATGGGGTGCAGAGGTTTAGTGAACTATGTCTTCTGTGATAAAATAGAGCAGAAGCACAGTCAGAGTCTCAGTTGCTATATCCTTGGGCTTGCAGCAGGGAAGAAAAGAAAAGGTAGCAAGAGGGAGAGGGTGGACTTGATGGCTTGGCCTAGACACGATAATAAGAAACGTTAAGATTGGGTAATCTCTTGGCATTATGCAATCTCCTTCAAACTGCAGGCTTTTAAACTTTTCTGGAGTGAAGAACCCCTTTGAGAATCTGCTGAAAAATTGACGAGTGCAATCTAATTAAACTTAAGAGCTTCTGCGCAGCAAACGAAACTATCAACAGAGTAAACAGCCTACAGAATGGGAGGAAATACTTGCAAACTATGCATCTGAAAAAGATCTAATATCCAGAATCTATAAGGAACTTAAAAAAATTTATAAGAGAAAAACAAACAACCTCATTAAAAAGTGGGCAAAGAACATGAAGATTTTCAAAAGAAGACATACCTGCAGCCAACAAGCATTTGAAAAAAGCTCAATATCACTGATCATTACAGAAATGCAAATCAAAACCACAATGACATACCATCTCATACCACTCAGAACGGCTATCATTAAAAAGTCAAAAAATAACAGATGCTGGTGAGGTTATAAATAAAAGGGAACACTTATACACTGTTGGTGGGAATGTAAATTAGTTCAACTGTTGTAGAAAGAAGTATGGTGATTCCTCAAAGGGTTAAAAACAGGAATACCATTTAACCCAGCAATTCCATTACTGGGTATATACCCAAAGGAATGTAAACCATTCTACCGTGAAGACACATGCATACAAATGTTCATTGCAGCTCTATTCACAGTAGCAAAGACATGAAATCAACCTAAATGCCCATCAATGACAAATTGGATACAGAAAATGTGGTACATATATACCATGGAATACTAGGAAGCCTTAAAAAGCAATGAGATCATGTCTTTTGTGGGAACATGGATGGAGCTGGAGGTTATTAGCAAACTAATACAGAAATAGAAAACCAAATATAGCATGTTCTCGGTAATAACTGGGACCTAAATGATAAGAACTCATGAACACAAAGAGGGGAACAATAAACACTGGGGCCTAGTTGAGGGTGGAGGGTGGGAGGAGGGAAAGGAGAAGAAAAAATAAGTATTGGATTCTAGGCTTAGTGCCTGTATAATAAAATAATCAGTACAATAAACTCCTCTGATAAAGTTTACTTATATAACAAGTCTGTTCGTGTACCCCCGAACCTAAAATAAAAGTTTTTCTTAAAAGGGAATCTGCTGGCCGGGCGCGGTGGCTCAAGCCTGTAATCCCAGCACTTTGGGAGGCCGAGACAGGCGGATCACGAGGTCAGGGATCCAGACCATCCTGGCTAACCCGGTGAAACCCCGTCTCTACCAAAAATACAAAAACTAGCCGGGCGAGGTGGCGGGCGCCTGTAGTCCCAGCTACTTGCGAGGCCGACGCAGGAGAATGGTGTAAACCCGGGAGGCGGAGCTTGCAGTGAGCTGAGATCCCATCCCAGCGACAGAGCGAGACTCCGCCTCAAAAAAAAAAAAAAAAAAGGGAATCTCCTGAAAAATAAGCTCTCTATACAAAAATAAATAAATAAAATAAATAAATAAATAAATAAACATTAAAAAATAAAAAAATGTACATAGCCTTATGCATGCAAAATTTGGCAAATGATTTCAAGGAGTCTGGGGGTTCACATAAGAGCTCCTGCTCCGAACAAAGGCCCTTCCCTAAGAATCAAATTCAAAGGCCATTTTGCAATAAAAAAACAAACAAAAGGAATTACCTTATGCATATGGTACATATGAAGATTTCCATTTTTGCTCTACAGGTCACTTAATCAAACTTGTTCTTTCAATGATTGTATTATATATTTTGAAAGTATAAAGACTAAAACACACAACGGCTTTCACACATAATCCTGTTTATACCTTATCCCATCTGTTAATATTGATACCTTCCTTAGTCAAACAAACTTAAGTGACCTAAATTTGTGCCAAATATTGGACTACTTAGAAACACATAGTTTATCTTTAAGACCCCAAATAGGTGGGGGGAGGGGGGAGGGATAGCATTAGGAGATATACCTAATGTAAATGAAGAGTTAATGGGTGCAGCACACCAACATGGCACATGCATACATATGTAACAAACCTGTACATTGTGCACGTGTACCCTAGAATATAAAGTATAAAAAAAAAAGACTCCAAATAAAAATTCAAGTGTGCTTTGATTTAAGAGAGTTTAAATGTAGTTATTTGGAAGGTTTTTAAAAAAAATTCAAAAAAGAACAAGTAAATAGTTACATTCTATTTTTTTCTCCAGCTTGACATTTTGTGGTTTAAGATTTTAGAATAACTGTGGGAGTAACTTGTTAGTGCATCAGTTGTAGTGAATTTAAACTAGGCTGTCACTCTGTTGTTGTTTTATTTGATGAGATCCCTCTAAGACTATAGCATCTCACTGTGTGAGAGCCAAGAGCTGACAGGCAGTGTGCAATCTCTTTTGTAATGTTTCTTTATATTTCACAATGGAAGCAGTCCTGGACCATATCTCAAGCCACTAAACCACAGTGTTGTCTCAATAATGATACCTCACCTTCCAAATTCTTCTTTTTTTTTTTTTTTTTTGAGATGGAGTCTTGCTCTGTTGTTCAGGCTGAAGTGCATTGGGGCCATCTCAGCTCACTACAACCTCTGCCTCCTGAGTTCAAGTGATTCTCCTGCCTAGCCTCCCGAGTAGCTGGGATTACAGGTGCACACCACTATGCCTGGCTAATTTTTGTAGTTTTAGTAGAGACGGGGTTTCACCATATTGGCCAGGCTGGTCTCGAGCCCCTGACCTCAGGTGATCCGCCCATCTCAGCCTCCCAAAGTGTTGGGATTACAGGCGTGAGCCACCGCTCCCAACCCCAGATTCTTTATCTACAGGATGTTGGAAAATGAGAGAAACTGCAGTTATTGAGCTCCAGGTATTTAACATGTATGATATACTTTAATTATTACAAGAAGCCTGTGAGAAAGGGCTCTTTATCTCCATTTTCACAACAGGAAACTGAGTCACTAAGTCACTAACCCATATTGTCACAGCTAGTGAGTAGCCAAGCTCAGTTCCAGAACCGGGTCTGCCTGCTGCAGAGCTCATTTCAAGTTCTACCTCTGCAGAAAAACTCCTTCAAGGCACCTGCCTACAGTCAAAGCAGCAGCCTGTGTGATTAGTGTGGTCTTTTAATAAAGAGATTTCAGTCTTGACATAGAACAAAGGGAAGGTATAAGTTAGAAACAAGTTTTTAGATCTTCCTTTCCCTTTAAAGAAGTAAATGACACTTATCTCAAAGAAAGATCAAGTCTTTGTAAGCTGGGAGGAGAGACTGATCTTTAAGAGAATCAAGGCCCTCGGCAGTGGAGAGAATTTAAAGAAAGATCAGAAGCTGACCTAAGTGTGTCAAATAGGAAGGTGAGGGAAAAGGAGAAGATTTCTGTTTTCAAAACTGGTCTAAAGCACTCAGAGACCGTGTCTTGTATAAGCATGTAAGTTGGTGGCCTGAGCATGAATCAAAGATAAAGTTTGTATACACCTCTTTTTGGAGGGCATAGCCATAGCAGAGCACTCAGATGAGAACGTGCTTGTGTTTTACTGCATCCAGAGGTCCAGCCTCCTTTGGTCCCTCAGCTGCCTCATGTTGCTGGAGCTGTTAGGGAAGAATTCATAATTTGCACTGCTCAGGGACAGAACATCCTGATGAGGAGACAGCAAAAGTTCACTTAACAGAAAAGCACCTGAAGCAAAAATCTGTTCCTCAGGAGGCTCCATTGCAATAAACGGAGGGAATTTCAGAAAGAGGACCCAATTAACGCTCTTGACTTGTGTCCTCTTCAGCTCTGGGGACCAAGTGTGGTAACACGGAAAGGGCATGTCTAGGCTTTACTGTGGGAAAGAAATGGGTTCTTATCCCAGCTCTGTCATTTATAAGTGGGTGTTTTGTGTGCCCCTCCTCCCAGGGGCTCCACGCCTCCATTGTGACTCATTAACTTAGGTAAGAATGAGGGGTGTCATTCAACCCCTCATTCTTACCTAAGGGTTGTGTGAGACCCCTCCTCCAAAGCTTTTTGCATCTTAAGAAAGATAATTCTAGGAAAGATAAAGGAATGATTCTCTTATCTCCAGCAGTGTAATGCCTAGTATTTTTGGCCTCCTGGCAGGCAGGGAAGACACTATTTTTAGGTAGAGATTGGGTTTAGCAGCTTTGGTCAGATGCAGGTGCCCAGGGCAGCTGTACCATGCTCGGCTCAGCTCTGTTCCTGCGTGCCCTCATGAGCTGCCTAATTCTTTTCCCAAACATCTGCTTGCTGTCAAGTTAGGAAAGCTACACCTGCTTTCCACTTTCTGAGGGATGTTGAGAGGATTCGTGAAAGGCTGTAATGAAGGGAATTGGGAGATTTTCAAGACACATATTGTTTAATTGCTTAGGTTGTGTCTGCGAGTAAGCTTAGATGTGGAGAGCTGACAACTGCCTGGGGCATCAGTCAAGGTTCCTGTTCTGGAGCAGAGGGCAAGCCCCAGGCACAGTCCAGGTTGCCTCTGCCACTCTGCAGCGAAATGGACATGAACTCCCGCTAGCCTCATATTAGGCTGCTTGCGTGCCAAGGCAGAGGGAGGGGGATGTGGCCCCTTAGGCTCCATGGTCCTTACCTTGTGAGACTCCCCAGAAAAGAGGGGTTTTAATAGGAAGAGAGGCTTGATATCAAACACCCAAGGTGTCTACCATCCTCGCTTAATTTGCTCAGAGTAGTAAGATTAGGCTGGATAATTCAGCCAGTAGGGTAATTTTAGTTTTTCACAATTGTTGCTTCCATTAATGGTTCATTCAATTATATAGCATCTATAATATATTTGTAAAATACTTTACAGTTTATAAGAGGATGCCTCCTCCTTTTTTCTCTTTGGCTTCCAACAGTTCTGTGAGATAGGCCCAATTAGGATAAGGTTGAACTTTAGGGACTTGAAATACGCAATTGCTCAAGCAAAATTATTTATTTCATAAACTAGCTTAGCAAGCAGCTCTCTTCCCTACAATTATTCAGGGACCAGAGTCTTCACCATCTTGTTCTTTGTCCAATTTTGTGTGGGTGCCTCACCTGGGTCATAGCCAGTGGAAAAAGGAAAGCTTACGATAGCTCCTGGTCTGGTATTAAGAGGCCAAGCTGGAAATGGAAGGCATCATTTCCATCATGCTCTTCTGGAGAGAACTTAGTCACATCTTCTTCACAGAAGATGGGGAAAGGTGGCCCAGCTGGTCAGCTCTGTGCCTGGCTCTATTTGTTAGTATGGAAGGAGGGAAGAAGGAAAGCCAGCAGTGCACGTCACCCTTACATAAGGTCAGTATTAGTCCTTCTTTCTACAGACTAGGAAACAGGGTTAGAGAGGGAAAGTGACGCAATCAAGGACCCACAGCACAGCTAGTGAAGGGACAGCACTGGAGCAACGGCATTGGTTGTGGCTCCTCAGTTCTTTTCTTTTTGCTACCATTCTTCCAAGATGTTGGGACAGATCATTTGAAATTAGAGCTGCCCTGGAAAGGCTGGGGTGTTATTAACACCCACCCAAGAGGCCAGAAGTTGTGGGTGCTGGAGAGTGACAACATTGTCACCCCTTCTGCCTTCCTTCTCTCCTCCCAAGGACAAAGACTCCAACCTGGTGGCTACACTGCCGGCTGGGGTCCTAGGCTTTGGAGAGTGACTGCATGCAGATATATAGAACCAAGTAGAGATATTGGTAAAAGCCGTTCTCACTCTCTTTACCAGCCTTCTCAGGTCATCTACCTCTGCCACAAATGTTTTTCTATGACTATTCCAGTTCCCACTGGCTTCTATTATTTTAGAATTCCTTAGACTCTTGACTGTTTCTCCACTATAATCAGTCTATGGAGAGTAAGAATTGAGTAGGCAAAAGAGACCCAGATTGAAGCCATTATGCTCTGTCCTCATGGCATGCATGACATGCCTCATGGCATGCATGACAATGACTACCCCAGCCACCTCCCTCCTACCAGGACTCCTACAGGAAATCATCCTGAAACCAGTGCTTTTGCGTGATGTGACTCAGACATTTCCAAGCATCAGCAGCCTGTGGACTCAAGCTTGGGGTTCCTTGAGATTCAAACCAAAATCTTATTAATTCTGGGCTTTGATGACTCATAAAAGTAATTCCAGTTCCTTCTAAAACCCCAGCGCCCAAGCCCTTCTGAGAGTATGGGGAAGGGGCTGTCTGACACATGTTCGTGTTTCAGGGCCGCCTTCTCGGGCCTCTGCTGCTCTAACATGAACTCTCTCTGTGGGCCTCTGCTCCTTCCAAGGAAAAGATACTCAACCCTCATTGCTCATAGTCCTCCTTGCCCCAAGCTCCCTGACCTGTCAAGGGTTGAGCAGAGAAACACTTCCTCTACTGTTTCACGCCCTTAGGGGACTCCCACAGCAGGGTTGCTTGGGCCCTGAGGGTTTGCCGGTCCAGTGAGATGGCTCATGGAATTTCACACACTTCCCAGAGTGTGTAGGCTGCCAGGATGACCAGGCCTGGTAAGTCCCGGGAACAAGGGCTGCCTATGCCTGCCCATGCATTGACTGTAGGCCCTGATGCTCATTCCATGTGTTCTTCTCTCACCTTACGATGAATTTTCTGTGCCCTGCCCTCTCTGTAAATTGGCTCTCCTGGAGCGTCCATCCATCCCTAGTTTAAACTAGCTTACAGTCCCACCAACAGTGTAAAAGTGTTCCTGTTTCTCCACATCCTCTCCAGCAGCTGTTGTTTCCTGACTTTTTAATGATCACCATTCTAACTGGTGTGAGATGGTATCTCATTGTGATGATGAGCATTTTTTCATGTGTCTGTTGGCTGCATAAATGTCTTCTTTTGAGAAGTGTCTGTTCATATCCTTTGCCCAGTTTTTGATGGGGTCGTTTGATTTTTTCTTGTAAATTTGTTTAAGTTCTTTGTAGATTCTGGATATTAGCCCTTTGTCAGATGGGTAGATTGCAAAAATTTTCTCCCATTCTGTAGGTTGCCTGTTCACTCTGATGGTAGTTTCTTTTGCTGTGCAGAAACTCTTTAGTTTAATTAGATCCCATTTGTCAATTTTGGCTTTTGCTGCCATTGCTTTTGGTGTTTTAGTCATGAAGTCCTTCCCCATGCCTATGTCCTGAATGGTATTGCCTAGGCTTTCTTCTAGGGTTTTTATGGTTTCAGGTCTAATATTTAAGTCTTTAATCCATCTTGAATTAATTTTTGTGTAAGGTGTAAAGAAGGGATCCAGTTTCAGCTTTGCACCTATGGCTAGCCAGTTTTCCCAGCACCATTTATTACATAGGGAATCCTTTCCCCATTTCTTGTTTTTGTCAGGTTTGTCAAAGATCAGATGGTTGTAGATGTGTGGTATTATTTCTGAGGGCTCTGTTCTGTTCCATTTGTCTGTATCTCTGTTTTGGTACCAGTACCATGCTGTTTTGGTTACTGTAGCCTTGTAGTATAGTCTGAAGTCAGGTAGCGTGATGCCTCCAGCTTTATTCTTTTGGCTTAGGATTGTCTTGGCAATGTAGGCTCTTTTTTGGTTCCATATGAAATTTAAAGTAGTTTTTTCCAATTTTGTGAAGAAAGTCATTGGTAGCTTGATGAGGATGGCATTGAATCTATAAATTACCTTGGGCAGTATGACCATTTTCACGATATTGATTCTTCCTATCCATGAGCATGGAATGTTCTTCCATTTGTTTGTGTCCACTTTTATTTCGTTGAGCAGTGGTTTGTAGTTCTCTTTGAAGAGGTCCTTCACATCCCTTGTAAGTTGGATTCCTAGGTATTTTGTTCTCTTTGAAGCAATTGTGAATGGGAGTTCATTCATGATTTGGCTCTCTGTTTGTCTGTTATTGGTATATAAGAATGCTTATGAGTTTTGCACATTGATTTTGTATCCTGAGACTTTGCTGAAGTTGCTTATCAGCTTAAGGAGATTTGGGGCTGAGACAACAGGGTTTTTTAAATATACAATCATGTCATCTGCAAACAGGGACAATCTGACTTCCTCTTTTCCTAACTGAATACCCTTTATTTCTTTCTCCTGCCTGATTGCCCTGGCCAGAACTTCCAACATTATGTTGAATAGGAGTGGTGCGAGAGGGCATCCCTGTCTTGTGCCACTTTTCAAAGGGAATGCTTCCAGTTTTTGCCCATTCAGTATGATATTGGCTATGGGTTTGTTATAAATAGTTCTTATTGTTTTGAGATACGCCCCATCAATACCGAATTTATTGAGAGGTTTTAGCATGAAGGCTGTTGAATTTTGTCAAAGACCTTTTCTGCATCTATTGAGATAATCATGTGGTTTTTGTCTTTGGTTCTGTTTATGTGATGGATTATGTTTATTGATTTGCATATGTTGAACCAGCCTTGCATCCCAGGGATGAAGCCCACTTGATCATGGTGGATAAGCTTTTTGATGTGCTGCTAGATTTGGTTTGCCAGTATTTTATTGAGGATTTTTGCATTGATGTTCATCAGGGATATTGGTCTAAAATTGTCTTTTTTTTTTTTTGTTATTCTCTGCCAGGCTTTGGTATCAGGATGATGCTGGCCTCATAAAATGAGTTAGAGAGGATTACCTCTTTTTCTATTAATTGAAATAGTTTCAGAAGGAATAGTACCAGCTCCTGTTTGTACCTCTGGTAGAATTCAGCTGTGAATCCATCTGGTCTGGACTTTTTTTGGTTGGTAGGCTATTAATTATTGCCTCAGTTTCAGAGCCTATTACTGGTCTATTCAGGGATTCAACTTCTTCCTGGTTTAGTCTTGGGAGGGTGTCTGTGTCCAGGAATTTATCCATTTCTTCTAGATTTTCTAGTTTTTGGCATAGAGGTGTTTATAGTATTCTCTGATGGTAGTTTGTATTTCTGTGGGATTGGTGGTGATATCTCCTTTATCACTTTTTATTGTGTCTATTTGATTCTTCTCTCTTTTCTTCTTTATTAGTCTTGCTAGTGGTCTATCAATTTTGTTGATCTTTTCAAAAAATCAGCTGATTAATGCTTTTCTTTATTCCAATACCTTATTAGTGTTTTTGACGCATAACCTTTCAGTCATGGCTATTGCTTTCCTCCTGGGCTACATCTTCAGATACATTGAGAAATAAAGGAAATATTTATGTACAAATTGTATGGCTACAAAAATTACCAGGTAGCCCAGACATCTGTCTTTATGGAAAATTATTAATTTGTTCTGCCAGTTCCCAAAAAGATCATGAGAAAAGTCTTTCGATCAAGTAAAGCTGATTAGATCCACTGTAGTAAAGGCCTTGACAATCTTAGTATCTTCTCAGAGGGGAAAAATTAGGGAAGGATATTCTTAGTATTTTAGGTCCAGGGCCAGGTGACTTAAGGCAGATCTTTCAAGGCAGAGAACTAGTTGGTATTGAGCAGAGTTCATGACAGGAGAGCTTTGGACTGTTGACCAAACAAAGTAAGGGTGCTCTTAAAGTGAGTATTGCCAAGCAAGCTGTCAGTCTTTTGATAAGTAAGCTAGTTTAGTTGGCTCACAGCATTAACTTCCAGAAACAAGATTTTCCAGAAACTGTTAGCTAAGTTACTTTTGCCTAGTCCTAGTCTGATTTAGCACAGAAACAGGGACATAAATTTCAGTTCCAAAAATTTCAATGTATTTGTATTACACATTCAACTCTAAGTTGTCTTTATTTTTAAATTTTATGTGTTTATTTTTTCTCCTTGGTTAGATTCAAGGTTTCTTTAGGACAGAAGTCAAAGCGTACATGTTTTAATTTGGCAGTATATAGCACAGGGTTGTGCACAAGCATCCCACTCACTCAGCCTCTCTTCTTCCGTGGAATCTTTTGTGATGCCCCCTCCAAGTGCTCAGTACTTTCACATGACTTTGTTCACACCACGATTTTGGTGCATGTGATCCAGGGCAAGCTAGAGCTTTCTTCTCTCCTCTTTTTCTCCTTCACACTTTCTTGGGAGGGGACTCTTTGGTAAGACAGAGTAAAGAGACAAGGACTTGGTTAATATAATAATTCACTGAAGTTAATCTATGAGAAGCAATCAATACTAGCAAGAGGGAAAGGGGTTATTAATTTGTGAATGTAGAGAACTAAAGCCTCTTCAGCAATTCCAAGATAGATTCCATTTGATGCTGCTCCTCCAGAAGTAGCTGAATCTTGGGGTTGGGGAATTGGAGAAATGGAACGAAATCAAGGATCCTATAGGGAAAAAGAGTGAGAAGGACTAGAGAAAGAAAGGTTGCCCTAATACTGATAGGCAACTGATTAGAGACTCACCGGGAAATGTAGAGGACTAGCCTGCTTCATCCTTGGTAGCTGCATACAATTAGTCTTCGTGCCTGCCTGTTTCTTTGCTAGATTAGGAGATCTGTGAGAGTGGACCAGGACTATGGCTTACTCATTTTTGTATCCCTGGTGCCTACCAGGGTGACATCCCTTCACAATAAGGAGTTTTCAACAAATTGATTATGAGGCCGACTTTCTCCATTTACAGGAAGAGAATCAGCCTGTCAACTGCAGCACAATTGGATACGTTTGTTGTTTAGATGTCCCAAACCTTTCAAAAATGGCTGTACCCCATTGTGTCTATCTTCATGGTCTAAACTTGGCAGTCATATATATTAGCCACCCTGTAATCCTCTTCTCTTACCTCCTTCATTAAATGTCTCTTCAAAATGTCTTTTGAAGTGTAGCATCATTGTATCATTTTTACTGATACCAGTCCCAGGTCCAGTTTTCTCTCTGGCAGTTTCCTTAATTGGTGATTAGGCAACATTGGGTTTTTCCTTCCAACCTGCCAGTTTCCTTCATTTAAAGTAAATTCTGTCAAATGAATAATTGCCCATAGCACAATTACCAAACACAAAACAAAACTGCAAATATGCATTAGCTTACCAGGGTAGTGCCTAGTATATTAAAAAGAAAGAGACAACGATATGAGATTGACAAGAGAATGGAGCATTTCATTTTTTCATTCTGTTTTATTGCTGCAATATCCCATTTGATGGCCTCCAGCTTTCACAGCATCAGCTTCCTGCAATGACACTAATGAAGAAATGCTGCCTTTTGTTCATTCTTTAACCAACTGTGTTGCTCTTAAATGGGAATATGGCACTTTCCGCCCTGTTCATGCAGAGTTATGAACAGCTGAGTCTCTAGGGTACCTCTGATGTGTACAGCACTCTTTTCCTTTTAGGATTTCTCTGATTAGATGGTAAATACATTTCCTGTCAATAAATTCAATGTTCTAGATATTTCAAATTATGGACAGAAATAGGGATATTTTTCCAGCTGAGAAAAAATAAAGCCCAAGGGGACAGAGTGATTATTTTTCACCACGTTTCTCTGCTTTGTGGAAAATACTGTTTTCCTTTTAATTATTTCCTAATCACGTTCTTCAGTCTGTTCCTTATTAAGGCACCCACATTTATAACCATTTTGTTTAATTATTTGCACATGACTGACTTCTAAATAGTTTCTCATTTAAGCAGAAAGTTATTCTGCCACTTTGCTAGGATGTCCACTCTGGCTTGATTTCCCATGAGGCTTACTTAGTTTCTTCTCTATTTTCTTCTTTGGATTCCTTCCATTCGCTCAAAAGTGTGGAATTTGATCCTATGTCAGTTCTAAGGGACGCCAAAATAAATGAAGGCTAGGTTTAAGCTGCCGGAACCATAAGGGTGGTGAGGTGAACATACTATTTTCAATTCAGCCTGAACTCCTCTCACAAAATGTAACAGAGTACCAGGTTAGGCCCAAACTAGCTGTGACATAACCTCACATGGACAAGACCTGCTTCAAGATCCAGGGTTAAAGGGAAAATGTTCTGGAGCGCAGGAAAGAAGTGGATTCCCTCTCCTTCCCTTTACGAGCATTTTATTTCTAAAGGATGATGAACAGATTTGGATGTTACCACACAATAAACGTCTACATCTCACAGAAACATCAAATTGAATAGAAATGAATAGGCATTTCAAATGAAGCTTCTGGTATGATATCAAAATAAGTAAATAGATCAAGAAATTTCTTTTCAGTTGTAGGCAAAGAAAAACTGATATGTTTCCAAATAAAAAACAAACTTCATTTTTCAAATCTTACTGAAATTGTTGAGTATGAATGCCTAGCAAAGGCTTGCTGACATTATTATTGTAAATTACTATTACTGTTATTAGCAATTCAAATCAACAAACATTAATCGAGGCACTGTTATAAAAGATGGGAAGAAACTAAATGACAAAATTAAATGACATAACCCTTGAATTAAGAAGCCAGCAAGACAATGGGAGAAATAAACATGCAAATAACTAGCTATAAAGCGAGGTGGAACGGCCTAAGTTCTAAGAAGGCAACCCTGAGGAAGGAACAGGTAATTCTGACTTGGGATTTTGGTGAAAGAGATAATAGGTAAGCTTGGCACTGAAGTATCTGAAGGGTTTTAGGCCATAAAAACTTGTTGGCTTTCTAGATTGAGGGACCTCTACAACCTAAGCCATAAAGGTCACGAAGGTGAATCACACGTTCAGAGATTGATGGGCAGTCTCACGTGCCTGGAGCCGAGGGCTGCAGGGGAACGTGTAGGGTAACAGGCTGGAAACATAGCTTAGGCTTGGCCTGAGTGCCATACCAGTGCTTTGTACTTTGTGGAGGTGACATGATGTGCCACAAGCAGTATAACAGAGTAAAACTTCAAATCCCAACTCTGACATTTGATAGCTTTGTGAACACGGGCACCAGTTTTTTGATCCACAAAATGAAGATAATAATAGTAGTTACCGCCTCAAATTGTGAAGATCAAATATCTGTGAAAGAACTTAGCACATCTCCAGGCACAAAGTAAACTCTCAGAAAAGGGTAGCTATCATTATTGTAAGTATTTTAATATTGTAAACAGATCACTGTAGGAGATATTGAGAATTTACTGGAAATACAAGGAAGGGAAAAAGAAAGAGGCACCTTGGAAATTGCTGCAATGTTAAAGAGAAAGTTGGATAGGGGATAGAGGTAACAAACTTTAGTGGCTTATAAGACGTGAAGTGTAAAAAAAAGCATACAATGAATCTAAGTTTCTTTTTTTTAATATTCTACAATTTAAGACTTTTAACTAAAAAGTAAACTTTCATGTCGAACATGCAAACTTGGGGAAGACAGAAAAGATCACACACAAGGCTGTCACTTCACACTTGTAAAGTTGCACAGCAGCCGGGCGGAGGTGCTCCTCACATCCCAGACAGTAGGGCGGCCGGGCAGAGGCGCTCCTTACTTCCCAGATGAATCTAAGTTTCTAGCTTATATAGTTGAGAAGACTGTAGACTGTGTTGCTATTATTTGAAAAAAGAACTTCGGAGAAAAAACAAGTTAGGGTTATTGGTGAGGAAAGGTGTTGTTCTGTTCGGTTTTGGACATGATGAGTATATTCATTTCCTAGGGATGCTGTGACAAATCACACAAACTAGGTAGATTAAAACCACCAAAACTTATTGTCTGGTAGTCCTGGAAGCTAAAGTTTGAAATCAAAACGTCAGCAGGGCTGTACTCCCACTGAGACCTGGAGGGAAGAATCCTTCCTCACCTCTTCTACCTTCTGGTGTTTGCTGGCAGTCCTTGGTGTTCCTAGACTTGTAGCTTTATTACTCCAATCTTATTATTATTATTATTATTTTTGAGATGGAGTCTCATTCTGTCACCAAGTTGGAGTGCAGTGGCGCAATCTCGGCTCACTGCAACCTCTGCCTGCCAAGTTCAAGTGATTCTCCTGCCTCAGCCTGCCCAGTAGCTGGGATTACAGGTGTCTGCCACTATGCTGGGCTGATTTTTTATATCTTTAGTAGAGATGGGATTTCACCATGTTGGCCAGGCTGGTCTTGAACTCCTGACTTCATGATCTGCCTGCCTCGGCCTCCCAAAGTACTGGGATTACAGGTGTGAGTCACCGCGCCCGGCATATTACTCCAATCTTCGCCTCTGTCATCACATGGCCTCTTCTCTATATGTGTCTGTGTCTCTTCTCCTTTTATAAGGACACTAGTCAAATTAGATTAAGGGCCCACCCTACTCCAGTATGACCTCATCTTAAGTAAATGATATCTGCAACAATTCTATTTCCAAATAAGGACACATTCATAGGTATTGGGGGTTAGGGCTTCAACATATCTTTTTAAAACTCAGTTCAAACCATAACATTGAGTTTCAGATGCTTAGAGCCCATCAAGGTAGAGATGCCCAGTGGGAAGCTAAGATGTCTGGGGCTCTGGAGAGAGGTAAGAGGTGTAGGTAAGAGGTAGAGGTTTAGGAATCATAGTTTGAGTTGAAACATGGGTGTGACCATATGAAACTGGACAGAGTAAGAATAGAGAGTACAAAGAAGGAAAAGCATACAACCTTGTAGAGTTCCTCTCATAATTATGCCAGCTTCTGCTCTACAACAGGCCAGGAATTACTGCTGAGGATAGGTCTGGTAGTGAGTAGTTGCTGAGCAAGGACTGAGCCAGAATTGGCATGGAATAAGGGCTGACAGCAGTAATAGCGCTAAGTGGTTCACCTGGGATATGGGGTTGGATGTGAGATCAAGATTGATGGCTGAAAACAAGGTTATGTGGAGTAGAAAACTTACATAGACAACAGAAAGCCAATTTCTGCTTCCTGGGGAGAGCTGGAACAGATAGTTATCTAGAGCAGTGATTCGCAAAGTGTGGCACCTGGAGCAGCAGCAGCACCATCACCTGTGAACGTGTTAGAGATACAAATTCTTGGAGCCTGTTCCAGATCTACCCAATGAGAAACTCCAGTCCAGGGTAATCTGTAGTATAACAGGCCCTCCAGGTGATTCTGGTGTGCAGGTAAGTGTGAGAACCAGTCAAGAGTGTTAAGCACCAGTCCACAGACTGAGAAATTAGAAGTAGAAGGAATACTGCTGAGTGGGATATTTCACGAGCTGCTGCCCAATGCTCAAGTCCATTTGCAGATTATTTTCTAAGTCCAGAAGAGAGGAGCAGGGTTTTAAGTTAACAAAATGATTAATAATAGCTGAAGATTAGTGCAATGACATCTGACTGTTCCTTTGCAATTATTTTAATGTAATGCTAATCATGGTGTAGATTAGTCTTTATTATGTTTATTACTGTACACAAGGTCAACATTTTATTGGGGACACAGTACAATATAATTGGGACATAAGATCACTCCTGTAGATGATTGTGGATGGAATATCTCAAGAGGTACCCAAGATGACCAGGGGATTCAAAGAATATGTTAGGATTTCTATATTTCAAAAATATAAGAAAAAATTTAAGACTAAATAATGTTTAATATTCAAATTGACCCTGGCACCCTCAGTCCATCTGTCAGATGGATATGTTTCTCTGGTTTTCCTAAAGGGGAAGAGGGAGTTCCATAAGGCTGAGGGTTTGACCGTGGAGCCCTCATTCATTCAGTTCCATTGATTATACTGCAATACACATTGCAGTTTACATGTGCCTGGTTAAGTGGATTTTTGGACGACATTATTTGTTTGACTTAAAGTCACCATACACCAAATAGGTGATATTTCTGAAAGTGTGGACCAAAGTTGAATTCTAATAGTGAAAGTATAAGGGAGAGCAAGAAAGTGGAAGAGCCAACGCTTCTCCTACGTCTGCTTGGGCAGCTTAATTCAGTAGATAAGAGCAAGGATTCTGGAGCCAGCCACCTAGCAGCTGTGACTTCGGGCAAGTGACCGAAACTCTGTGTGCTACAGTTTTCAAATGTTTAAAAAGGGGATACTAATAGTACCCATCACACAGGGCTGTTATGATAATTAAATAAACTAGTATTTTTGACACTCTTAGGACAATGTCTACTGTACAGCAAATAATATGTTTGTTATAATAAAAAATAGTTTGAGTCTTTTGCCAGTGACATTACAAGACAAAAACAAGGACGTATTTAGATTTAATAGAAAGACGATTTTCTTTCAATTATTAAGAAAACTATTTGAATTATGGATTTAAATCCTCTGACATAAACTGTGAACCTAGCCCTCAGTATATATATTGTACTTTTAGTTCTTAGGCAATGATGGTATGAAGTCATAACAATTCAGTTTACATCCAAAAGCACTATTCATCTGTATCTCATTTTTAAAACTTTTCTTAAATGTTTTATAATGAAGACAATATATTAGCACATTTGTACTTGTATATCATTTATACATAAATAAAAATATACAGTATTGGGGGTTTGTATTTAAGGCATTGTGGGTTTGTACGTATGTGGGTGTTTTGTTTTATTTAAACTGATAGCATGCAAAATCAAAAGAATTGAAAACAACTTCTCTAGAGCAAGGGTTGGCAGACTATGGGCCACAGGCCAAATCCAGCCCACTGCCCGTTTTTGTAAATAAAATTAATTGTGGCCAGACATGGTGGCTCACACCTGTAATCCCAAAACTTCGTGAGGCCGAGGTGGGAGAATCGCTTGAGCTCAGGAGTTGAAGACCAGCCTGAGCGATATGCAAAACTCTGTCTCTACAAAAAAAAAAAAAAAAAAAAAAAAATTAGCTGAGCATAGTGGCATACACCTGTAGTCCCAGCTACTGGGGAGGCTGAGGTGGGAGGATTGCTTAAGCTTGGGAGCCGGAGGTTGCAGGGAGCCAAGATTGTACTACTGCACTCCAGCCTGGGAGACAGAGTGGCACCTTGTCTCAAAATACAATTAATTGCAACACAGCCGTGTTCATTCTTTTCCATATTGTGGATAGCCACGTCTGTGCTACAATGAGAGAATTGAGCAATTGTGACAAAAACTGTATGTCCCACAAAGATGATAATATTTACTATGTTTTCCCTTGACAGAAAGTTTGCTAAACCCCTGGTTTAGACCACTCATTATCCATGGTAGCTTAGCTGAATTGCAAAATTATATCTAAAGTGAGTCACATAACTTCAGAATATCAAGCTTTGCAAGGACAGACCTGTCTGTTTTTGGCAGACATCATACCTGCCACAGGTTAAGTCTGTGACATTGTGGCTGAGAACACAAACATTGCTTGTCACCAACCACCAGCTTCTCCATGGGGAGCAGAGGTATTCCAGCAACAAGTAAATTGCAGAGAGAATTCTGCACAGTCCTAGGCTTTTCCCTGGGGCATGGAACGTCCTCCCTAAAGACCCCCTCTCACACTGATCCACAGACTGTCAGCCACAGTACAGAAATTTTCTGCCTGCACCACAGGTAAGGAAGAATTCAAGCACGTATGGTCTGTTAGCATACGGAAGGTTTGTTCCTATCACTTTTGTCCACAATACATTTGACCTGAGGCATCAGACTAAAAAAATATGGCTAATCTTTTTGGTCATTTAATAATAGGACAGTTCAGATCACAGAAAAAGTGGCTGTCACCATTTACAGATAATCAAGTTATCCTGGAAAGAGAGGAAGCAAGGTTTTTGGCCATCTCTGTGTATACTTCAAGGAATCTACTGTTTTAGACTAGTTTTTGTTTCATTAATGGCCTTGGCCCAAGAAATCAATCAAACATAAAGCAAATGTGAGAGTTAGTTGTAAAAAGTATTGACAATTTAGTAATCAATGGATTGCTTTACATTGTGGATTTTAGATGACTGGGAAAATACATCAGCTGAAGGATTTGATTCAGTTACACCATATCCATCATCTAAAACTCCTCAGAAGTAGGTCTTTCACCACTCAGATAAATCAAGTCACAGGAAATGCACTGGAGAAAGTAACTGCTATTGGAAGTGTTCTTTTTCTTTTTTTGAGATGGAGTTTAGCTCTTGTCGCCCAGGCTGCAGTTCTATGGCATCATCTTGGCTCACTGCAACCTCTGCCTCCCGGTTTCAAATGATTCTCCTGCCTAAGCCTCCTGAGTAGCTGAGATTACAGGCATCCACCACCATGCCTGGCTAATTTTGTATTTTTAGTAGAGACGGGGCGGGGGTCGGGGTGGGGGGGGTCTCACCGTGTTGGTCAGCCTGGTCTCGAACTCCTGACCTCAGGTGATCCACCCACCTCGGCCTCCCAAAGTGCTGGGATTGCAGGCATGAGCCACCGTGCCCGGCCTGAAAGTGTTCTTAATCATATTCTTCCAATGCTAGTAATACAATGGTTTGATTTTTATTGCCAAACCCTATCACTTATTATATAGCAAATCTACAATCCAAGGATTGTTTCTTAATGTATATGTTGTTCTTTTTTAAAGTATTTAGCTGTATAAATTGAAGTGTTGAGAGCCAAGACTTCACTTAGTCTCTGGATGCCACAGGTAAGATCCTCCATGACTTAAAGCAACCTGAAAATGCTTTTTATGCTAAAAAGCATAAAAAATGAAGACTCTGGGACTTCTAGGTGCTGTCAGTGCCAAGGACACTGTTTGTGAATCTTATAAAACAGCAGCTCTTTCTACACTGGCATAGGGTGTTAGTTGTCTAAACTCAGGAGATTACACCAGAGCTAATGTAAGACAAAGCTTAAGAATCAGGTATAAACAGTACCTAGATGGAGCTTCATTTCTTAGGTTCTAAGTGTCAGCTCAGGGAATGGGCTTTGCTCCTGAGAAAAGCTATTTGCTATTTGTTCCTAGTGATGGTTAATGTATGAACAAACCATTCTCCCAGAGCTATAACTGATATCATCAATGATGCTGGTACACAAACAAAGACGCTAATGAAGCGAAGCCATGTGGCTTATGCTTTGAAAAAGCCTGTGGTAGAGTTGGGAGGGGAAGAGTTTGGCTGAATGAAGTCATTTCTCAGAGCAGTAGATAAAAGGGTAGTGCTAGAACAAAGCAACTGCTGAAAACAATTACATATTTAAATTCCCTTTACCCTGTGTGGCAGGAAAATTTTATCACTTTCTCCTCTGACATGTTAAAATACATAAAGCTTTGACATCCTTAGGGGCTCTGATCTCCAGAGAGAAAAATAAGAGGCCGAATATCCAAAAGGGCATTTTGGCACCAGTGATGGACAGGTAGGACATTCTGCAAACAGCTCTGTCACTCATCCCTCCTCCGCCCATGGAGCTGATTGCACATGTCAGCTGTGCCTCTCTGCCTGGTTACCCTCATGTTCCATGTTGATGCCGTGGCTGCCTCAATGACTCGTTTTGCTCAAAGACCATTAACGTTCTGAGGGCTACAGAAATGGAGCTGTTCTATGGGGCGGGGGGAAAGCTGAATCTCTGCATGTTTTGCTACCCTTGAGAAAATGGCTGTCCCTAATTACACAAAATGATAGAGAGAGCAGTTGACTAAAATCACTGCAAATGACAGTTATTTCTCTGAATAGCCTAAAAGAATAGGTCACCCTGGCTAATACACTAACAGCATACTTTTCTGTATGTGCAATTTCCGTCACATTCCCGGAATGCTTGGGCGCTGACTGACATCTTCGCTGAGCAAGGAAAACAGTCTTTTTTTGGTCTTCTTCTTGTCGAAATCTCTAGCGATGCATTTATATATGGACTCTGTGATTTGTTTCAGTAAGTCATGCATTTGTTGTAGGAACAAGGAGACAGCTTTGAGTCAGAAAGCAAGGGCTTTATGGCCATAACCACAGCTGTGTGTATAGAACAAAACCTAAGGCATTTGTCTTCCCTCTTCGTTTGCATTTCAAGTACAGGACAGTCTGGAACTACCAATAATGCCAGCTCCCTGCTACCGTCATGTGTTTTCACCCCACCTCATCTTAATCTACTGGACAAGCAAGTAAGGACTGCAGGTCATTGATCGATTTTGTTATAGTCTTAACTACAGACACTTTGCCCAGCTAAATGTCTGGATGTGCTACTAGATCAGACCTGCAGTTGAGGTGAGGGTTTGGGAACCCCAGCCCTTGTTCTTTTTGGGTGGGTGGCTCCATCTCCAGGGGAAGCTGTGGTAATCAGGTTGTGGGCTGGTTGCCTCAGGCAAGCCACCTTCGTCCCTGGGGGGACAGGGCTGAGGTGAAGGAGCATTCTCCTCTTCCACAGAGAAGATGCTGCAGAAATGGCTCTAGGAGTGGGTCTGCGGCTCTCCAAGTTGCCCGGCAGGATCTTTGAGGTGGTATTTATTATAGGTCAATTTACTTCAAGTACCATGTATTGGACATCTATGAAAAGGTAGGAATGGCAAGGAATTAAAATAAGTATGTTCTATAGTGTTTCTCAAGTGATATGCAGGAAAGGCATATCCCACACTTTCCCAACATCCCCACCTGCTAAGCAAGTGACCCCTGTCACTGTTTCTAGGAGAGTCCCACTGTGGGGAGGATAGGAAAGAGGATAACAATGCCCGCCACCAGGAGCAACAGGCCCCAGATGTCAACCCACTGCGTGGTTTGCAGGTATCGGGATCACCAGGAAAGACTCAAAGAATCAGGTCACAGGCACTGGAGGGAACAAGGCTTTACTCACATAGTGAAGAGACAAGATCAGGCTTAATAGTAAGCGTGGGTCCCCCATGGCCAGCAGGTCTCACCTTGCAGATGACGCAGGGAGATGGTCTGCATGCACCCTTCTTGTGCTGCAAGTAAAGAACCCACTTCCTCTGTAGCAGTGGGGATGGCCACGTGCCATATGACCCATATACTTTAAGCAGAACACTGAAGTACACATCAAGTCCGGAATAGGGAGAAATTCTCCCAAAGAAGACAATAAGCCCAGCACAGGCTATGAAGAGTCCTTATCAGCATGAAAGGAAGTGTTCCAGGCCCAATGTACATTCTTACACAGCCTGCAAGGGTCCAACAAACTGCCCATGACTGCCTTTCCTAACATCCCACATGCCAAAGAGTGGTAGGTTGGTGGGACAGGATGTGAGTGAAAAAAATACTTATTGTTTTTGTAATATAAACAACAGAAATTGAAGTTTAACATAATCTTCCTGACTGGTGAGGGTGCAAATAAAATGCAGTGAGTGGCAAACCTGAAGCTGGAAAGGAGACTATCTAGTGGAGGAATCGGATACTGACATAAGCCAGTGTTAAGGCTGACTGAGGTAAGTGTGATAACTTGCCTCAGGAAAGATGTACAATTAAGTATCAAGGAATTGCCTTTAAAATTTTTTTTTAATAGTAAATTTTCTAAATGTAATACTCACCAGGAAAAGAGAAGAAAAAACATCCCGTGCACTTCAATATAAGTAATTCTAATGTGTTTATAAGAATAACCATGAATCTGTGCTAATTTAGTTTTAAAACACATCTGCAATCCCAAGGACTTTATTATTGGTACGAAATTTCTGAGGAACTGTCTAAAAGAAAAGAAAAAAAAAATGAGAAGAGAGACAAAGAGTATTAATGGTATTTGTGTCCACACTTCTATTCCCTGAAATTTTCAGTGTATCCTTGTTTATAGTATTTTTTCTTTTGATTCTGTGAACTAACTCAGTCTCCTTCCAATAAATTCCATTTTGAGTTTAAACTAATTTGCATTGGGTTTCTTTTCTCTCAAACAAAAAATTCCTTAAGAGTATATCTTTATAGATAAGACTTTTAATTCTGGATTGGGAATTAGAATGTCTAAATTCTATTTAACCTATGATATTTCCTAGTTGGGAATCCTTGATAGTCACCCAACTTCTCTGACCTAGTCTTCTGGCTGAGGAGAGGTCCTGTCCATTTCTTATAAATCTACAACTCCAACAGGAGAAAGCCTAATCTTCAGAGTCAGTTAAGAAATTCTGACCTTCTAGGGTGGGTTATTTGGAGGCCCTGTTATTTAATCTTTTTTTACATTGGGGTTTATTATGCTCTTGTAATGTTTTATACTTTCCATAATTAAAAAATAAAAAAGGTACAGTTCTTGCTTTCTCAGACTATAGCAATGCAAGGATAACCAGGGGAAATTGAATTATAAAAATTGGTTTGGGTCTGGAACTACCTGTGGCTGAGTAGGTAAGTCTGTTTAGTTCTGGAATTTAGTCTTGGGAATTCCATCTGCCTCCAGATAAAACTCACATTCTTCAACATCAACTTCATTAGTAATAAAAAATAATCATTTCCTCTTCATCCACCTCATCCTCATATCTTCTTTTTCAATTCGCTCAGGAATTTGTTGGAAAAATGCAATTTATTGGCTTGTTCAGTTTCCTAAAAATGTTATTACTCCTGCCTCATGGATTGACCTTGGTATTGCCATTGGAGTTTCACCTTGTCAATATCATACCTTCTGAGATGGGGAAGGGCTCTCTCAGCACTGTTGGTGTCACTTACAAGGATTCGCTAACATGTGATTTTGTTTTCCCATTTTCTTATAGCTCCCTCCATCAGGAAACTTAAGACCAACTCCATTTGATGTGATCAGAGGACATCTATAAGAACCAACACAGTGTCACATTCAAAAGCATCTCTCTCCCCTGCCAATCAACCAGTGTCCTGGGGTCTTCTTACCTCTGGATAAGTTCTTTGCTATTTGGGGCTCTCCTAGAGGCAGACAATGATCTTCCTTTTGGTTGAGAGTCCTAATCGAGGAGCCTTAAGATCTGACCATTTGTCTAAAGTCCTCTAGATAACTTCTCCCAAGTTTACATTGGTCCTTATGCAACTAGACCTCCAAATGGCCCATCCCAGAATGTCAGAATTACTTAACTGTACCCTGGAAACGGAGTCTCAGGGGCAAACCAAGAATGTGTCCCAGAGTGGACTACCTGAAGCACAGTACTTATACATTCTCTTTCACAGAAAATGAGAAGGTGACCGAGAAGGAAAGGTGACATTCTTACAACTCTAATTGGTGCTCAGTGTTGTTATAAATAAGGTAAAGCAAATATGTGGTTCAGGTATATAGGATAAAAGGTTAACATGTATGTAAGCATCTCAGGGTTTGGGGAGGGATGATTGATTTTATCCTGCCTTTGTTCTTCATCTATAGGCAAGGTTGTCATTGACACAGGTCAGTGGAATATTTGACATGCTCTAGGCTTGCAGGCTGAGATTTCAGCTTTTGTTCATAGGCCTTGTTTCTATTAACCATCTACAGTTATTAAATGTATATCCAACCTGCAGCCATCTTGGGCTGCCAATTTTTTAAAAAAATTTTTCTTCAGTTTTTTTCCTTCCTCCAGGAGTTGTGGTACACCACCCTCCCTACAAGTGGCTGTATTCAGCAACCTAGAAGCTCTCTGAACCCTGTCTTTTAGGGTTTTATAGTGACTTCACTACAGAGACATGATTGATTAAATTATTGGCCATTGGTGATTAACTCAATCTTCAGCCCCTCCTTCCTGGAGATTGGGGGTGGGGCTGAAAGTTCCAACCCCTAATCATGTGATTGGTTCCTCTGGCAACCAGTCCCCATCTCTTCAGGAGCCCCCACCCAACAGTCATCTTATTAGCATATTTTAAAGAAACACATCACTTTGGAGATTCCAAGGGTTTTCAGAGAGGTGTGCCAGAAAACCAGGACAGAGGCCATATATTTTATAGTATCACAAGATATTAACAGAATATAGTTTAAACTCTGTAAAATGTTTTAAAGAGGTTTGTTCTGAGCCAATATGAGTGACTGCAGCTCAGGAACACAGAGTCTCAAGAGGTCCTGAAAAAGTGAGCCCAAGGCAATCGAGTTATAGTTTGGCTGTATACATTTCAGGGAGACAGAAATTGCAGGTAAAATCATAAATCAATACATGAAATGTATATATTGGTTTGACCCACAAAGGTGGGACATCTCAAAGTAGGGGCTTAAACTCATAGGTGGGTTTTAGGTGTTCTTTAGTTAGCAATTGGTTTGAAAGAGTGAAGCTTTGTCTAAAGACTTGCAGTAGGAAAAAAAAAAAGCTTAAGATACACAATCTGCTGTCATGTGATGCTACACCAGAGTCTTATTGGTCAGTAAGTCACATTACACCGGGTTACTTAAAACACACACACGCACACACACATTAATGGGATTTTATGGTTCATAGGGTGTGACTTAACCTGAGCCTTGCATAGACTTAGGTTTTGTTTATAATTTGGTATTCTATTGCCACAAAAAGCCTGTTTGGTCAGTCTTATGATTTCTATTTTAACATTAATGTTGGTCATTTGTGCCTAAGCTCCAAAAGGGAGAGCGTATAATGAGGCATGACTGACCTCCCTTCCCATCATAAACACGAACTCAGATTTGTAGGTTTCTCTGGGGTCCCCTTGGCTAAGGGTGGGTCTGTTCAGTGAGTTAGGGAGCTTAGGATTTTTTTAGCTTATAATATTACTCTGTTTTCTACTAAAAGTGTAATCCTTTTAGCTCTTATATTAGGGTATATAACTTACCTCAAATTAATTTTTTGTAGGGTATAAGATGGGGCCAAGGTTTATCTTTACATATATGTGTATATATGTTTATATATATATATATTTACACACATATATATGTTCAAATATTCAAATGTATATTTTTGTGCGTGTGTGTTCAATTGTTCCAGCACCATTTGTTGAATAAACTTCCCTTTTTTCACTGAATTTATTGGGCATCTTTGTTTAAAATCAATTGACCAATAAAAAAATTAGCTGGGCGTGGTGGTGCATGCCTGTAATCCCAGCTACTGGGAGGCTGCGGTGGGAAAATCTCTTGAACACAGGAGGTGGAGGTTGCAGGGAGCTGAGATTGTGCCACCACACTCCAACCTGGACAACAGAGCAAGACTCTGTCTCAAAAAAAAAAAAAAAAATCGATTGACCTATACTTATATAAGGTATACCTTATAGGTATAGGTATTATCACTGGGGTTGTATTGGCTCCATAAATCAATAGGGGAAGAACTGACATTTTAGCAGTATTGAGCCTTCTTTTCCATGAAAATGGTATATCTCTGCATTTATTTAGGTATTTTAAATTTTTACTCAGTAATGTTTTGTACTTTTCCTCCCTTTTTTTTTTTTTTTTTTGGCAGGCTCTCACCCTGTCACCCAGGCTTGGGGGCAGTGGTATATTCTCAGCTCACTGCAACCTCCACCTCCCAGACTCAAGTGGTCCTTCCAACTCAGCCTCCCATGTAGCTGGGACCACAGGTGCACACCACCACGCCTGGCTAATTTTTTTGTATTTTTGGAAGACTCGGGGTTTCGTCATGTTTCCCAGGCTAGTCTACAACTCCTGAGTTCAAGCGATCCTCCTGCCTCAGCCTCCCAAAGTGCTGGGGTTACAGGTGTGAGCCACCACGCCCAGCCCATGTTTTGTAGTTTAACATATTTTGCATGTCTTTTGTCAGATTTATTCCTGAGCATTTTATTTTTGACACAATTACAAATGGATAAACATGTTTCCCATTGTTTGCTGTTAGTATATAGAAATGCTGTGCAATTGATTTTTGCATGTTGACTCATATCTTGAGATCTTGCTAAACTTATGTTTTAGTTCTATTAGTTTTTTGTTTCAATTTCTTAGAACTTTCTACATAAAAAATAATATGGTCTTCAAATAAAGAATGTTTTACTTCTTCTTTTCCAATCTTTATGTCTTTTATTTCTTCTTCTTGCCTTTTTGCACTGGTTAGGACTTTTGGCATAATGTTGAGTAGAAATGAGGAGAACAGACATCTTTCCCTATTTTCAATGTTAGTGGGAGAATGTTCAGAGTTTAATTTAATGTTAACTATAGATTTTTAAATAGATGCCTTTCATCAGATTAAGTTTCCTTCCATTTCCAGTTCGCTGATATTTTTTGTCATAAATAGATATTGAATTTTGCTAATTGCTTTTCCTTCATCTACTGAGATGTTCATATTGTATTGCTTCTTTATTCTGTTAATATAATGAATTATACTTATTGATTTCAAATGCTAAACTATTCTTGTATTCCTAGAATGTATACTCCATTTTGTCATTCTTTATGTTGCTGGTTTCACTTGTTAATATTTTGCTGAGCATTTTTGCATATATCTACAAGGAATTTTAGCCTATAGTATTCCTTTCTTGTAATAAAGGTCACATAATATGGAAGTAACTGGGACTGTGGGAAAGTATATTAAGGTTGACGTGCTTTTTGGTGACTCTAAAATTATACCAGTAGTCAATCAATTACCCACTCTACCTTAAGACACTTTATATATATGGTTTAAACATTGCTTTAAAAATATAGTTGGTGTAGTGCCTTAGATGGTTTCAATAACTCAGTACAAATGACTGCACAGCATATTTGATAAACTGGACAGAAAAAGGTAATTAAGATGGCAAAAGAAAGAGTTCAGCCATCAGCCTTATATATTCTCAGAAGAGGGAGGAACAGAAAAAGAAGTTGAATTTTTTCCCATTTCATTATCATTTTATCATGTTTATATTTACACATTTCAAAAGTGAGAAAATTCAACTCATTGAAATTGGAAGAGAAAGTTTTTCAGGCCATCTCAGTAATTCTTACGCACAGAAGCATTGAAACCATTGGCAATTTCTGTCTGGCAGGTCCTTATTAATGACAAGTCTGTATGGTTTTTTTTTTTTTTTTTTTTTTTTTGACAGTCACTTGGTTTAGTTTTCATTTGAGGATCTCCATTTTAAAGGTCACTGTCCCACATCTCTATCTTAACTTTTAAAAAAGACATTTGTATCTGGCTGAGAGCTACCAGGAGGGTAAAAACAAACAAACTGATGGAAAAGAGACAAGATAAGTGTCTTACATTGTTTTCAGATGTGAAGACAGTGGGAAAAAATATGGCATTAATGTGTTAAAAACACACACGTTTTGACAAAACTGACAACAAAATCTTTGAAGAGGGCTGCCCCCTAAGACAAAAACCATGTCCTTACTTAAGAAGAACAATTTTGAGATCAGAGATATAAATGAAGACATGCACAAGACTGTGCTTTGAGTAGCAAATTTTCTAACAGTAGCAGAATTATTAAATAATTATTGAGCCATATGATAGACTATAATGCAACCATTGAAAGTCATCATGAAAATATGCAATGTCTTAAGAAATGCCTGTGATACCGTAACACAACATTCAGATATACACACATCCCAATACAGTGGGCTAAGTGAAATAATTAAAATTAATTAAAAAGAACAATCCTCAGATACTAGATATAAGCATGGAACAAATACTAAAAGGAAAACACTAAATTTGTAATGGTTATCTTAGTGTGATACAAATATATGATTTTGGTTTTATTCTTATAGTTTTCTGCATTTTTAATTTTCCTAAAACTGGTATTATTTCTCTAACAAAAAATATATAGAAAAATAGATTTTTTTTAGATTCAGTTTGGGAAGAAGTGTCACGTATCATACATAATACAAGAGAATAATTTTCCACTCAGCTTTAGATATGTACTTGTGAAACAGCAAGGGATTTAAGATCAAGGGATAGCTGTATTTTAGCAGAGACAATTTACTTGGTGTCTTAGTATCTTGATGATTTCCAGTGAGCCGTTGGGTTTTTGAAGGACAGTTCAGGCAGTCACATCTTAACAGCTTGACCGTTCTCATTTCTGGCATGTGGAGCTGCCAGCTTCCTCATTCTCTGCCCTCTGAACACCACAAGCTGTCAGTTTCCCAGTCACTCTGAACTGTTGGTAGCTTTACAGGCAGGTTGCTGTGCAGTAGATCTGTGTTTCTGATAAATACTGGGTTCTGTTTTGCATACAGACCAGGTATATGAGGCAATCAGCTGGAGCCAATACATAGACATGTTTGATTATTCTGTCTGGAGATACAGTAGAAAGAAAAATGCTGGGGGCTTGGCAGTGGAGACCTGAATTTGAGTCTCTTCACGACATTGGACAAATTCTTAACTGCCTTGGGCCTCAGCTCACCTGTGAATGGGTAATTAAATGACTTTTGCCATACCACTGTGACAGAGTTGTGAATTTCAAACAGTGCATATGAGATATCTATAACTCGATTCTAAAGTATATAGGGGCCATGCACAGTAGCTCATGCCTGTAATAGCAGCACTTTTGGGAGGCTGAGGTGGGTGGATCACCTGAGGTCAGAAGTCCAAGATCAGCCTGGCCAACATGTCGAAACCCTATCTCTACTAAAAATACAAAAATTAGCCAAGCAAGGTGGCGGGTGCCTGTAGTCCCAGCTACTCGGGAGGTTGAGGCAGGAGAACTGCTTGAACCTGGGAGGAGGAGGTTGCAGTGAGCCAAGATCGCACCACTGCACCACTGCACTCCAGTTTGGGCGAGAGAACAAGATTCCATCAAAAAAATAAATAAAAATAAAAATGACAAAGTTTATAGGGGGAGGCAAAACAAGCAACAAAACCTCACAGAATAGCCAATACAATACTGAGAAACAAACTCGGAGGACTGAAAGTACCCAGCTTCAAGACATACTATACAACTACAGTTATTAAGACAGTGTAGTATTGGCAAAAGAATAGGCAAATAGATCAATAGAACATGAGAGAGAGGTCAGAAATAAACCCATACAAATACGGTTAACTGATCTTTGGCAAAGGAGCAAAGGCAATTCAATGGAGAAAGGATAGTTGTTTTTTAACAAATAGTGCTGGGACACAGGTACATCAACATGTAAAAGTATAAATCCTGACATAGGCCTTTATCTTCCACAAAAATTGACTCAAAATGGATCATAGACTTACCTGTAAAATATGAAACTATAAAACTCCCAGGAGATATCATAGGTAAAATCTAGATGATCTCTGCTCTGGGGATGACTTTTTAGAAACAACAGCAAAGCAAGATCAATGAAGGAAAACATTGGTAAGAGGAGTTTCATTCTGTTGGGGTGATCAGATCCAGCACCAGGTCGTGGGGGTGACAAAGTCCGGCAGAGTCAAAGGATTGAGAAAAAGACAGCTTGAGAGAGAAAGGTGGGACACCAGGGGGCCATCACTAGTGTATGAAGGCTGCAAAGACTCCGAGCACTGGGAGCCCACGCTATTTATTGGTAATCCAACAAAGGTGAGAATTTGAGGGTCAAAAGGGCACGTTGCATTAAGCACATGATTTACAGCTGTGATGGTTTAGTATTTATATGGAACATGTTCTGCTACTTGAGATAATGGGAATAGGAGACTAGGAGCCTAGGAGGGCTAGAAACAAGGAGCCAGCAGGTCTAGACACATTCTACTTGACCGGGCGCGGTGGCTCACAGCTGTAATCCCAGCACTTTGGAAGACCAAGGCGGGCGGATCACGAGGTCAGGAGATCGAGACCATCCTGGTGAATACGGTGAAACCCCGTCTCTACTAAAAATACAAAAAAGATAGCCAGGCATGGTGGTGGGCACCTGTAGTCGCAGTTACTCGGGAGGCTGAGTTAGGAGAATGGTGTAAGCCCGGGAGGCGGAGGTTGCAGTGAGCCGAGACCGTGCCACCGCACTCCAGCCTGGGTGACAGAACCAGACTCTGTCTCAAAAAAAAAAAAAAAAGTATGTATTTATTTATATATAAAGTATACACATTACCTGTATCAATGTTATGTACATTTTATAAATGTATATAAAAATACAATTTTAACAATATAAATAAATATAAATAAACTTTAAAAATAGTTCCAGGTTTTATACTTATTACTGACATTTTTAGCAGGGGTACTCTGCTTTATTATTTTTGAAACTTGAAAAATATTTCAAAATTAAACAATCTGAGAGCCTAAATTTGTTTTTGTGCTAGGTTTTGGTGGCTGTCAGAATAAAAAAAAAATCCTTTGCAAATATTCATAGATCTAAATGAAAGAAGTTCATAACTGGCTGTCATTTCTAAAGAATGATATTTACCCAAATGGTAATAAAAACACATAAAAACCTGCTTACAAATGTTTATGACAGCTTTATTAATAATTGCTGGAAGTAAATCTTGGAAGTAACCAAAATGTCTTTCAATAGGTGAATGAATAAATGGAATATTATTCAACAATAAAAAGAAATGAACTAGAAAGAAATGAACCACCAAGACACAAAAAGACACAGAGAAACTTAAATGCATATTGCTAAGTGAAAAAAGTCAATCTTAAAACGCCACATACTGTATGATTCTAACGATATGACATTCTGGAAGAGACAAAACTATGAAGACAGTAAAGAGATCAGTGATGACCAGGGGTTGAAGGGAGGGTAGAATGAGTATGTCAGTCCCATCCCCAAATTGTGAAACTGGTCAGTATATTACCAACTCCCCGAATGAAAAACATTGATCTTGAAAATTATTATTGGAAGGTTAGCTTTTATTTTTAATATATTTGCCCAAAACCCATTGCAATATTCTGTTAGAAAGATTTTTGAAAAGTCAGATAAATTTGTGGTCTTATGCATGATGATACAATGACATACTTTTAGCAATAAAATACATAGTAATGAAAACATTTCCAAATATCCTTTAAAAAATACTCTCCTAAATTCTGAAAATTATATTATTTAAGAAAATATAATCTTTGAGTCCACTTAATTGGGCATATGTAAATTATAATATGTCAAAAGTACCATTATGCTTATGAAACTCCTACTCCTATCTCCTGGGTATGTCTGGAGACACAGCTTTCGGACAAATAATAGACTAAGGGGAGCTACTGATTTCCATTTGTGTTTTTAATACGCTTTTAAAAAATGAGGTGTTAACACATAGAAAGGAATTGATTTTGTATTGTTTTCTTTCTTCCATTTTGGAGACCAGTGACTTAAATTATAAAGCTTTTATTGTATAAACGAATAATATAATTTTATTATATAAATTTTTATTATATAAATATATATAATATATAATATAATAGTATGAACTTATTATAAAATAAGTTTAGAGTGATTCCAAGATGGTTAATTCAGTGGCTAAAGAACATCAAGGACTCACGTTCTTTGCATTTTTGTGCTCTGTCAACATCTGTATGGTTTTAGTTTTTGTTCTTAGGTTTGTCTCCTCACAGTTGCAAGACAGCAGCTTCAAGCATCCTATCCTCAATCCATAATATTCAAAGGCAGGAAAAAAGTTGCTTTCTCTTTGTCTCTTTTTATGAGTGAAAAAGCCCTTCCCATAAGCACCCAGGAGGATTCCTCCTCATCCCTCATTGGCCAGAATACATCAAATATTCATGCCTGCCAATCACCGGAAAGGAAGATGTAATCATAGACTAATCATGATTCATCTTTGGGTTCAGAAGGAGGTCTTGCTCCTTAAACCACTCAAAGAAAATAATGATTCTGCTTGCAAGGAATGATGCAAGGAATGTTGTTGGGAAGGGAACCAACAGCATCAGTCACAATCCTGATGCAGATATGATATTATTACAAAGACAGTGCATGTGTTAACAGAATAGTGCTCAGGTAACATGTACTGCTTGTTTAATATGGACATCTTGTTTACAGTGAAGAAAAATTCTGGGTCTTGCATGAAATTATAGAATCATTATTTTCTTTTTATTCATGCTCATAAAATGCATATACAATAGGAGGTATACATTTATTTCAAGAATATACATTTTCAGGGAAGAATTTCCAAATGCCATCAGATCACATTTAAAAATCCAGTATTCCCTTAAAGTGCTGTGCCTCTTATGTGTCATTGAAAAGCAAAAACAAAAACCAAACCTAGCCTGATATGAATTCTGCCACATTCGCCTATATGTCACTGATAATCTCTTGTTTATTGATTGCTGTTTGCTGCCAAAGTGAAATGTTTCTTTAATTAGAAAATGCTATATTAATGCCAGATAATAGTGGTCGTTGCCAAAATAAGCTATATTTCATTTTCATGGGTATGGTCCATACATAGATGATCTCGAACCCAGGATAGCCATTCTCAAAGAATGACACCTAACCTCATTCTGTGATGTGCTGGCAAAAACCCAGATTCAATTAAAGTGAACAGCGTGCATTCTGGAAAATATAGGAGACAGGATGTAAGCCCTCAAGGGTGCAGAAATCTTTCTTGCTTTTTCCATGCCATATCCCCATTGCCTAGAATAGTACCTGACACATAGAAAAAGTTCAATACATACTTGCTACAAGAATGAATAAATTAATATAAATGGAATAAAACTGTTAATAACATAAGCATTATTAATTCCAATCAATTAATATTTCATTACTATTGGAATTATTCTACCATATAGGAAAGGCAAATGAATAGTAACAATATGTTAGTATTTATCCAATCCAATACATTCCAAAGACGGGGGTGTGCAGGGGAAAGAGAGGGAGAGAGAGAGAAAAAAACACTACATTTAGTGGGCACAAACATTCTCATCATTCTTTTTTCTACATAGTAGGGATGGCTTCAGTAGGCTTTCATGGGATAAATGAAATCCTTGAAGACTATCTAAGCTGTAAACTCTGATTATTTGCCCACCAAGCAGCCTTTTGACCACTGATCTGAATGTCCAAATTCTCAATGTACTACGTAGGTTCCCCGGAAAGAAGTCACTTCCAGCCACCAGAAAAGTATAGCCACCACTATAAGTTAATAAGATGGCATTCTGTGGCATACAGAAAACATCATATGAATGCCTACATCTCTAACCTTGCCGGGAAGGCCTGAGATGGCCGGCATGTAGGGCTAATTTAGATGGGTGCTGATATGTCCAGTGTTATGAACTTCATCCCTGAGAACTCTCAGAATCCACTTGTATCTGAATCAGACTGGTGGTACTTTCCAAGATGGTAGCTGAGACAGCAACCCCACTCTGGTGGCTCTAGTTACCTGGACCCATCCCTGAGTGAGCTGCTGAGCGACAAGTTAATTAAGTTCTCTGTGGGACCCTCAGACCAGGTGAAATTCAGAAGTTCTATGCAATCTATAGACAGGCGCTTGCCACATCTCAAACATGAAATAATGCATTTCTGCATCCCCCTCATATAAATATTGAAAATTTATAGCTATATGAGGAGGCTAGGAAATTGTACTAAATTACCTTAAAATGTTTTGGGAGTTAAGATTATCCTGAAACCTCCACAGATGATCCAAGGAGCAGAGTCCGTCTGTGCAATATCTCTGTCCTCACTTCTGCGAATTATTCACTGAGGTGGCTGTTTTCCCAGAGTTGACTTGCCCTAGTGTGCCCTGTTTTTCAAGTGCAGGCTCTATAGAACACCTACATCTTTCAATGCTTCCATGGACCTATGGCTTTAGAACTGAGGTGTGTGGTAAATGTGCACTGCAATCTCCTATAAATCTGGGATGACACCAGAGGCTTTTTTTCTTTTTTCTTTTCTTTTTCTTTTTTTTTTTTTTTGATGGAGTCTTGCTCTGTTGCCAGGCCAGAGTGCAGTGGCACAATCTCAGCTCCCTGCAACCTCCTCCTCCTGAGTTCAAGTGATTCTCCTGCCTCAGCCTCCCAAGTAGCTGGGATTAGAGGCGCATGCCACCATGCTTAGCTAATTTTTGTATTTTAGTAGAGATGGGGTTTCACCATATGGGCCAGGATGGTCTCGATCTCTTGACCTCGTGATCTGCCCACCTCGGCCTCCCAAAGTGCTGGGATTACAGGCATGAGCCACCATGCCCGGCCTACCAGAGGCTCCTTGTGTGGGTTGCATACAAAGGGAACATGGGCAAGTGGGATTCTACTTAAGGAGGTCTACAATGGGAAAGCCATTGGCTTGGAGAGGATTCGAATAGTAGAAAGTTGGGAAAAGGTGTTAAGAGGCCTGGAGACTGGCTGCAAAAGGCATTGGGATGTCTACAGCTTAACTTCATGGGTTGCTAGAGACATGGAATATGAACGTGCTTGTCCCGCCTACAGATAGGTGCTTTTGCTTTTAAGGCAGTTTTCTGCTCACTAAGGTGGTTTTCAGACACCCTTGGGCTCTCCCAGTCAATATTTGTGATGCATTGTGGGGCATTCTAAAGGTAGCTCCTGGTTCTCAGGATCACTCTTTTGGTAAAGTCCTCTCCATACGTAAGGTGATGGAGCTGGTGCAGGCCCTGATGGGAATATAATTGCTATTTCATTGCATCCATCTCATATTACAAAGGCCAGTTGAGTTCTGGTGAGTGGCATCTATTTAGACCAGGAGTAGCAGGAATGCTATTACTGACAAAGTGAGCCTTCATAGATGGGAATAGATGTGAAAGGGATCAAAGAAAGGAGAGTCACAGAAGATTGTCCCAAATAGCATGGGTGTGTTTGAAGCTCAGCAATATTGGTTGGGTTTTCAGGGGCCTGATCAACGGTGGGTAAACTGATAAAATCCACTTTGTGGCTATCTAGAGGTAGAAACATAACCTGGACTACTTCCCATGACCCTAAAAACACCCTGACCTTCGCAAGTTCTCCTGTAGAGCTAAAGGCATTCCTACTTAGCAACATTGACATTTTCTATTTATTTTCCTGAAAATTTCTGAAATTTTCCTGATAAAGTTTAACATTTTAAGAGTGTTATCTTTTGCTAATCTTAGATTTACTATTGAAAGGTGTTTTAAGGTCAGACGTAGTGGCTCGTGCCTGTAATCCCAGCACTTTGGGAGGTTGAGGCGGGTGGATCACCTGAGGTTGAGAGTTCAAGACCAGCCTGACCAACATGGAGAAACCCCGTCTCTACTAAAGATAGAAAATTAGCCAGGCGTGGTGGTATACGCCTGTAATCCTAGCTACCCGGAAGGCTGAGGCAGGAGAATCGCTTGAACCTGGGAGGCCGATGTTGAGATCACGCCATTGTACTCTAGCCTGGGCAATAAGAGTGAAACTCCGTCTCAAAAAAAAAAAAAGTGTTTCAAAACTGACCTTGGGAGAAGAAAAAGGATCAGCAATGAAGCCACAAGGGATAGACACAAGAGAGTAAGAAATAATCCGAAAGCATAGCTGAGAAATTCCCTGAAAGCAAAAATAAAAATACACATAATATCTTAAAGCTAATAACCTGGGAGGGTAACCGGAAGAAGATCTTCATGCAAACTTTAACAAGTATGAAGTAGTCGTGGGGTTTCCGGTGGAGCGTAGCTATAAGCAAGACTGTAAATTGCAGGCATGGGCATGTATTATAATTGGCTACACTGATAAGGGGTGGGGATGGAGGGACATTGTTGTTACGCATTTTGATAAATGGAATAAATGATGCTCTGTGGGCCCTAAGGGGATTGCCTAGCAAAGGCAGATGATGTCTCCTATCAGTTAATTAAAAGTTAGAAGTGAGTGTCATCGTGGCTTTTCAGTTTGTACCGGGGTATGCAAACTTTAGCATGCATCAGAATCACCTGGAGGCCTTGTAAAAACATTGATTACTGTCTGGGCCAGTGGCTCACACTTGTAATCTCAGCACTTTGGGGAGTCAAGGTGGAAGGATGACTTGAGACCAGCCTGGGCAACATGGCAAAACCCTGTCTCTACAAAAAAGAAAAACACAACAAAGCAAAAAACATCGATTACTCGGCCCCACTCTCAAGAGTTTCTGATTCAGTAGGAGTGGAACAGGGGCCTGAGAATTTATATTTCTAACAAGTTCCTAGATACTGCTATCTGGGATCACTCATTGAGAACAACCGACTTAGAAAAAGAGCAAAAAGGCTCTTAGCACTCAGTTCTTAACTTAGAGCCTCACATTCCACACAGGTGAGGGATTTTTAAACTTTCTGTGCATGTGTATCAGAGAGTTACAAATCATATTACAAAAACTTAAATAGAGTACGTTTTCTAACTGTAATCAATAAATCAGAAATTTCTTTTTATGACTTAGGGAATAGAAGAAATTCAAATTATAAAGTAATAATGGGTAGGATTATATGAAAATGTAAAATGGTGAAAATGATCAAACTGGACCTAGGAAAATTCTCAGATAATCCTGATGGATACATAGACGTCTTACAGGAATTAGGACAATCTTTTGATTTAGCATGGAGAGATATTATATTGTTGTTAGGTCAAACATTAACTCCCAACGAAAAAGAGGCCGCCTTAGCTGCGGCCCGGGTGTTTGGGCATCTCTGGTACCTAAGCCAGGTAAATGATAAAATGACATCAGAAGAAAGGAAACAATTCTCCACAGGCCAACAGGCAGTTCCCAGTGTGGATCCCCATTGGAACCTCAATTCGGAGCAAGGAGACTGGAGTTGCAGGCATTTACTGACTTGTATACTAGAAGGATTAAGAAAGACCAGAAAAGAGCCAATGAATTGCTCAATGAAGTCCACCATAACGCAGGGAAAGAAAGAAAACCCTACAACATTTTTAGAGAGGTTAAGGGAGGCATTAAGAAAGCATACCTTTTGTCGCCTGACTCTATTGAAGTCCAACTAATTTTAAAGGATAAGTTTATCACTCAGTTAGCTGCAGACATAAGAAAAAAACTTCAAAAGTCTGCCCTGGGCCCCCAGCAAAATTTGGAAACTACTGAATTTGGCAACTTCGGTGTTTTATATTAGGGATGAGGAGGAGCAGGCTGAACGAGACAGATGAGACAAGAAAAAGGCCGCTGTCTTAGTCATGACCTTCAGGCAGACAAACTTCGGTGGCTCTGAAAGAAGGAAGGGCTGGGCAGGCAACCCACCTAAGAGGGCTTGTTATCAGTGCGGCTTACAGGAACACTTCAAAAAGGACTGCCCAAACAAAAATAAGCCGCCCCCTCATCCATGTCCCTTGTGCCAGGGGATCACTGGAAGGCACATTGGCCCCTGAGAGTGAAGGTCCTCTGGGCCAGAGGCCACTAACAAGATGATTCAACAACAGGACTGAGGGTTCCCGGGGCAGGCATCAGCCCATGCCATCACCCTCACAGAGCCCTGGGTAAGCTTAACCATTGAAGGGCAGGAAACTAACTTCCTCCTGAACACTGGTATGGCCTTCTCAGTTTTACCCTTCTGTCCCAGACAACTATCCTCCAGGTCTGTCACCATGAAAGGGGTCCTAGGACAGCCAGGCACTAGGTATTTCTCACACCCCCTAAGTTGTGACTGGGGAACCTTATTTTTCTCACATGCCTTTCTTATTATGCCTGAGAGCCCTACTCCTTTACTAGGGAAGGACATATTAGCTAAAGCAGGGGCCGTTATATACTTGAATATAGGAGAAGGAGTACCTGCTTGCTGCCCTCCACTCGAGGAAGGAGTTAATCCTGAAGTCTGGGCAGAGGAAGGAGAATACGGACTAGCAAAAAACGCTTTTCCAGTTCAAGTTAAATGAAAGGATCCTACCTCCTTTCCTTACTAAAGGCAGTACCCCCTCAGGCCAGAAGCCCAACAAGGGTTACAAAAGGTTGTTAAAGACCTAAAAGCACAGGGATTAGTAAAGCCATGCAACAGTTCATGTAATACTCCTGTTCCAGGCATACAAAACTCCAAAGGACAATGAAGGTTAGTGCAAGACCTCAGAGTTATCAATGAGGCAGTTGTTCCTCTGTATCCAGTTGTACCTAATCCTTATACTCTATTCTCCCAGATACCAGAGGAAGCAGAATGGTTTACAGTCCTAGATCTTAAGGATGCTTTCTTCTGCATCCCTCTGCATCCTGACTCTCAATTTTTATTTGCCTTTATTTGACGGATCTTTAAGATCCATCAAACCCAGCGTCTCAGCTTACCTGGACTGTCCTGCCACTCATTATCAGGGCTGGGATACTAGGAGGACTAGGAACTGGCATTGGAAGCATTACCACTTCCACCCAATCCTATTAAAAATTATCACAAGAATTAAATGATGACATGGAATGAGTCGCAGATTCGCTGGTCACCTTACAAAGCCAGCTTAACTCTTTAGCAGCAGTAGCCATTTAAAATCGGAGAGCCTTAGATTTATTAACAGCCGAAAGAGGTGGAACCTGTCTTTTCTAGGAGAAGAGTGCTGTTATTTCGTTAATCAATCTGGAATTGTCACCGAGAAGGTTAAAGAGCTTCAAGACCGGATACAGCACTGCGCACAAGAACTCCAAGAAACAGGACCTTGGAGTATTGTCAACCAATGGATGCCTTGGCTTCTCCCCTTCTTGGGACCCTTGGTGGCTATTGTAATGTTGCTTATCTTTGGACCCTGCATTTTTAACCTCCTTGTAAAATTTGTCTCTTCCAGAATAGAATCCATGAAACTGAAAATGGTTTGACAAATGGAGCACCTACTAGCACCTACTATGGAGGACCCCCTAGACTGACTCGCCAACCCGCTCTCACACCATGACACTGAAGACTCCCCTCGCTAGGAAACCTCAACTGTAGAGCCCCTTCTATGCCCCAGTTCAGCAGGAAGTAGCTAGAACAATCGTCGCCCAACTTCCCAACACACTTGGGCTTTCCTGTTGAGAGGGGGAACTGAGGGACCAAGTGGTTAAGTTGGCTGGACTCCCTGGGTCAATAGGGACTTCTCTAAGGGAAATTTCCCCTAAGCCAAAATAAGTCATAGCTGCAAGCTAAGGAATTAAAACTTCAACCAACCAAAGGAGACTTTCTCCTAAGCCAAAATGAGTCACAGCTGCAAGCTAAGGGATTGAAACTTCAACCATTTATATAGGGAGTTTAAGCTCTAGCTGCAGCCTGATGTTTTTAACCAATCAGGCCTGCCAACCCACAAGCGGATAGAAAAGAAGTTAATTCTATAGGACAGAAAGAGGAAAAGGGGAGGGGTCATAAGGGGATATAACCATAAGACACCCAAGCCACAAAGGGCAACCCTTCCTTCCGGGTCCCTTTCCACTGCGTGGAAGCTTTACTTTCACTTTCACTTTAACAAACCTTGCCACCACACCAAAAAAAAAAAAAAAAAAGAAAAGAAAAAAGTAAAATGGTGAAATAATGAAAAGTCACAAAACCAAGGCAGAAAGAGTTGTAAGAAAATAAGAAAAAATGCTAAAACATGGCTGCATATTGAAAGTTTAATATCTAAAGTATATTGAGTTTATTCAAACCAGGCTGCCAGTGTACCAAGATACACACAGACAGTTCATACACCAGGAAAGCCAACATAAAACCAACATGTGAAACACTAAACCTCGAAAGTTAATTAAAGAAATTCAAATGGAAACAATTCTAAGGGGCCTTTTAACACATACCAGATAAACAAGTATAAGAATAAATGATAAAATCCAGTACTAGTGAGACTATTGGGAAATGGTTGCTGGTAAACATGTAAATTTGTTGTTTTCTGGAGTGAAGAGCCATAAGGATAATCATACCAGAAAATGTAGCCTATATAAGTAATTCATAAAAAGAACAAAACTACAGTTATAAAAATATTTATAGATGAATTATTTATATCTAAAAATGAAATTACCAAAATAATATTAGAGAAATAATAAAACAAATAATGCGATATAAACCTAATATTCACTCATTCGAAATGAAAACATGAAGATTCTGCAAGCAAAGGAAAATGTGTGCTGCATAGAAGTGTTAGGGGGAAAAGTACTGGATTTGGGGCCAAGAGGTCTAAAATTAAGTAACCTTTGGCTAAGGATTCAACCTCTCTGAACTTTGTTCATCTTCTAACAAAGCAGTTTTCCACTAAAACACAGCAGTTTTCAAATGTTTGGAACACTACCTAAAAATATTTAACTTTTTCTTCCTTTGTGGTAAGAGTATTCAATGTAAAATCTATCCTCTTACCAAATTTTTAGTATTGTCAGCATTGGCAATCATATGTCCTATGTTGGGTAGGGATGTCCAGAACTTATTTATCGTGCATGACTGAAACTTTGTACCCTTTGACCAACCCATTTTCTCCACTCCCCAGTTCCTGTCAACCACCATTCTTCCTGCTACTATGAGTTTGACTATTTTAGATTCTACATATAAGTGAGATCAGTCACACCTCGATAAAGAGGTTGTAAAAAAGGAAATTTTACATTGACTCCATACACACACACACACACACACATAATCACCCGTAATAATGGTAGGCCTGGTGCAGTGACTCAGGCCTGTAATCCCAGCACTTTGGGAGGCTGAGGTGGATGGATCACCTGAGCCCAGGAGTTCAAGACCAGCTTGGGCAACATGGTGAAACCCCATTACTACAAAAAAAATTACAAAAATTGGCCAGGCATGGTGGTGCACAGCTATAGTCCCAACTACTCAAGAAGCTGAGGTGAGAGGATCACTTGAGCCCAGGAGGTTGAGGCTGCAGTGAGCCATGATCATGCCATGGCACTCCAGCCTGAGTGACAGAACAAGACTCTCTCAACAATAATAGTAGTAATGGTCTGTTCTATTCTGTTCTACTGTCCATTTCATTCCTTTCCACTCCATATAAAACCGCTGGTCACTAAATTGATTTCAGACCCTCTAATATATCACAACCAGCAGTTCATACAACACTGGTCTAATTTATAGGCATGCTCAAAGCTTTATTGCCAGCCTGTCTCCTCTCTCCAACACTTCATGGTTTCCCCAACCCCCAAAACCTGCTGACACTCACACAATACACCCAGAAAGCTCTACTTTTAAAGGCTGAATTGAAGCCATAGATGGCAGAAATTGTAATCGGCATGCAATTTTATGCAGTTCTACATATAGGGCATATGTGTTGAGAAGAATAAAGTGATATTTAATACAACTGGACTGGGTTAACTTGCTTCTTAGATGGTGTCAACAGCTCTCTTGAATCTCTCTTAGGCTATTTCTTTCTTCCCTCTTCTCTCCTATAGCTCAAAAACCCAGAAACCGTATGAGTTACTTATAGTAACATGAGCAAGCTACTTATAGTTCATATGAACAGGTGCCTCGATTTCTACTGGTTTGGTTGTGGTAAGACAGGCCTAAAGGTGACTTCTTCTGCTTAGACAAGGAACTGGTTGTTCATCTTGCCTCTAGCTTTGGCAAAGTTGTGGTAGTCTAGGTCAGCTCAGAAGGCCTGGTTTCTAGTGCTGAACATTCGCCTCTGTGTCTTCTGTGACTTAAACTCTTTAAAACGGCAGTCTTGAACTTTTTTAAATGTACTGATTTTAACTTTTATTCTAGGTTTGGGGGTACATGTGTATTTTTATTTTTTTGAGACAAGTTCTCCCTCTGTTGCCCAGGGTGGAGTACAGTGACACTATAATACCCCACCTTGCCCTTCCAAAGCACTGGGATTACAGCCATGAGTCATTGCACCTGGCCTTAAATCATAATATGCTTAAGAGTCACCTAGGTATCTTTTTAAAAACTACAAATGTGTAAGCCCCATTATTGAAGAGCCTGATTCAGTGATGTGGTAGGTTCACGAAATTATATTTTAAATAAACACCCCATGTGCTTTCTCCAAACTGGAGAAACCCTCCTGTGGGGACTATAGCCAAGGTAGAGGGCTGACTGGGATTTGGAGATTGCTGGTCCTGGCCACTGCTGCTTTCCACTGAGGATTTCCAACAAATCTTAGTTTTGTCACCTGTAAAAATATAGAAGGCATATGAGATCTGTAGGCCTCCTTCAGCTTTACTCTTGTATGACGTGTCTAGAAATAATATTACATGAAAGAACAAAGAAGGCTTTTGTATATGTTTCCAACTTTGTAAAAAAAAATAACTATATCTGGAGACTAGAAGAGGTCAAAAAGATATCGATGTAGTGGCATTATGGTGCAATTGTGGATGTGCTTTAAAAAATAAAGAAAATATTAAATAATTTTTAAAATGGTGAACAACAATGACAGGGACATCAAGGAGTATTAGAACTAAAACAGAACTTTGAACGTAAATGAGATGATTATGACATCATTGGTGACAATAGAGAGAGCAACTTAGTACCACCTTGGACATGAAAATCATTCTGGAGCTAAGGAAGAAGAGGGTGGATAGTAAAGGGAAGTAGAAAGAAGAAGAGCGAGTGCAGCTAAAGGGAAAAGAAAGACAGAGTTAAGACTAAGTATCTTTGAAGCGAGACGAGCCCTTGGTAGACACACTGAAGTCCCAGGAGACATTGAAATTCGAAGTGCATTGGAAGGAAGTGAACTTAACAAAAAGGTATGTTTTCTCATTAAGGAGGGAGAAGAGAGGATCTGCTACTAATTGTTCCTCCAAGTAGGAAACATTGGAATTGTGTCCCAAAGAGTTAAAGAAACCAACGACTAGCAAAAATTCTCGTTTGCAGGACAACCGGTAAGAAAAGAAACAACTTGCTGAGACTCTGATGATGAGATCAAGAAAAAGCTGGCTAGAATCGGTGGAAACTAAGATGGCTGACTGGAGTTTGCACAGAACAAGCTTGCTGGCGTCCCAGCCCAAATTTCCACATGTTTCATACTAACTCCCCCCGAATTCACACGTGTGACCCATGAGATAGCAGGAAGAGACAACTGGACTGTGCAGGGCCTTCCCAGACCTCCTCTTTCCTTTCACCAATGGCCTCTATAGTCTCAGAATCTATCCCCTGAACCTTTTCTAATAAAAATACTGCTTTGAAGCCAGTGCAGGGAAACAGATTTGAACTTGGCTCCTGTCTCCTTGAGAGTCCACTTTCAACATAAAGCTTTTCTTTTCTCTAAAACCCAGTGTCATAGTATTGGCTTCCAGTGCATTGGGCACCCTTTCACTCAATAACAACATCAGTCAACTTCTGAGCAGTGCCCACTTATTGTCTTATGTGAGGACACACTTTTATTCAAGCCACATCTGGGAGGAGAAAGTCTCCTAGCTAACAATCAAAGATCCAGTATCTGGAGTGGGAATATTCCTTACAGAACTGACATCTGCACCAGCCATTTCCCAGGAGACGGCATCACTCCTTATACCACCCACCTGGAGGTATACCATCCGCCTGCTGCCTGACATCTGTGTTCAGTTTCACTTCTAAAATACTTTCAACTATACAACTTCATTTCACCTCCACAACCCAGCAGGGTATAGGGGAGTGAGATAGGCTTTGGCACGTATTTCCACCTTCTCCCCACCCCACTCCTAAGTCCTGCCCCAGGTTCCTGCCAAAGGAGACCATATACAAAAATCTGTAGCCAGCTGAGAAGGATTTCTCACTTTATTAAAGATGGCAAGACAAGAACCCAATATTTTTTTAGATTATTCTTGTTATGACTTTTTTAAAAATTATACTTTAAGTTCCAGGGTACATGTGCACAACATGCAGGTTTTTTATATATGTATACATGTGCTGTTGGTGTGCTGCACCCATTAACTCATCATTTACAATAGGTATTTCTCCTAATGCTATCCCTCCACCCTCCCCCACCCCATGACAGGCCCCAATGTGTGATGTTCCCCACCCTGTCTCCAAGTGTTCTCATTGTTCAATTCCCACCTATGAGTGAGAACATGTGGTGTTTGGTTTTCTGTCCTTGCGATAGTTTGCTGAGAATGATGGTTTCCAGCTGCATCCATGTCCCTACAAAAGACATGAACTCATCCTTTTTTATGACTGCATAGTATTCCATGGTGTGTATGTGTGACATTTTCTTAATCCAGTCTATCACTGATGGATATTTGGGTTGAAGAACCCAAGATTCTAATAAGGTCTGTTAAAAGCTGAACTGGGGGTGGTGAGCCCATGTCAAAGTAGAGGCTCCTCTCTCCAATCCATCTAAATTTGGAAGGAGCACTCTTGGGGCCAGAGAGCTGAGCAGCTCCTGAAAGGATCTTTGGCTGAGTTTACCAATTTCAAGGATGTATGAATCTGCTTCCCTACAGCAATAGGCAAGGAACACGATGCAGGGGGCTGTGCCAAGCATTAGTGCTGACCTTCGACACTTCCTGTGATGTAACCCTGCTATCAGGGTGACTCTATCAGTGATAAGTGGCTGACCAATACAATCTGTAACTCCTCCTTCCTTTGGGAGGAACTAGTAAAGGAGAAAAAAGGGAAACCAGAAGTCTCAGCGTAGAAGTAACCAATTGTACGGGTCAAGACTGAAAGATGAGACAAAGAACAGAAACATTTCCTCTTTTTTCAACACAAAATAGGCAAGGAGTTTATTATTATCACATGATCCCCACTTTATAGATGAAGAAAAGAAAGAACAGAAACATTAAATGATGTAGTGATCGTCACAAAGCCGGTGAGTATTCATGTTGGTCTGCAGGTGCCTCTTTCTAAGTTAGTGGCGCTGGTGGTGAGAAGATGGACAGCGTCCTAAACCTCCAGTTCCTGTGCCACCATCTGCTCAACTGCTGCCTGCAGCTGCCACTCTGTGGGGTTACTAAAATAGCCATAGACAAGGAGTTCTAGCAGAGCACTCCACCTGTTTCTAGATAGGCTCTTGCTCTGAAGCCTGGTCTCCTATCCAGGTGAACTGTGAGGGGTAGGGGTGGGGGCATGTGTGAGCTAGACTAGGGGTTAGACTGGAGATGAGCCTACTCCCTGCGTCCTTTCCTGGAGTCTCATCCTGTGCTAAATGAGCCGCCAAGCCATTTCCGCTCCAAGACCAGATAAAGGAAAGGAAAGAGTCTTCTCTCCTGAGGAAATGTGCGGCTCTGGAGCGAATGCCATCTAGTTCCTGACTCAGCACTCTGATTTCCAGCTGTGCGTTCACTCCTCCCCCACATAGCCCCTGTGCTGACTTCACACCCAGTTCCAGGAATGGGGCTTGACTGACTTAAGGCTATCAACACGACCACCCCACCCCATGAGTGGCCAGGGATGGACATAGACCCTAATTAGTGTTACTCAAAGACAAAGGCACATTCCCTTGGGATCCTGGAGAAAACAACTTCACTCTTCCTTAGAAGCTACTTGAGGGACATTCTCGTCTCTTTGGATGTGAGCAAGGACATCGCAGCACTGAAAGCTGCTTGCAGCCATCTCGTGGCCACTTAAGAGAAATACACGTTGTGTAACGCAGAGGAGAAATGAAAAGCCTCCAGGGCCTTGGCTGCCCTTGAGTTGCTGAATCAAGTCTTGACTGAAGCCTGATATCTTTAGGCTTTTCAGGTTTGTCAATCAATAAATTTTCTTCAACGTTCAATCCAGTTTGAGTGACATTTTTGGTAGTTGCAGATTTCCAATTTACAAGCACTGTAACACGTAAGCATATTAGTTTAAAGAGCCCACAGTTTCCCATAACCATGCTCGAGTTTTCTGATGATGGCCAGAGTAGAAAGTCAAATTTTCCTGTGTCAGCCACATGGAAGGGAAGAAAAAACCAACTTTAAAAAAACTAAAAAGTCTTTGATGTCATTCCCCCAACACACACATCTCCAAAGAAAAAAGTAAAGGGCCAAATATATAATATTGTGTTCAAAATAAATTAGTTATTATTATTATTACTTTGTAAGTAGGTTTTATTTTTTAGACAGTTTTAGGTTCACAGAAAAATTGAGAGGAAGTTTCTGAGACTTCCCATACACCCGCTGCCCTCCCCATGCACGGCATCCCCCGTTACCAGCATCCTCTACCAAAGTGGTGCATTTGTTATCATTGCGGGACCTCCATTGACACTCATTATCAGTCATTATCACTCAGCGTCCAAAGCTTACCTTAGGGTTCACGGTTGGTATTGTACATTTTATGGGTTTAAACACATGTATAATGACATGTATCCACCATTATAGAATCATACAGAATATTTTTACTGCCCTATAAAACATCTGTGCTCCACCTGTTCATTCCTTCTTCCTCCCAACCCCCAGCAAGCATGGTTTTTTTCACTGTCTTACTGTCTTCCAAAGTGTCTATAGCATTTTGCATTCCTACCAGCAATAAAGGAGAGTTCCTGTTGCTTCACAGCCTCACCAGCATTTGGTGTTTTTAGTGTTCTGAATTTTGGCCACTCTGATAGGTGTGTAGTGGTATCTCATTGTTGTTTTAATTTGCATCTCTCTGATGACATATGATGTGGGACATCTTTTTATGTGTTTATTTGTCATTACATGTCTTCTTTGGGGGATGTATTTGTTAAGTTCTTTGGCACATTTTTTAATTGAGTTCTTTGTTTTCTTATTGTTGAGTTTTAAGAGTTCTTCATGTATTTTGGGTACCAGTCCTTTATCAGGTGTGTTTTTAGCAAATATCTTCTCTCTCTCAGTCTGTAGCTTGTCTTTTCATTCTCTTGACAGTGTCTTTGGCAGAGCAGAAATCTTTCATTTTAATGAAGTCCAGCATATCAATTCTTTTTTTCATGGATTGTAGTTTCGGTATCATATCTAAGAAGTCATTGCCAAACCCAGGGGCATGTAGATTTTCTCCTATGTTATCTTCTAGTTTTACAGTTTTGTATTTTGGTCTGTGAGGTATTTTGAATTAATTTTTGTGATGGGTGGAAAGTCTGTGTTGAGATTCACTTCTCTGCATGTGGGTGTTCAGTTGTTCCAGCACCACTTACTATAAAGCCTATCTTTTCTCCATTGTATTGCCTTTGCCCCCTTTCCAAAGATTAGTTTAGTGCATTCATGTGAGTCTATTTCTGGGCTTTCTGTTCTATCTCATTGATCCCCTGTCAATTTTTTTTTTTACCAATACCTCACTATCTTTATCACTGTGGCTTTGGAGTAATTATAATAATGTAATAAGTCTTGATGTCAGTCCTCCAATTTTGTTCTTTGTTCTTCTCCTTCAATATTGTGGTGGCTATTGACTTTCTTTTGACTCTTCATATAAACGCTGAAATCAGATTATTGATATCCACAAAATATCTTGCTAGGATTTTGATTTTGATTGCATTGAATCTATAGATCAAGTTGTGAAGAACTAATGTCTTGACTAATATTGAGTCTTCCTATCTATGAACATGGAATATTTCTCCATTTACTTAGTTTTTCTTTGGTTTCTTTCATCAGAGTTTTATGGCCTTCCTTATAAAGACCATGTATGTGTTTTGTTAGATTTATACCCAAGTATTTTATTTTGAGGGCCTATTAATATAAATGACAATTTCTTTTTAATATCAAATTCCACTTGTTCTTTGTTGCTATGCAGAAAAATAATTGACTTTTGTATATTAACCTTGCATCCAGAAACCTTGTTATAATTGTTGATTAATTCCAGGAGGTTTTTGGTGATTTTTCAGATTTTTTTTTTTTTTTTTTTTTGAGATGGAGTCTCGCTCTGTCACCCAGGCTGGAGTGCAGTGGTGCGATCTTGGCTCACTGCAACCTCCACCTCCCAGGTTCAAGTGATTCTCCTGCCTCAGTCTTCTGAGTAGCTGGGATTACAGGTGCACATCACCACAACTGGCTAATTTTTTTTATTTTTAGTAGAGACGGGGTTTCACCATGTTGGTAAGGCTGGTATTGAACTCCTGACCTTGTGATCCATCCGCCTCAGCCTCCCAAAATGCTGGGATTACAGGCGTAAGCCACCGCAGCTGGCCTGATTCTTTCGGATTTTCTATTAGACAATCATCTCATTTGTGAACAAGACAGTTTTATTTCTTCCTTCTCAGTCAGTATACATTTTATTTACTTATCTCATTGCATTAGCTAGGATTTCTAGCATAATGTTGAAAAGCTGTGGTGAGAGAGTATATGTTTGCCTTGTTCCTGATCTTAATGAGAAAGCTTCTAATTTCTCACCATTAAATATGACGTTATCTGTATATTTTTTGTAGATAATCTTTATCAAGTTGAGGAAGTTCCCCTCTATTTCTCATTTACTGAGAGGTTTTTTCTTTGTTTTTGTTTTGTTTTGTTTTGTTTTTTTGTTTTAATCATGAGCAAGTGTTAAATTTTGTCAAAGGTTTTTTCTACATCTATTGATGTAATCATCTGTATTTTGTTCCTTAGCCTGTTGATATGATGGATAGCCTTAATTAGTTGTCAAATGTTGAAACAGCCTTTCATTCCTGGAATAAATCCCCCTTGGCGTGGCACACAATTCTTTTTATGCTTTGATGGATTCAATTTGTCAATATTTTGTTGAGAATTTTTACATCTATGTTCATGACAGATACTGAATTGTGGGTTTTTTTGTTTTTTGTTTTTTTGGTTTTTTTTTTTTGAGACAGAGTCTCGCTCTGACACCCAGGCTGGAGTACAGTGACGTGATCTTGGCTCACTGCAATCTCTGCCTCCTGGGTTCAAGTGATTCTCCTGTCTCAGACTCCCAAGTAGTAGCTGGGATTATAGGCATGCACCACCACTCCCGGCTAATTTTTGTATTTTTAGTAGAGACAGGATTTTGCCATATTGGCCAGGCTGGTCTCGAACTCCTAACCTCAGGTGATCCTCCCGCTTCAGCCTCCCGAAGTGCTGGGATTATAGGCGTGAGCCTCCATGCCCAGCCAAGAGATATTGAACTGTAGATTTATTTTCTTGCAATGTGTTCGTCTGGTTTTGGTATTAAGGTGATGCTGACTTCATAGAATTAGGAAGTATTCCTTGTGCTTCTATCTTCTGAAAGAGGTTGGAGAAAATTGGTATACTTTTTTCCTTAAATGTTTGGTAGAATTCACCAGCGAACCCATTTTGGCCTGGTGCTTTCTGCTTTAGGAGGTTATTAATTACTGATTCATTTTCAGTTGAATAGATATACACTTATTCAGTGTGTATTACTTCTTATGTGAGTTTTGGCAGATAGCATCTTTCAAGACATTGGTCTGTTTTAGCTAGGTTATCAAATTTGTAAGCATAAAACTGTTCATAGTATTCCTTTATTATCCTTTTAATGTTCATGACTTTTGTAATGATGTCCTTCTTTCATCTCTGATATTACTAATTTATGTCCTTTCTCTCTCTCTTTTTTCTAAGTTAGCCTAGCTATGGGCTTATCAATTTTATTGATCTTTTCAAAGAACCAGCTTTTAGTTTTATTGATTTTTCTCTATTAATTTTCTATTTCAATTTCATTGATTTCTGCTCCAATTTTTACTATTTCTCTTCTGCTCACTACGGATTTAGTTTGCCCTTGTTTTTCTAGTTTCTAAAGGTGAAAGCTTAGGTGACTGCTTTTAAATCTTTCCTATTTTCTAATATATGCACTCCATGCTATCAGTCTCCCCCTTAGCACTACTTCTATTGCACTCCATAGGTTTTGATAACTTGTGTTTTTATTTTCATTTAGTTCAAAGTACTTTTTAATTTCTCCTGAAATTTCTTCTTTGACCCTTGTATTATTTAGACACATGTTGTATTTGTATCTCCAAGTATTGGGGGATTTTTCAGTTATCCTTCTATTATAAATTTCTAGTTTAATTCCATTGTGGTCTGAGAGTAGACACTAGGATTTCTACATATTTTTACATTTGTTAAGGTATATTATGTGGTCTAGAATGTGGTCTATCTTGATGAATATTCCATGTGAGCTTGAGAAGAATGTACAGTGTATTCTGCTATTGCTGGATGAAGTAGTCTATGGCTGTCCATTATTTACAGTTCATAGATGATGGTTTTGAATTTGATTATGTTCTTAATGATTTCCTGCCTGCTGAATCTGTCCATTTCTGATAGAGGGATGTTGAACTCGCCCACTATACTAGTGGACTCATCTATTTCTCCTCACAGGTCTATCAGTTTTTATTTCATGTATTTTGATGCTCTGTTATTAGGTGTACACACATTAAGGATGGCTATGTCTTCTTAGAGAACTGACCTCTTTATGCAATGCTCCTCTTTATCCCTAATAACTTTACTTGCTGTGAAGTGTTCTGTGTCTGAAATTATTATAGCTTCTTCCACTTTCTTTTGATTAGTTTTAGCATAGTATATCTTTCTCCATCCATTTACTTTCAATTGATGAGTCTTTACATTTAAAGTGGATTTCTTATAGATAACCTGTAATTGAGTCTTGTTTCTTGATCCATTCTAACATTCTCTGTCTTTTAATTGTTGTTTAAGACCACTCACATTCAAAGAGATTATTGATATAATTGGATTAATATCTATCATATTTGTTACTGTTTTTGTTACCCTTGTTCTTTGTTTCTATTTTTGTCTTCCACTCTTTTTCTGCCTTTAGTTATTTTAATTTAGCAACTTTATATGATTCAATTTTCTTTCCTTTCTTATCATATCAGTTATACTTTTTATTTTTTTTTAGTGGTTGCCCTAGAGTGTACAATATACATTTACAATTAATCCAAGTCCATTTTCACTGAACATTATACTGCTTCTTGGTTAGTGCTTATTATAACAAAATAATCCTAATTCCCCCTCCCTTGTATCATTGCTGTCTTTCATTTCACTTATACACATAAGCATGTGTAATAAAATACATTGTTGCTATTATTATTTTGAATAAACTGTTGTTAGATAAATTAAGAATATGAAAAATACTTTTAAATTTTACTTTCATTTATTTCTTCTTCAGTATTTTTCTTTATTTATGTAGAGCTGAGTTTTGGACCTATAATTTTTAATCTACCTAAATAATTTTTTTCTAAACATTTCTTGCAAGGCAAGTCACTGGTAGCAAATTTTTCAATTTTTGTTTGTCTGAGAATGTCTTTATTTCTCCTTCACTTTTGAAAAATAAATTTGCTGTATATGGAATTGTAGGCTGATGGGTCTTTTTCCTCTCAAGACTTTAAATATTTCACTTTATTGTCTTCTCACTTGTATGGTTTCTGAGAAGTCAGATATAACTTTTATCTTTGCTCCCTTGTAGGCAAGGTATTTTTTTCTCTTTCACTTCTTTCAATGTTTTCTTTATCTTTGATTTTCTATAATTTGAATATGATATAGCTAGGTGTAGTTTTTTTGACATTTATCCTGCTTGATGTTCTCTAAGCCTTCTGGATCTGTGGTTTGGTATCTGACATTCACTTTGGGAAATTCTCAGTCATTATTGCTTCAGATATTTCTTCCGGTATTTCCATGACCTGTATATTACACCTTTTATAGTTGTTCCAGAGTTCCTGGATATTATGTTTTTTGTTTTGTTTTGTTTTGTTTTGTTTTTCAGTCTTTTTTTCCCTTTGTTTTCAGTTTTCGCAATTTCTACTGAAGTATCCTCAAGGTCAGAGATTCTTTCCTCAACTATGTCCAGTCTATTAGTGAGCTCATCTAGGGCATTCTTCATTTCTGTTACAGTGTTTTTATCTCTAGCCTTTCGTTTTGGTTCTTTCTTAGAATTGCCATCTTGCTGCTTATGTTGTCCATCTGTTCTTGCATTCTGTCTGCTTCATCCAGCCCTATTACAGCCCTTAGCATCTTAATCATACTTATTTTAACATCCATTCTGATTAATTCCAAGATTCTTGCCATATCTGAGTCTGGTTCTGATGCTCACTGTGTCTCTTCAAACTGTATCTTTTCTGCCTTTTAGTATGCCTTGTAATTTTTTCCTTAATAGCCAGACATGATGTGCTGGGTAAAAGAAACTGCTCTAAATAGGCCTTTAGTAATGTGCTGGTGAGATATGAATGGAGGGAACGCATTCTATAGTGTTATGATTAGGTCTCAGTCTTTTAGTGAGCCTGTACCTCTGGACTACAAACGTTGCAAGTGTTTCTCAATCTCCCACACCTGCCCCTTTAAGTGGAAGAAGATAGTGAGGGTGGGTTGGAGTTGGGTATTTTATTTTCCCTGGTCAGTTAGGCTTTGATAAAACCCCAGCAGATTAGGCTCTGGTTGGTTAGTTTCTCCTTCAGACAGACTGTGTTAAGAAGAACAAAATGCTTTGGCATGTTTCAAAATAGTTGTTTTCCCTTCCAACATGAGGGGATTTTATCCAATATTCAATGCAAGAATCAAGTAGAGCTCCTGGGGGTAAAACTCACAAGGTGTAGCCCCTGCCCCCATGGTTGGGTCCCCCTGGAGCGGTTAACTCTCAGAGTTGTCCATACTAAGCCTCCAGCAATTTGTCAGCTATGGTTCAGGTTTTCCCACTCAAGCGCTGGTTCCTGCCAAGATTTCTGCTTGTGGGTCTCTGCACCATAAGTTATGATTCTCTGTATTTGCTCATTTTTCCCTTTGATTCTGGGGAGAAGTTTGCCCTCTGACCTCACTTTTCTTATGGCTCTAAGATGAGTTGATTTTTTAGTTTGTTCAGTTTTTTTACTTATTGTTCAGATGGAGTGGTGATTTCTGAACTTCTTACGTGCTGGACCAGTTATTATTACTTCTTTAACACCTGTCACAGAATGTTCCATTACCTGCTGTGATGGTTCCATATGTGTCTTTGCACATTTCATTTTAACCTAGTTTTGCTGCTCAAGGGAAGGGACAAACTTTCAACTACCCTCATAAATTAAAAACCTGACCACTCGGCCCTACCGGCACTATAGCTTCTTCAGGGACAGGAACCGTTCGCAAAGATACAGAGCTCTACCCATCGTCGCATCTGAAAAACTGCTCGTTTTCTGAATCTTGAAAATGAAGCCAATGTGAAAACTCCTATACAAGAAATCTTCAAATTCTAAAACTAGTGGGGATGACTCTTCAATTTCCTTTTAAACAGAAGTAGCCATCACAAGCTTGAGGAGGAGGCAGTAGGAATAGATAAACATACTAGTGACCCATTGCAAAGAAGGTCTGGGGTCTCTCCTCTTGTAATCAGTGATTTTTCTTACCCTAATGAAACCCAGATGCTTCCAATAAAAATAATGGCTGGCATTCAAGCCATTTGCAAATTCTGCCTAGAGGTAGAAAGAAAAAAAAAAAAAAAAAAAAGCTGTGCCCCACATCATTAATTTTAAATATCCTATTTTGTTTTATTTTCAGAATGAAATGGTATGGAACAGTGTAATGAGCAATAGAAATATGGAACCAAGAAGCAATTATATCTTCAAAGGCGCAAAATGAGAGCAAATAAAAGGGCTTGCACAAGTTAGCATACAAACAGGCAGATCAGAACATCATTTACAGGGTCCAAATACATGCCTGTTGGTTATGTCTGTAAATTATCTTTCACAAACATCATGTTATATCTCTGGAGACTCATTTCTGGATTGTAATAAAAATCGAATTTCTCAAGAGGCCCTAAAACATCTCAAATTCAGTTTTGACACTATTGAGTACCTCTAATCTGTAGTCATTGTGCCGAGCACTAGGAAAGCAAGATAAATTGAGCATAGTGTCTACCTTCTAAGTGCTTACAGTCTAGTTAAGAAGACAGAGCTATACACAAATTACTATAATGTAATATGTGCTGGGTAACAGAAAATGGCACATTTAATTCTAATAAATTCACATTTATTTGAAAAGATAGGAGAAAGTTTTACAAGGAGGTAGACAGGAACCGAAGATATGCAGTGCAAGAAAAACTGGGACCAGCTAGACTGTATGGAGGCTAAGTCTTCAATCATTCTCTGAGAAAAGTGCCCAAGAGCTCCTTCGGGGTAGATGGGAATCAGAATTCAGCTCCCTGCCTGAAACTTGGGACTGAGTCAAAGATCTCCACAAGTGAATTGGGGCTAACACAGCTCTAAGTTGTCAGAATCTTTCTACTTGGAGGAACAGAGAGGAATGATTCTTTTTTTGGTTTTGTTTTTTTGTTTTTGTTTTTGAGATGGAGTCTCACTCACTCTGTTGCCCAGGCTGGAGTGCAATGGCATGATCTGGCTCACTGTAACCTCTACCTCCCAGGTTCAAACAATTCTCCTGCCTCAGTCTCCTGAGTAGCTGGGATTACAGGTGCCTGCCACCACACCCAGCTAATTTTTTTTTTTTTTTTTTTTTTTTTTTTTTGTAGTTTTAGTAGAGATGGGGTTTCACCATGTTGGCCAGGCTGGTCTTGAACTCCTGACCTCTGGTGACCCACCCTCCTCAGCCTCCCAAAGTGCTGGAATTACAGGTGTGAGCCCACCATACCTGGCCAGAAAGCAATGATTCTCATATAAAAACAGGAATTGGACCTGTGCTATGCATAAGTATTATATCCAAAAATGGGGCTATATAATAGAGCAAAATGCCTAAATCCTTATTTGAAGATCTGGTTCAAAACTGTGCATCTCAGACAACCAGACTATGAACCATGCAACAGGAAGGGGAAAGCATGAAAAAAATTCCTCTTCATCATCAGTTTTCATACAAAAATTACAAAGCACATAATGACATACATAATAATGAGAGTTGATTGGCAAATCCAATAAATAGAATAAATCACACCTAAGGAAATAGAAATAATGGAGAACTTACCAAGGTGTTTAACACAAGTTTGTTTACAATCTGCAAAGAGATCAAGAAATAGCATTCTTTTTTGGCATGAGGGGTCTGTATCTCCATTTATTTCTAATAATGTTTAGTTCATATATCTGGGTAGGATAGCATTCTTACAATAAACTGACAATAAGTCATTAATGAAGGCATATATAAAAACTGAACTAAAAATTATTGAAAATACAAAATTGAGTAAAAAACTTAGTATATATAATTAAATAGTAGGCAAGATAACGTAAAAGAGATTCAGCATATTGGAAAAGAAAACTAAATAAATTTGATGGAAGCTGAGTAAGTATCAATTCAATTTTCTCTTCCTGGGCACATAAGAAAATCATATTTTCTGGATGTCCTTGTAATGAGATTGGGGTTATGTGATTGGAATATGGATGAAAGTAATACATTTGGCTTTCAGATCTGGCCACAAAACATCTTGGGTGATCATCTCCTTCTTTGGAGGTCATGAAGACCACAGGTTGATGACGGTAGCATCACAAGGTGAAAGGAAGTTAAATCTCTAAGTCATGAGAGGAAACCTTTCCAAAGAGCCTCCAACCTGCATCAAACTGTGGCATAGGCAAGAAATAAACTTTGAATGTCTTAAAACAAGATAACTACACAGAAAAATGAAAATGAAGTTATAAAGGATAACTGAGAAGCTCCAACATATGTATAATTGTTGCTCCAGATAGAGACGATAGTTAAAATAGGGGAGAGAAAATACTACAAGGGATAAGAGACTGAGAAACTTCCAGAATTAAAAAAAGACATAAATCCCTAGATTTTTTTTAAGTCATTCAGTAATCTGGTTTACCTGAAGTAGTAAATTTCACCAAAATTATTCTAACAAACAAATTGACCAAAGCTTAGAAATACATTGTAATTTTTTATAACTCCGCATTCATTTATTCATACAAAATATATTTTTAAGAACTCACTATGCATCACATCTCTTCTTAGAAACTTAGAGTTTATAATCTAGTGGGAAATCAGAAAGTCACTGGCAATTAGTATGGAGAGCATAGTATAGAGAAAGGAGAGATTGAGGGCATTATGGCATAAAACTACATAATTCATTCAAAAAGATATTAATAATCAATTAAGGTTAGAGTGAAGGAGTGAAGGAAACATGTGAGCAAGTAACTGGAGGTAATACTAGAATAGTAGGCAAGGGCGAGATTCTGAACTGACACATTTGAAAAATAACTTGAAACCTTAGAAGCAACATACTCAGTGGATGATTTTAAGCATAGGAATTTTTTTTTTTTTTTTTTTTTTTTTGGTGAGGGGATGGAGTCTCACTCTTTTGCCCAGACTGGAGTGAAATGGTGCAATATCAGCTCACTGCAACTTTCACCCACCAGGTAAAAGCGATTCTCCTGCCTTAGCCGCCCAAGTGACTAGGATTACAGGCAGGTACCACGAGGTCCAGCTAATTTTTGTATTTTTAGTAGAGACAGGGTTTTACCATATTGGTGAGGTTGGTTTCGAACTGCTGACCTTAAGTGATCCACCTCCCAAAGTGCTGTGATTATAGGGATGAGTAACCATGCCTGTCCATAGGAAAATATTTTTATTTTTATTTTTGGTTTTGCTTCTAAATTTTTATTTCCATAGGGTTTTTGGGGAACAAGTGGTATTTGGTTACATGAATAAGTTCTTTAGGGGTGATTTGTGAGAACTTGGTGCACCCATCACCCAAGCAGTATACACTGAACCCAATTTCAGGTCTTTTATCCCTCACCCCCGAGTCCCTTAAGTCCACTATATCATTTTTATGTCTTTGCATTCTCATAGCTTAGCTCCCATTTATGAGTGAGAACATGTGATATTTGGTTTTCCATTCCTGAGTTACCTGACTTAGAATAACAGCCTCTAATCCCATCCAGGTTGCTGCAAATGCCATTAATTCATTCCTGGAAAAGGTTTTTCTAAAAACAAATCTCTGCCCCACCCACCTATCAGAAATACCAGCACAGGTCTAAGGAGCCTTGGATTTTGACTTGGACACAGTATTTTGCATACCTCTCCTAACCACACACACAAAAGAAGAAGCATCTTATCCAGGTAGCACCATTGCTGTGACTCATTTCTCTTATTCATGACATACTGCCTTCCTTACCAGCTCAGAACTTTTCTTTCTGTTGCTCTACAACCAGCCTTTTATTGAGACAAGTAGAAAAATGGGTAAAATGCAAAACTGAAAAAGAAAAATGGAGAGAAATGGGCAAAAAAATGGGGCAGAGTATAGGGCTATGGTGGGAAGAATACCTAAGAGACAGAAAAAGGGGTTAGCTGTAGGGTGGCTGGGCCATGAGGAGTCAGAGACAGTCAGGTACTTGGGGAAGAAAAGTTTTAAAGAGAGAGAAAAAAAATCTTCTGTTGTGAGGAATGGGACTGCAGAGAGATTTTAAAAGTGAATTTATTTTCAGAGATAAAGTCTTGATATGTTTGCTCCAGCTGGCCTTGAACTCCTGGGCTCAAGCAATCCTCCCGCCCTGGCCTCCCAAAGTGCTGGAATTACAGGCATGAGTCACTGCACCTGGCCTAAAAAGTGAATGCTTAGGAAATCTTTCTCTGAGTTGTACAACATGACACATTACTGCCTCACGACACCTCAGAAAAGACCAGTGTTACCTTTCAACGCTTTTGGATTCAGATTTTTATTTCATATGAAAGTAATATTGGCCACAAGAGAGCCTAGTTTTACTTGGGTTACACATTCATACACTATTTCCTAATAGTGAAAGTCCGAGGCACACAGTCCCCATGATTGGAAAAGAAGCCTATTGCTGCGTGAGGAAGGAGAACGAGCAGCCAGCAGCCGCTCACAAGTAGTCAGTATCTAAATAAGGAAGAGCACTGGGTGGTGTGGGGTTAATGGAGACAAATTTCAGCCACTTCATCATTTTGACCAGACCCATTCTTGTTGTACAAATGGCCACAAGGCCTTGGAGAAATTAGATGACACCTGCATGATATAAATCGTGGTCAGGGGAGAATTTGTTAAATGGTGAAAATGTTACCCATCGTGCTGGGCTGTACTAAGACTGTAACTCTCCTTAGCTGCATCCTTGGAACGTGGAGGGAGTGGAGGAATGGCCCTTAGGGAGGGTAAGTTACTTAAGAAGTTCTGAGGGTTGGGAAGGAGGTTGGTTCTTCGGATGAAATAATCGGAGCAATGCCAGGCAGGTAGGCCAGGAGGGAAAAGTGTGCAGAGCTGGTTCTTTATTCATCTCGCATGGGGGGATTGAGACAAATGGCAAGCATTCCCTCTGGCAGAAAGAGAATTTGTATATAGGCAGCAGTCGTACCTTCTCCAGAGATATTGGCCTTTCTGTTCCTGGAAAGATCTGACAAGATCCTCTGAAGTATGGAAATGGCTCTCACTGGAGACATTCCAGAGTCTCCTTCAAGCCTCAGACATTCTAAGCTGGCTCCCCTAATCTCCTGTGACCATGTGAAGGACTCAGATGAGGATTGTAAGCAGCGCACGATGTAAATGGCGACAGTGTGTTTTGAGAACCGAGTGCAATTTTGTTCAGAATCAAAATATCTAGGCCACAAAGAGGGCTTTGATTCTCAGTTCCCTCAGAGTGGGAGGGAGCTCTCTGGTCGGAGGAATTTGTGGATGTCCTTGTACCTAAGGTGATATTTCTTTTTATGCTCATCCATTGCCTGAGCACACAGCCATTTCCTCCAGGTTGAGCAGCCCAGGCACACTGTCAGCGAGATAATGGTAGAAAACTCAATGACTAGAGCTTTGGCCTTTTGCAAGTACCCAACATTGACATCAAAGAATGTGGGGAATGATGATTGAGGTGTATTCCCTATAGAGAATTCTCTTATGCTACACAGGACCTTCTAGATCCTGGGCAGTTGAGGCATGATGGTACTCTTCCTGGCATCACCAGATGCCAGGCTGCTACCTGAAAGGCCCTCACACCCCAAGACCAAGTCCGGGTTATCCTTGGGTGCCAGTCTTGTCACTCTCCTGCTGGGGAGCCTCTGCCAAGGCTCTGCAGTGCCTCTGCCATGCCCTGCACTTAGGTCCAATTTGGACAATTCACTTGCCAAACCTCCAATCTTCCTTGTTTCACCCATAAACAGAAAATCCCTCCATACTCACAACCACTTTGACCACTCGCCTTTTCCAACTAATGAGGACATTCAGTCCTCTAGGGGATATGCATAAGAGGTCCTGCCATCAACTCTGCCTCCTCCCAGAAGCCACTCCTCCTTCCTCTCCCACCAGTTGGGCCAATTGTCACTCTCAGTGGTTGAGTGGTCCATTATGCTGAGGTCTTGTGGTTTTTTTTTCTAGACATTTCTCCAAAAAGGCTTAAATCCACAGGCAGAATAACACAGCAATTAAGCATGTGGGCTTCTAGCCTATGTGAAAATCTTGCTACCACTACTAGCTATGTTACTATAGGCAAGTTTTACACTATCACTGCTAAGCCTTGGTTTCCCCACCCATAAAGTAGGAATAATGATAACAGCACATAATTCAGAGAATCCTTATGAGCACTGAATGTGCAAGTTGCATGTAGAAAACTGCATGGTAAGATCTCCATGTCCATCTGCTGTTGGCATTATTTCTTGTTGTATGCCAACTCCTCAAGGACCTCACACTGTAGTCACCAGACTCTAGTGGAAGAAAGGACATAAATTACCAACTTTCATTCAGAGTAATAAATGCTATAATAGAAATACAGTCAATTTTCATTATTCATGGATTCTGGATTTGCTGATTTTCCTGCTTACTAAAATTTGTAACCTCCAAATCGACACTTGCATCACATTTGTGGTCATTTATGGACATGTGGAGGGGTGAAACATCTGAGTTGCCCAGCACACCTATTCTTAGCTGAGGTCGAACAAGGCAATGCTCTGTCTTCCTGTTTCAGCTCTCATACTATAAACAAACATCCCTTTCATGGTCTGTTTAGTGCCATGTTTTTTTGTTTGTTTGTTTTTACATTTTTGTGCTTTTGGTTGGTTGTTTCACTCTTTAAAATGACCCCACAGCATAGTGAAGTGCTGTCTTCTGTTCCTAAGCACAAGATGGCTGTGATGTGCCTTACAGGGAAAATACGCGTGTTAGATAAGCATCGTGCAGGGGTGAGTCATAGTGCTGTGGGCCAAGAATTCAAAACCAATGAATCAACAATATACAGTATATAAGGTGTTTTTAAAACAGAAAACAAAGTTATGCATTGGTCAGTTGATGAAAATTAACCAGAAGCTTGCAGGAAACTGACCCTGTAATTTTCCTAGGAGCAGTGGATCCATATTTACTAATTCAGTATTGTGATGATTTTATAGAATGTAATGACCACAGTAACAAGAAACAATTGTACATGGAAAGAACCCAGAGGAAGGTTTATCAGCTCTGCCAGAGGCAGGGACTTCTCAGCAGAGGGACTTCTAAGTTGACTTGACAAAGGACCCCAAGGCCAAGTCTGGGTCCCATCTGGGTGCCAGCCTTGTCCCTCTGCTGCTGGGGAGCCTCCACCAAGGCCCTGCAGTGTCTCTGCCACTGCCTCAGGCAGTTAGGTCCAAGTAGAAAAATTCATTTGCCAAGGCTAAGTACACACCTTACTTGTTTCATCTGTAAACAGAAAATCCTTCCTTCCACACAGTGGTTTTGACCAGTCACCTTCCTGGTGGATCCAGGACGGGGGTGACGTGTGCAAACCCCGAAGGCCTGCAGGGCACATTTGTCAACCACTGAGATAAATGCCCAAAGACAACCCATGGTTCTTTCATTTAACAAGTATTTACTGAACACATTCGAAGTGTCAGGCATGTACGAATGAGGGCTGAGAGTGAGGGGCAGAGGTAGGTGGGGCCATTGAGACAGACCCTGGACGCCATGCTAAGGGTTCTGAACTTGATCCCATGTGCCACGGAGAGTCACCAAAGGCTTACAGGCAGGAGTATGGAATGAGTAAATGTAGCCAGAGAGCAAAAGGCTTATGTAAAACTAAACATTTTCTTTCTTCTTTTCTTTATTTCTCCTAAAAAACAAAAAATAAAAATGGGATACATGTGCAGAACGTGCAGGTTTGTTACATAGGCATACGTGTGCCATGGTGGTTTGCTGCACCTATTGACCCATCCTCTAAGTTCCATCCCCTCACCCTCCCACCCCCCAACAGGCCCTGGTGTGTGTTGCTCCCCTCTCTGTGTCCATGTCAAACATTTTCTTTCAGGACACGAACAGATACTTTTCAAAAGAAGACAGACATGTGGCCAACAAGCATATAAAAACAAAAGCTCAATGTTATCAGTCATTAAAGAATTGCAAGCCAAAACCACAGTGAGATACCATCTCACACCAGTCAGAATAGCTATTACTAAAAAGTCAAAAAATAACAGATGCTGGTGAGGTTGCAAAGAAAAGGGGACGCTTATGCACTGTTGGTGGGAGTGTAAATTAGTTCAGCCATTGTAGAAGATAGTGTGGCAATTCCTCAAAGAGCTAAAAACAGAAGTACCACTTGACCCAGAAATTCCATTACTAGGTATATATCCAAAGGAATATAAATCATTCTAACATAAAGACACATACATGAGAATGTTCATTGCAGCAATATTCACAATAGCAAAGACAAGGAATCAAGCTAAAGGCCCATCAATGACAAATTGGATAAAGAAAACGTGGTACATATATACCATGGAATACTATGCAGCCATAAAAGAGGAATAAGATCATATCCCTTGCACAAACATGGAAGGAGCTGGAAACCATTATCCTTAGCAGACTAACACAAGAACAGAAAACCAAATACCGCATGTTCTCACTTATAAGTGGGAGTTAAATGATGAGTACACATGGACACAATGGCAGGAACAACACACACTGGGGCCTACTTGAAGGTGGACGGTGGGAGGAGGGAGAAAACATAACATTTTTTTCTTTTGAGACTAAGTTTTGCTCTTGTCATGCAGGCTGAGTGCAATGGCGCGATCTCGGCTCACTGCAACCTCCGCCTCCTGGGTTCAAGCGATTCTCCTGCCTCAGTCTCCCAAGTAGCTGGGATTACAGGCATGTGCCACCACACAGGGCTACTTTTTGTATTTTTAGTAGAGACAGGGTTTCACCATGTTGGCCAGGCTGGTCTCAAACTCTTGACCTCAAGTGACCCACTTGCCTTAGCCTCCCAAAGTGCTGGGATTGCAGGCATGAGCCACTATACCAGAAAAAACAACTATTTAGTACTAGGCTTAGTACCTGGGTAACAAAATTATCTGTACAAAAACCCGTGACATGAGTTTACCTAAATAACAAACTTGCACATCAGAAAAAATAACTATTGGGTACCAGGCTTAGTACCTAGGTGATGAAATAATCTGTACAACAAATCTCTGTGACATGGGTTTATCTAAATAACAAACCTGCACATATACCCCTGAACCTAAAATAAAAGTTCAACAAAATGTTTCTTAAAAAACATTTTCTTTCAGTTACCCTTTAGAATAAGCAACCCAAAGAAGCTATGGGTTCCCTCCCTGAAGCTATTGAAGGACAATAGAAGTCTCTGTTTCTCAAGGCCAGAACTTGTTACATCTATCCTTAACCACCTTCAAGGGCCTTTCATTGTGCTTGTAATTAAGTGCAAACAGTTTCAGTCTTTGTGACTCAGCTTTTGTTTCTCTCTTTAGTCTACCTGTAGCCAGCCATTTCCTCACTAGACTCTGTAGACCAGCCACATGGAACTTCCTTCGTGTCTTCAAAGGAGCCATGCTCTCTCTTGTCCCCAAGTCTTTGTTGCATTTTGTCTGGAATGTAGATCCTCCTCTCCCAACCCTTACCTGCAACATGCACCTTGCTAACTCTTCGTCCTCTAGGTCTTAGCTTGAAACTCACTTTCTCCAGCAAACCGTACCTACATGTGTTTCTATACGACCCTTTTCATACTGAATTGTTTTGTTTGATTTTATTGTCCATCTTTGCTGTGGTAGTCAGTTCCAGCTGCTCTAATACAATACCACAGACTGTGTGGTTTAAACAACAGATTTATTTCTTGGAGTTCTGGAGTCTGGGAAGTCTGAGATCAAGGTGCCAGCAGATCTGGTGCCTGTTGAAGGTCCTCTTCCTGGTTTGCAGATGACCCTCTTCCCCACATGTCCTCACACGGCACAGAGCTGAGCACAAGAGCAAGCACCTGTGTCTGCTTTTGTAAGGGCACTAATCCCATTTATGTGGGCCCCACCTTCATAACCCAGTTACCTCCCAAAGTCCCCACCCCTAATACCATCACATTGGGGGCTAGAAGGGGGGACTTTGGGAGGTAATGGGGTTATGAATTTATGAATATATATGAATTTGGAGGGACACAAACACTCAGTCCCTAGCACTTGGCAATCGACTACAAACTTGGAAAGGGCAGGGACCACGTATGTCCAATTTACTGTTTCTCTCCCTAGTACTTAGTGCCTGACACTTAGTAGGTGCCTCTGAGCCCAAACAGAGGGAAACAAACAAGTTCACCTCAAGAGACTTAGGCATTTAGCTCCCCTAGCCTAGGAATTCGTGGGATTTTCCATTATGTGAAAGGTAAAATGTTCCATTCTCCACTATGGGGACTGTACTGTTCCCTAAGATCCAGGTTTCCTCGAGCACCACTCTTCTAATGATTATAAAGTTACTAAGGGTGCTGAGTTTGCCCTCCAGCCAGCAGGGTCCTTTTTGAACTGTGAAACAATCAATTCTTCTCAAATGCACAAAGTACACTTAAATGTCTACAATTACAGTTGCATTTTCTAAAAGGACACTAATTATCTTTAATTCATGGATTATACTTACTGCCTGGGAGCAAGGAACTAAAAAGCACCTTGCATTTGTGGGGAGGTGTTCTGCTTCTTTGCCTCCCAGTGGGTCTTATTGGAGTTCTTTCTACTCACTCTTCAAGTTCCAGCTCCCATCCTGCCCCACTATGGGAGGTCATTCACCCTGATCTCTAGGAAATTAAAGAGAGGGATGAAAACATTTGGCTAGTGCAGGTTAAGTCTCAGAAAACATCAGTGTCTTATTTCAGTGTCTGGTCTTGTAGGTTAAGAAACGTGATTTTTTTATTACATCCGTGGCTGGTCTGGTTACTCACTTATGCAAGTCAGATTCATAAGAGACTGAATCAGCACCAGAGAATGGACTCTTTTCACTTGGTATGAGGAGTCTGCATTTCCAGAATTTGGAATTTTGGAAGTTGTGATTCAGGGCATTTCTGTCCTCATATCCTAGAAGGTCAAAGAACATTAGATCCTCTCTCTCTTTTTCTTAGAGATACGTTTGCACCATGTTAACAGCCTGGGCTGGTTTCAAACTTGTGGGCTCCAGCAATCCTCCTGCCTCAGCCTCCCAAACTGCTGGGGCTACAGACATGTAGCACCATGCCCAGTCATCTCTTGAGGAATGTTTTATGCTAGCTGTACACTGATAAAGCAGAGAGAACATGGATTACTATTCTCTCTTTGTAAAGAGACTGAGGTTTTACCTGAATGTCATGATTTATTGGGTCTTGGGGTCATTATTTACAATTTAGGAGGCTGGAGTAAGTCAAAGTTAAGTTTAATTTACTGTATTCCTAATAATCCAATTTAAATGGATGCATCACATAAGAATTTTCACTGAAAATGGTAGTAATTTAAGTTAGTAAAGCCTTAAACTGTTCACGGTTGGGGCTCAAATTTGGACCCAGTGCACAGGTCCAAATTTCAATTTCAACTTTTTTCCTTTGTCATAGTCTCAGTCAGGGTTCCACAGAAGCAGAGTCCAAGACAGGGATTTAAGAACATGTAATTCATTGAGGGAGTGCTCTTTAGGAAGAACTGGTTAGAGAGGGAGAAGGAGCCAATCAGGGATGTGGCCTCAGGTAAAATCCAATCTTGGCCCGATCCACAAGGGGAGGGGTGCAGAAACAGACACTGCATTGATGAGTGTCCCCCAGTGCAGGAGGGGGACAAGACTTTTGAATCCCCCATCAGTCAGTCATGGCTATAGGTGAGGGAGGGGACAGTGACCTGTAACTTACTATGTGTATCACTCTCACCTACCTGCCTCTACTGTGCTGTACTTGACTTCGCTCAATTACTGACTGTTACTTGATGTTTTTCAGGTTTAAATCCTTTAGAAGAACATTGTGAAATCCTGTATGCAAAAAGCATTTATTGAGTACCTTTATTGAGGAGGTGGCTCTGATAAGCTAAGAGCAGTTCTCCTGAGAAGAAGCAGCTGTGAGCTGTGAGCTGTGAGCTACGAGCACTCGGAGCAGCTGGGGGCTGGGTGTGCTGACCTGAAGAAGGGGGCCCAGGTGTAGCGCCGCAGCATCTACGAGGGTCACCAATCCTGTGTACCGTCCCTCTCACCTCTGGGCATTCCCATACATGCTCTTCTCCCTGTCTAAAACTTGTTTTCGTCCCTTTTTCTTAGATAAATCTTACTTCACTTTAGACACCGCCTCCTCCAGGACACCTTTGCCAACCTTTCACGACCAGACTCGACTCTCCTGTGTTTTTGCGTCCACACGGCATTCCATATTAGAGCTGACAACCTGCTTATCTGGGCCCATCTTAACAGTGTGCTCCAGGAAGTCAGGGACCACATCTGTCTTGGGTTCCTCTTTATGTAACACTTGGACTCATTTCTGGCACTCAATAAATGCTTTTTGCATACAGGATTTCATAATGCTCTTCTAAAGGATTCAGACTTGGAAAACATCAAGTTACAATCAGTAATTGAGTGAAGCCAGGTACAACACGGCAGAGGCAGATAGGAGACAGTGATACAAACACTATGACCCCATCATCATGAACTGTGAGTTTTCAGGGGAAAGTCGTGCTTGCGTTAAACAGCATTGTTTTGCGTGGATGAACAGGTGAACCTTGTAACTGATATTTCTCCTCTTTGCCTTGAAGGCTAGCAAGCTCAGAGCCCAAGCCCCTGATTAGGTAAAGGGGGAGAATTTTCTAATTTTAAATATGGGCACCAAAGTTCCTTTCAAGGAAAACACCTTGAAGGCTTCAAGGAAGTGAAGCCCCAGAGGTGTGGTCTCGGCTTGAAGAAGCAAGTGAAATGAAGAGATGAGTACAGGAATTCAGCAGGGGAGGCAAACAGCCCAAGAGAAGTGGGCTGGGGACCACAGAAGGGAGGATAGATGCCACAGCAGCATGGCCAGGGTCAACTGAAGAAGACGAGTCACTGAGAATTCCCCATGAGATTAATAGCAACGGTGCCAAGTATTTTAAGTTGGTAGGGTCCTAAGCACAAACCCCTTCTGTTGTCTTGAGGCTTTAGCAAAGGCTGCTATTTATATATTCTAGGGCCAGGGGAATTTAAGCAAATGAAGGGATCAGGATGGGTCTGGTTAGGGGTCATGTGCTGCAGAGAAGCATCAGCCCATGCTAGGAGTGAGTGATTCACACAATGGAACACAGACCGAGTGGAAGCTCCACTCCAGGGGTCACCAGGAGAAATACAAGTCACCGCCCCCGACAGTTCCCTGCCAGACAAGAGGAATTATGGGCTATATGAAGGACAGGGTTTGAGCCAATTTCACTTAAATCTTACAGGATGGGATTAACCCAAGTGGTCCTTTAGTTAGAACTCTATTTTAACAAGTATTGTTCTCTAATTCATAAATCATAAAACACTGGACTTCACAGATATGCAATTCAACTTTTCATTTTACAGTAGATTAAGGCACAGACAGGTAAAGCTCCTTGCCCCCTTAGAGTCTCCATTTTCTTCACCGATAAAATAAGAGGTTTTGATTGGTAATTTTGTAAATGTTAACTCACAAGCAAGATTATAAATGCTGCAAGGGCAAAGGTCACATTAAACAAATGACGTTTCTTTTTTTTTTTTATTTTTAAAAATATTTTTGTAGAGAGAGGGTCTTGCTTTGTTGCCCCAGGCTGGTCTCGAACTCCTGGATTCAAGTGATCCTCCTGCCTTGGCTTCCCAAAGTGCTGAGCCACCGTGCCTGGCCAACAACTGGGATTTCTATGGCATTTAACAAATATTAGGCAGCAGTGAGAAGGGGCCAGAAATGGGCCCTTGAGAGGTAAAGGAGCAATAAGCTAACTGCTTACCCTCCCCTTTCTAGAAACCTCTTCCTCCTTCTAGTGCAAATGAAGTGTTTACATCCCTGCTCTTAAGAAGCATACCAGTCGCTTAGGTGGAAGGCTTCAAAATGAGTTGGTTTTGCTATTACTGATGCTTTTTTTTTTTTTTTTTTTTTTGGAAAGAGAGTCTCGCTCTGTCGGTCAGGCTGGAGTACAGTGGTGCGATCTTGGCTCGCTGCAACCTCCGTCTCCTAGGTTCAAGCAATTTTCCTGCCTCAGCCTCCTAAGTAGCTGGGATTACAGGCATGCACCACCATGCCCAGCTAATTTTTTTTTGTATTTTTAGTGGAGATGGGATTTCACCGTGTTGGTCAGAATGGTCTCCAACTCCTGACCTCAAATGATCCACCTGCCTCGGCCTCCCAAAGTGTTGGGATTACATGGGTGAGCCACTGCGCCTGGTTGCTATTACCGATCTTTCTAAAGAGCAGCCTAACTGGTGTTTACAATTCTTTAACTCCTCTTCCGTTTAAACATTCAAAAGCTTTTCTCTGAAATGAAGAGAGACAATAACCTACCAGGAAAGAAACTACTTCCTAGCTTTCAATACTGAAGTCCAATAACTCAAAATTATTTGTTGAGAGTTTGAAATTCAACCCCAACCCTTCCCCCGAATTCATCAGACACTATTAAAGTACAAATTAAAGTGATAAGCATAGTGGCTTGGCCGGCAACTACAGTCATAGAAAGACTTCTTCATTTTCTAAATATTAAAAGACTGGGGTTTGAAAAAGCACAAAAACCTTCTTTCTCTTCTTTGAATAAACAGCAAATAGAAGGTGATGGTGAGTTAGCTGCATAATCTAATAGTTATCATTTCTCATGCTAATCTGGCCAAGAGCCTCTCTACAGTTTATTAAAATTTGCATTTTGCGTATAGACCTAAAAGGGACATTTTTAAATGTGTGTATCCATAAAAATAATTATCCATATTTTTGGTTAAAGAAAAATACGCTGAATTCCTCTTACCTTTTTCCTAGCAGCCTCATAAGTAGAGTGTGAAAAAGGAGACACCGCAGAGAAGCTTCTTGTTTGGGAAGGTTTAACTCAATTTAAATTCCTTCGCGTATAAATGGCCAAATTCAGGAATGAAGGGCTTCAACAAGGGCCATGTGCACCCTCTGCTGGCAATCAGAGGGCCAAGGAAAGCATTTGAAAGGCCGGGGAAAGCATCTCCTTTCAGTGTGAAACTGGCCAGCAAGGAAGACGAGAGGGCTAGACTCAGAAAGTTTAAATCCCTGCTTTCATTGGAAGACATGAAATAGAAAGCTTCAGTGACTTCACTCGCAACGGTGTTTTTCTTTGTGATAATCTCCCTTAAACACATAATCCTAGCTCAAGATTTTTTTGAGTGAAGCTGATCTATGCATGAGAAGGCACAGCTGTAAGAAAGGCCTGGTTTGTCTCATTTGGGTGGGCAAAAGGTCCTGACTGGCTGACTTGAGTACCAAAAAAAAATATCTAGCACTTCTGCTCAGGCTGTGTCAGAGTGTATTTCTTTCTGGTCTTCCTTGCTGGGATATAAGTCCCACGAGGCCAGAGACTGCGTCATCTTCAGTGTAGGATCCTCAGCTCAGGCCCAAAGCCTAGCACATAATAGGGATGCAAGAAACATCTTCTGAATGAATCAGCAACTATGAAGAAGGCTCTGGATTCAAGGTGCCTGTGGTGCTGACTTGCATAGAAAGCATATGCAAGACAGGTTTTGAAGGCCATACTCAGTTCATTAAGAAAGTTTGTCCAGTGTTAAGATTTTCTTTCAATTTTGATTTTAGATTCGAGGGTATGTGTGCAGGTTTGTTACATGGATAGATCGTGTGATGCTGAGGTTTGGGGTGTGATTGAACCCGTCACCCAGGTAGTGAACACAGTACCCAATAGGTAGTTTTCAACTATGTCCCTCTCCCTCGTCCCCCCTTTTGTAGTCCCCAGTGTCTATTTTTCTCACCTTTGTGTCCATGGGGACCCCATGTTTAGCTTACACTTATACATGAGAACACGCGGTATTTGGCTGTTTCTGGCTACTACACTGAGGAGAATGACCTCCAGCTGCATCCACGTTGGTGCAAAGGAAATGATTTCATTTTCTATGGCATATAGTATTCCATGGTGTAAATGTACCACATTTCCTTTATCTGATCCACCATTGATAGGCGCCTACTGGATTCCATGTCTTGCTACTGTGAGTAGTGCTGTGATGAACATATGGGTGCATATGTCTTTTTGGTAGAACGATTTATTTTCTCACTAAGGAACTGTTCATGAATGCAGCAACATGTGGCTTAATGGCTGTCCTAGAATGGGTTAATACTATCAGAGTTATCTAATATTTGTCACTTAACAGGTTACAAAATGCCTTCACAGGTACCTCACTTGATCTCAATGCAGTCCTGAGAAATGATTATTATCCCTGTTTTCCAGAGGGGCCCCAAGCCTGAGAAAGCTGGAATGATGCTCTTAATGACAATTAAATGGTCAAACTGAGATTCACACATGTTTTCTCTCCCTTAGTCCTGTGCTTGTTCCATGTTCTCTGAGCCTCTGCAAGCTTTATTGGTCGCCTTGTATTCTCCGAGTTGACTGAGACTAAAATCAGAGGGGACAGTTCCAGCTTTTAAAGCTCAGCCTAGTAAGTCGTACCACGGACATCTTTTATTACTTTTGACACCCAGATGATGGGAATCACGAAGACTGAGCTGCGTGACACCAAATGGGTTAACCATCTTTTTAATAGCTTTCTTCTCCCCACTCTTTCCCCAGGATGTTACACAGAGACTTGCAGCTTCCTGCGTCACAAAGGTTTGCTTAAAGTGAGACTGTTGAACATTTCCCCAGAAAGTGGGACCTTACAAAACCGGAGCTGGGTCGGTGGTCAAAGAGATTTACAAGTTAGGACCAGAATGACCCTAGTCCTTGTTTGCTCATGACTTGGTCTGTCTGTTTGGTTTCAAGGAAAGCAAATGAAAAACCAGAAGCCAAATATTTACTTAGGTCCTGGCTTCAGTCGGAGAACAAACCTGTGAGGAGGCTGCTATCAGGAGGAGGAGTCATTTCATGCCTTTGTACACGTTGTTCCCTAGACTGCCCTTTTCCTCTCGGTTGCCAAACACACCCCTATTCAGTCTGCAAGGCCCAGAGCAAATGCCACCTTTCTTGCCATCCTCCCCCTTAGCACCCTGTGCTTACGCATCTCAGAGCCCTTGTCTCGCTGTGTCTTAACTGTCTGCATGTCAATTTCTCCCCATGACTTGCAGTTCTTTAAGAACAGGGGCTACGGCTTTCATCTCTGTGGGAAAGAAAAATGTTGGTTATCAGAGAGGAGTCCTAGAGCCCAGAGAACAGCCCAGTGGCTTTCAAACGTTTTAAGAATCACAACCTAGAGTAACAAATGCATGTTATATCATGATCCAATAACAAATATGCACGTGTGAAAATAGATATTTGTAAAATGGAAACAAAATTTCCCCAAATAATATACCACATGCAGTGCTAATATCTGAGATTCTGTTTTCTACTTTATTCTCTATTAGTTCTTAAAATATGGATTTGGTGCACCAAATTGATTTTATGATACATTGATGAATACAACTTGCAGTCTGAGAAATATTAGTGTAGGTAACACTTCATCTGCCATCCTCCACTGCCTTTGTTTGCTGATTTTCTGTTTGTGTCTACTGAATTATTGAATGCTTCAAACTAGGGGAGGAAAGAGGAGTTTCTTTTTTTTTTTTTGAGACAGAGTCTCGCTCTGTCGCCCAGGCCCAGGCAGTGGCACGAGCTTGGCTCACTGCAAGTTCCACCTCCCGGGTTCACGCCATTTGGAAGGAGGAGTTTTGATTGAGAGACTGAGCAAGAAAGAGAGTGCTAGAGCAGGGATGGAGCACAGAGGAAACCATATTCTGCTATTTTCCATCCAGTCCCTTGGACTTGCCTTGAGCTCCCATAAGTAGAAACTGACCAGACTGTTCATGAGAAAATGCATACAGATGGTCCTTGGCTGATGATGAGGTAACATCCCAATAACCCATCATAAGTTGAGAATATCATAAGTCCAGAATAAATGTAATGCACCTAATGTATCAAACATCATAGTTTAGCCTAGCCTACCTTAAATATGCTCAGAACACTTTCATTAGCCAAAAACTGGACAACATCATCAAACACAAAGCAATTTTGTAACAATAAAAATAAAAGATCAAACTTCAAACTTTGAAATACAATTGCTACTGAATGCATGTTAACATTTGCACCATCATAAAGGCCAAACATTGTAAGTCAAACGTAAGTTGGAGTTCGGGCACGGTGGCCCACTCCTGTAATCCCAGCACTTTGGGAGGCTGAGGTGGGCAGATCACTTGAAGTCAGGAGTTTGAGGCCAGCCTGGCCAATGTGGCTAAAATACAAAATACAAAAATTAGCTTAGCATGGTGGCACATGCCTGTAACCCCAGCTACTCAGGAGGCTGAGGCAGGAGAATTGCTTGAACCCGGAATGTGGAGGTTGCAGTGAGCCAAGATCACGCCACTGTACTCCAACCTGGGCTCCAAAGAAAGACTCCATCTCAAAAAAAAAAAAAAATAAAAGTAAATAAGTTGGGGATCATCTGTAAACTTCAGGCACAAACAAGGCTACTTAAGGGTCTAGATCAGGAGTCTACAAACTACAAGCCTTGGACCTAATCTATCCATCCGTTTTTACAAATAAAGTTTTATTGGAACAGAAACATGCACATTCGTTCACATACTGTCTATAGCTGCTTCTGCTACAACTGCAGAGTTGAGTAGTTGCAATTAAGACTGTATAACCCACAAAGCCAGAAGTATTTACTATCTGGGCCTTGACAGGAAAAGTTTACCAGTCCCTGGAATAAAGGGAAAGTGTTTCTTACCACTCTGGGAGGAAACCAGTATGGCTCTGAGGCATCTAAAGCAGAGTGTTAGGCATGGGCAGTATCTTTCTCAAAAGAGGGCATATTGGCCCCTTTCCAGCATCCTCAGGCTGGGCTCAGGGCCTCCAGCATTACAGCCTGAGCAGGAGAGCCTCAACAGAGGGGATTCTTGTGGGGGACTGCTGGTGCAGGTACACTACTGCCCTTGGAAGGACCTGGAAGCACTTAGGGTGTTTCTGGGACTATGAAGATGAGGGCTGTTGAGTCAGCTGACACTGGGATTTCATTTTCATTCTTGCGCCTGGTGCATGAAAGAACGATGCTTGGAGAGTGCTAAATGTTTGGTAGAGATTTCTTAAATCAAAAGGGAATTGGCAGCATGTGGTATAGAAACCGAGTTTTATCACAGCCTCTCTCAAAGGCAACGCCAGTAAAGAGTCCCGTGCCTGCAGCCCAGAACAGGAATCCTCCCTCCTGCTTGGAGAACAAGCCATCTTTTTCTCAGCTGCTTGGCAACTAATATTGATGATGATGCATATAATAATAATGATTATAACTAACATTTACTGAATGTTTATCAAGTACCATGCAATATTCTAGGTCCTTTACATGTAACAATTCACTTCATTATATTTATTATTTTATTTGTTGAGACAGCATCTCACTCTGTCTGGAACACAGTGGTGCTATCTCAGCTCATTGCAACCTCCGCCTCCCGGGCTTAAGCCATCCTCCCACCTCAGCCTCCTGAATAGCTGGGACCACAGGCATGTGCCACCACACCCGGCTAATTGTTTTGTATTTTTAGCACAGGCAGGGTTTTGCATGTTCCTCAGGCTGGTCTTGAACTCCTGAGCTCAAGCAACCTGTCTGCCTCACCCAAAGTGCTGGGATTACGGGCATGAGCCACCGTGCCTGGCCACAATTCACTTTAATTCTCTTAATAAAAAGACTATTTTAATCTCATTTTATATTTATAGTTGAGGAAACTGAGGCGCTGCAAGGTTATGTAACTTGCCTAATGAGAAGCGGCTAATAAGTGGCAGAGTCTGAATTTGAAAATAGAGTGATCTTTGTAGCTCAACAATTTTTTTGGATTGCTGGGATGAACAGAAATGCTGGACAGCTATTCTCTGGCCCCTGAGGCCAGAGTGGAGTCTAGCAAACAGCTATACCCACAGGGCAGCCTGAACAATGGCAGAGGCCAGGGTTTGGTAGACTCTCCAGGAAGAAGGCAAGAGTTGAAGAACAGGAGAAGCCCATTCCTGGGAAAGAAGGAGACAGCAGCGCCCCCTAGGAAACTAATAGTGAATAACTACAGACACTTCTCTATAGGCAGGTATGGGCTTGAGCCCCCATAACTAGATGTTTAGGGAAGTGAGGTCTTCTTTTGTAAACACAGGCAATGAAGACTGGAATACCAATTGCTCATCTTTGGGTCCCATAGCACCAACATTTGTGTGAAGCTCCAAGTGGTCAGTGGATTGTTTGTAGACTGACCTCTCCAGTCCTGTCCTAGATGAACCATCAGGCCCCAACCACTGAGCCTCTACTCAGCACATGACTTGGCAGTTAGAACCAAGTACTGAAGTCAACTGGACAGGTCAAAGGAATTGCTTTAATTGAGGTCACAGGCATCACAGGGATCTGCTCAGCTTCCTCCCCACCAGGGAGAAAAGTCCTTCGTTGTTGGCCATGGTGGAAGAATAACTTTGTGAGATCACCTCAAACCATTCGATCGTGTAGCCAGCCTCTTTCACGGCAGCCTCTACTGCCTCCCGGCCCAGGGGAAGGCTGGAGAACTTCTGCTCGCCAATCATGTAGTAGCTGCTCTTCAGCGCGTCCATGATCACCAGGAAGCCCCCTGGCTTCAGTAGGCTGCCGAGGTTCCTGAGTGCCCTGCGGTAGGTGGGGAGGTCTGGGCAGGCAGCATCCAGACACAGCGTGCTAAGCAGGCAGTCAGCCAGGGGTAAGGGGACGGCCCCCAGCGGCTGGCTCTGAGTCACGTCACACTTCAGCACCTGCTTGACCGCCTGCCTCAACTTCTCCTCCTTCTCTGGACCCTTGACTCTGAAAAACACAAACCCACAAACATTGTTTTCCACTCCAGTCATGGGAAATCCAGATCTCTTGGGTCAAGGCTAAAAATGGCCGTATTGTCCCAGTTGTGTATCCTTAGAGCCTCCTCTATCGGGAAAGGAGAGAAAGAAGAACCGAGGGGCCATTTTGGAATTTGAATGAGACCATACTACCCCGAGCCATGTTGAATCTCTTTATAAAGTGAATAGTACGTGAAAATGATAATACCTAGCAGCCTGCCACTACCATGAACTTCCCTCCAAGAAATGATTCCTCCTTCCCTGCTTAGTATAGCACTCACTTATACTATACTGGCTCATTTATTAATATTTATTTGTTATTATTATTATAATTGTCCCATCTTCCAAACTGTAAGGTAGTGGCTACTTGACCCATACAGAACAAGTATTAATAATAAAGGGTTTCAAATGCTGTAACATTGTCTTTGCAGTAGTTGCTGATCAATAACAGTGGTGAGATCATCCATAGACCTTTTTAGGAACTATTGATCATTATCCCACAGCTGTGAACAGGGCACTCCTAGAGAGAAGAAAGCTACATTTCCCATTCTTGGATTCCAAAAAATATTGCAGATAGTATGTTTTCTGACAGAGATCGTGTTTTTGGTAGCCTAGGCAGGAACCCTGTCCTTTTCTGCCAAATCAATGGCATGTTTTGGGTTTTTTATTTTGTTTTGTTTCTAGAGACAGGGTCTTGTTCTGTTGCACAGGATGGAGTACAGTGGCACCATCATAGCTCACCGCAACCTCAAACTCCTGGGCACAAGGGATCCTCTCACCTCAATCTCCCAAAGCACTGGGATTACAGTCATGCAACACCACTCTAGGCTGGTTTATTGTTTTATAGAGACAGGGTCTCCCTAAGTTGCCCAGGCTGGTCTTGAACTTCTGGCCTCAAGTGATCCTCCTGCCTCAGCCTCTCAAACTGTTGGAATTATAGGTATGAGCCACCACCACACCTGGCCCAGTGGTGATTCTCGAGAGAAAAATCAGTTAATAAAAGAATGAAAGAAGAGAAGGCAAGGGCAGGAGATGGGACAGAGTGACTTGTATCCTATTTGAATTTGTTACAGGAGGAAGAAAGGAACAAACAAATGATCAAAATTCAATAATCAGAGTGCACAAGAGAAACTGGAGAGCAGGGGTGGACAAAGGAGAAAGAAGTAGCAGAAGATCAGATAAGTGACAAAAGGGGAAGAAACACTGAGTGTGTTAAGGGCCCAGGCCCCAGAGCACTAAGAATAGGAGTGACCCCCAGGTATTGAGCTCTTGGAAGGAGTTAACCAGCAAAGCATTGTGGAGCAGACCCAGTCTCATGCTCTGGAAACGCACACTCCACCATCTGATGCAGACTCCAGGAGAAGACGGCCACTTGGACATCAAGGCTTGACAGACAGCAGAGATGGCCCCACATTCCAGCAAGTGAGGGAGACCTTCACTGGGACCATTTCTAGTCATGAGGAAAAGTCAATGGTTTAAATAAAACTTGATTTGAGAGAGTGGACAGTAGACATGGGCATCTTAAATATTCACTTAAAATCTTAATCCTAGTGAATATAATCACTTCTTTGCATACATGCTTTATGCTTGCTATAATTTTCCATTTAAGAAGCTTAGCAATTAGCATATGAAAACATGCTCAACATTGCCAGCCATCAGAGAAATGCAAATCAAAACCATGAGATATCACTTCACATCACTATGATGGCTATAATAAAAAAGACAGACAATATCAAGTGTTGGCAAGGATGTACAGAAACTGGAACCTACGTACACTGTTGCTGACAATGTAAAATAGTCCAGCTACTTTGGAAAACAGTCTGGCAGTTCCTTAAAAGGTTAAATATAGAGCTACCGCATGACCCAGGAAATTTGTCTAGGTATATACCCAAGAGAAATGAAAACATATATCCATACAAAAACTTGTAATGAATGTTTATAAATAGCTAAAAGGTGCAAACAATGCAACTGTCAACTTCTGAATAGGTAAATAAAATGTGATATACACATATAATGGAATATTTTTTGGCAACAAAAAGAAATGAAATTCCGACACATGCTATAACATGGATGGACCTTGAAGACATAGGTTAAATGAAAAAAGCCAGAACCAAAAGGCCACATATTGTATGATTCCATTTATATGAAATGTCCAGAAAAGGCAAAGCTACAGAGACTGAAAGCAGACCAGTGGTTGCCAGGAACTGAGGGATTTGGAGAGAAATGGGAGTGGCTGCTAATGGGTACAGAGTTTCTTTTGAGAATTATGAAAATGTTGTAAAATTGATTGTGATGAAGGTTGCACAACTCTGAAAGTATACTAAAAACTACTGATTTTCACAATTTAAATGGGTACATTAATTGTACGGTATGTGAGTTATATCTCAATAAACTGTTATATTAAAAGAGAGAGAGAGAGAGATAAGCTTAGCAAGGTGTTGATTTCAGGGAATTCCTACCAACCACTAAACTGGTATCTACATAGAAAACAAAAATTATCCTTGGTTGGGTCTACCTGCTCCTTTATCAAGGCTAGAAATGGTAGCAGGGTGACCACTTTGTCCTGATTTGCCTTGGATGTTCTAGTTTGAGCCCTGAAAAATCCCATATTCTAAGTTCCCCTTGCAGTCCTGGACAAAGCAGACAGTTACTCATTCTAAGGTGGGAAACTAGTTACAAAGCTACCTCCCAGCCTTGATACAACATGGATGATTTGACAGAACACTTTAAGAATAACAAAAAAAAAAAAATGATTTAACGCTGTGGAAGTGTGTGAGAAACATGCATTTGAATAGGCAAACTAATCTAGAACAGAAAAACTTAAGTAACCTGACACACAGGAATAATAATAAAGTGTATACCAAAAGGTAGAGTAGTGACAACATGTTTTGGGGGATGTGTTTTGGGATGATCCTTTATAACGGGAACATTGTGGAAATGTGTGTTTGATTACATCAGAAGCAGAACCAACCTCTGTGCCCGATTGTGTATTAAGCTATTTGAAACTCTGAGTTACCACAGAACCAGAACTTGCCAGTCAGAAGATGATGCAAATTGTTCCCAAACTGTGAGCCACACTGTGAAGTCTCCAAAGCTCACAGAGAATGTGCCAATTTGAGAGGGGAATTTGCTAGAAACATCCAGTGTCGTAGATCCCTGCTTGTCCTTGGACACACAGCAAACGTTGGGGAAGTCAGTTGCCAAGGTAGCTGTGTAAAGCCTGCATACACCTCGGGGCAACGCAGGGAAATGGACTCACCAGAGACCCAGCCAATTACCACTTGGCCTCACATTTAGCTCATGGGGTGAGTAATACACACACACCAGGAGAGTGCTATGCTGTTTTGCGGAAAGCTAACAGCGGCGTGGCCATTTCTTTAGTTCTAAAGATCTACCCTTTCACACGAAACAATATGCAAAAAAAGGCAGCCCTGTCCCCTGTAAATATGCATCTATAAAAGCCTGAGGGGTATGCGGAGGGAGGGAGGGAGGGAGGCAAGAAAGGATGCAGAGGAGAGTCCCGGGAAGAACCCTTTCTGAGAATGTCTTCCCACATTCCAGGTGAACTATCCTGAGATTTAGAGGCGGTTCCTCCTGCCTTCTCTCGGCAACGCCAGCAGTGCATCAGAATCTCCCAGACAAGCTGTTTTTCATTGTTCTCACACCCCCAAAGCCCCAACCCCAGAAGTTCCTGCAGGCTCTCCTGAGAAAGAACCATCAAAACAGGTCAAGGAAATCAAGGCTAAGTAAGCTTGGAGGTCACTGTGAGAATTGTATGGGCAAGGAATAATCATTGGTGCACCTTTGATGCAGACCACACCCCACACCCTAATCAGGTGAATGATATTCTAGGAGGAAGAGTCTGAAAAGCAAAATGCGGGTATTCATGTATTTTCCAAATATGTTTTAAACCTCTATTATGTTACAGGAAATAGGCTGGGCACTGGGGCCACAAGGATGAACAAATGAGAAACAGATTCTAACCTCATGGAGATTGCAGACGAGTGGGTGGCGGGAGAAAGCATGAACCCGGTGATCACTCACAGAAGTGGAAATTAAAACTGACAAACGCAAGGAAGGAAAGGAACGTGGCACTAATGGGGAGATGTTGGGAGTTCCCCTTCACCTAGAGAATCAGGAAAAGCTCCTCCAAAAGGGAGTCGGGCAAGCAGAGATACAGAGGATAAATATGTAGGAGTTAACCAGACCGAAGCAAGCAGGGAGGGCGGGAGGAAATTCCAGTGAGATGAAACCACAAGTGCAAAGGCCACGTGGTGGGAGGAAACACAGGAGGAGAGTGCCAACGTGGCTGGATTGTGGGGAAACAGGTTGGCAGGAGCCAGACTAGGCAGGGCTTTGTGGACCATGACAGGAATTTTGCTTTTCATTCCAAAAGCTCTGGAGAGTCACTAGGGAGCACTAAAGAGGAGAGTGACATGATCGGATTTACATTTTGAGAGGGTCATTTGGGCTGCAGGGCAGAGAAGAATTGAGTGGAGGGGCAAGAGTGGAAGTGGGAGGGCAGTCAGGAGGGAAACGGGTAGCTGGGACCAGATGATGGTAAACATGGGAAGAAATGGGTTACAGAGGAAGTCAGGAAGTAAAACGGACAGAGCTTGATGTTAAGTTACATGTGGAACATGGACAGAGAGGGAAAGGACAAGATTGACTTCCAGGTTCTGGCTTGTCCAATTTATTATATGATGGTGCCAATCAAGCAGCTAAGAATATCAGAAATAAAGCAGATCTGGAGCAGATCGTAGCTCTGTTTTGGACACACTGAGTTTGAAGTGCTCTGAGACCTGTGAGTAGAAATGTTTACAATTGAGGAAATAGTTAGTTGAAGGTTTTTCAACCTGCCCTGTGAATTTTCCCGGGGAGATAAGGTGGCAAGAGCACCTATTTAAGAGAGAGGCATCCTTGTAAAAGGCAGGAATGGTTCCTAGCTGTCACTGAAACAATCGTCATGATCATCAAGATCCTGGTTTTGAAAAAGCATATCAATATCCTTTTGCAAGTTGTGAAAGTCCAGAGATGCTGTGGAATAGAGGTGGTTCACTAGTTTATGGAACACATTTGGCACAACTGTGTCTATATTTGGACAACATACAAACATCTTCTAAATAGAAATGGAGGTCTTTGCACAGATAGCATTTACCTCAGAGAACTACCACCTCAACAGGAGCCCAAGCTTTCTTCTCTCAGGTATGCTGAGGTTAAGAGAAGCATGCTACCTGACTTCGAACTATACTACAAGGCTACGGTATGTACTTTAAATTTCACATGGAACCAAAAAAGAGCCCATATAGCCAAGGCAATCCTAAGCAAAAAGAACAAAGCTGGAGGCATCACGCTACCTGACTTTAAACTATACTACAAGGCTACAATAACCAAAACAGCATGGTACTGGTGCCAAAACAGAGATATAGATCAATGGAACAGAACACAGGCCTCAGAAATAACACCACACATCTACAACTATCTGATCTTTGACAAACCTGACAAAGACAAGAAATGGGGAAAGGATTCCCCATTTAATAAATGGTGGTGGAAAAACTGGCTAGCCATATACAGAAAACTGAAACTGGACCCCTTCCTTACACCTTATACAAAAATTAATTCGAGATGGATTAAAGACTTAAATATTAGACCTAAAACCATAAAAACCCTAGAAGAAAACCTATGCGATACCATTCAGGCCATAGGCATGGTCAAGGACTTCATGACTAAAACACCAAAAGCAATAGCAACAGAAGCCAAAATTGACAAATGGGATCTAATTAAACTGAAGAGCTTCTGCACAGCAAAAGAAACTACCATCAGAGTGAACAGGCAACTTACAGAATGGGAGAAAAATTTTACAATCTACCCATCTGAAAAAGGGATAATATCCAGAATCTACAAAGAACTTAAACAAATTTACAAGAAAAAATCAAACAACCCTATCAAAAAGTGGGTGAAGGATATGAACAGACACTTCTCAAAAGAAGACATTTATGCAGCCAACAGATGCATGAAAAAATGCTCATCATCATTGGCCATCAGAGAAGTGCAAATCAAAACCACAATGAGATACCATCTCACACCAGTTAGAATGGCAATCATTAAAAAGTCAGGCAACAACAGGTGCTGGAGAGGATGTGGAGAAATAGGAACACTTTTACACTGTTGGTGGGACTATAAACTAGTTCAACCATTGTGGAAGACAGTGTGGCGATTCCTCAAGGATCTAGAACTAGAAATACCATTTGCCCCAGCCACCCCATTACTGGGTACATACCCAGGGGATGATAAATCATGCTGCTATAAAGACACATGCACACGTATGTTTATTGCGGCACTATTCACAATAGCAAAGACCTGGAACCAACCCAAATGTCCATCAATGGCAGACTGAATTAAGAAAATGTGGCACACATACACCATGGAATACTATGCAGCCATAAAAAGGGATGAGTTCATGTCTTTTGTAGGGACATGGATAAAGCTGGAAACCATCATTCTGAGCAAACTGTCACAAGCACAGCAAACCAATCACCTCATGTTCTCACTCATAGGTGGGAATTGAACAATGAGAACACTTGGACACAGGGTGGGGAACATCACACACTGGGGTGAGGGGAGGGGAGAGGGATAGTATTAGGAGATATACCTAATGTTAATGACGAGTTAATGGGTGCACTACACCAACATGGCATATGTACACATATGTAACAAACCTGCATGTTGTGCACATGTACCCTAGAACTTAAAATATAACAAAAAAAAGAAAAAATGAGGAGGAGCCGCTCTCTACAGAGGCAACCAGGAGGTGCTCCAGGCCCTACCTGCTGTCCAGAAGGCCAAGGAAAACAGCTTGGACGGCATGCCTGCAGCTGATTCCCACCCACCTGTGTGTGTGTCCTGGCATACCTGGAGGGGAGCCCTGCTCCAGGAACCAGTGCTTCTTCTACTGTAATGTGCATACTACCCTTAGCAGATATTACAGTGAAGGTTCTGATTCTGTAGGTAGCTAGTGGGGCCTGAGAGCCTGCATTTCTAAAAGCTCCCACGTGTTGTCAAAACTACCAGTCCAGGGACCACAAGCCTAAGCTATGCATTCCAAGTTCCAGGAACCATAGGTTAAGTAGTGCAGCTTCCACAATTCCTTAAGGAAAGAGCTCATATTCCTCTGTTCATGGAATAAGCTTGAGTAGTTGTATCTTAGTGTTTGACTTTCTTACGACTTTGTTAGATAGTTGTAAAAATGAGGGTTATTTATTTTTATTATTATTTTTGAGACAGAGTGTCACCCTGCCAGCCAGTCTGGAATGTGACCACAGCTCACTGCAGCCTCGATCTCCCAAGCTCAAGTGATCCTCTCTCCTCAGCCTCCCCAGTAGCTGGGAATATGGGTGTGCACCACCATGGCCAGCTAATTTTAAATGAGTGGTATTTAAATGCAGAGGTAGAAGAACAGGAGACAGTACATATGTCTTTGTCAGCCTTTAGCACAAGAAAAAGCTTCAGATAAAGAAGAAATCGCCTTGACGTCTTGAAGGAAACAGGTTGTAGGTTGATAAAGCTACTTGAAGATGCAGGAAAGACATGAGTTGCATAGGATCACTATCATTCTCAAAATAATTAAAGCTACAGGATCTAGCACAAGGATAACGGTAAGAATGCAGAAATTTACTGCCAAAAATGCAATTTCCAACAGAGTTACTGGGAAGGGACAGTGTCTCAAGAGCCAGCTGTTCGAAGCTGACAATTCAGGTGTGAGATAAGCAATGCCTTTACTATCCTGTTAGATTGTAAGGGTTTATTTTTGAATGAGATGGAAAGGCCGGTGGTGGATATAGAAGTGAGAACGAAGTTTCAAAAGCCTTCTTGATAGATGATTTGGACTTTGGAAAAGTGTGTTGTCTAACAATGACTGAAGACTTATTTACTTATTTATTTATTTATTTATTTTTACAAAGTTTCCCTGAGATTCTACAAATCCTGGGAATTTCCTTATTTACTAAATAATTTTAGATATTATCTAAATTGTCATAGCTGCAATTGCTTGTAGTTAATATCAGTTTCATTCTGTGGAATCACATAGTCAACAGAAAAAAAAGGCGTATGAAATTACTTTTATATTGAAGAATATAGCTCCACTTTGAAGGCTATAGCCAACATAAAATTCTAAGTCAGGGGTATACAGGTAAAAATGGCATATGAAAATAGGCTCTCACCGGCCTGGGCAACAGAGCAAAACTCCCATCTCTACAAAAAATTAGCCAGCTACAGCAGTGTGGACCTGTAGTCCCAGCTACCCAGGAGGCTGAGGTAGGAAGATCACCTGAGCCCAGAAAGTCAAGGTTACAGCGAGATCTCACTACTGCGCTCCAGTGTGGGTGACAGAGCAAGACCCTGTCTCAAAAAAAAAATAGAATAACCTCTCTCAACTTCTTACTACATGTCAGAAAAAAATGGGGCAATATTTAAACAATTTTATGATTTCGTTCATGTGTAAGGGTGACAAATACATTCTCATATATGCATGGACTTAGAAAACACGTCACTGTGTGTTCCTCTTGAAACAAATATTTGAAGATCTATTCAGTTGACAGATGAATCAAAATTAAAGACTCAATATCTAGAAAAATTGTATAAAATGAGCACCAAATATGTCCAAATAATTCTAAATTTGATTACAAACCAAAAGCAAATGTCCAAACTGATCTTGAAAGAAAATATAAAAGTAATACTTTATAATATTTGAACTTTAAAATCTCAGATTTCAATAATAAATACTGGGAAGAGAGATGCCAGATGACTTTGGGTATCAAAAATTGTTAAATTCCTCAAGTTAGCAGGGAGGAAAACAATTACTAACTTTTTACCCGACTTGATAAGTTAAGAGAATTTGTCTCCAACAGACCTGCATTATAAGTAATACTAAAATAAGTTCTTCAGGTGAAGGAAAATGATGCCAAGCAGAAGAACAGATCCTGGGAATGGAATGAAAAACACTAGAGAAGAAAGATATGTGGGCAAATAAAAAAGATCTTAAACATATGCATAATATAGCCTTAGTTAGTTTGGGCTCCTGTAACAGGATACCATAGACTGGTGGCTTATAAACAACAGAAATTTATTTCCCACAATTCTAAAGGCTGGAAGTCTGAGATTAGGATGCCAGCCTGGTCAGGGTCTGATCAGGACTCTTCTGGACCACAGACAGTTGACTTCTTATTGTATCTTTATACGGCAGAAGGAGAGCTAGAGAGCTCTCTGGGGTTACTTTTATAAGGGCACTAATTCCATGCATGAAGTCTCCACTTTCATGACCTAATGACCTCTCAAAGCCCTGACCTCTTAATACCATCATAAGGGGGTTAGGATTTCAACACAGAAATTGGGAGAGAGGGATAAAAACATTCAGTCCAAAATTCCTATGTTTTTTGTATTTCGTTATATGCATTGTTTAAAACTGTATACTGACGTATGTGACTGTACTTAACACTATTCAACTAACACTTAAACATAGTAAACATAGTAAATTTTATTTTAAAAATCATAATTAAAAATAAGACAATAAAAATAAAAGCACTACTAACTAAAGCAAAACTAATAACAATATATGTATTATAGTATTAAACATAGAAATAAAATATATGGCAAGAACATAAGGGCCAGGAAAGTCAGTTAAGGAAATTACACGTTGGAATATTTTACATCCTTCATGAGACAGTAGATATGTCAAGGATGCATACTGCAATTTCTAGAAAAACCATACAAACTCACACAAGACACAGAAGAGGTTAATAGAGGAGATAAAAAAAGAAATATTAAAAATATGTACACTTACACTAAATGGAATACTAAAAGTTACTGCATTCACCAAGGGAAAACTGGAAGAAAGACACAGGTGAACAACAATCAGATGGGACAGATAGAAAACATACACCAAGATGGCAGACTTAAATTGAACCCTGTAATATTAGTAATTACATTAAATGTAAATGGACTAAACAACCCAGTTAGAGGCAGAAATTGTCAGTCTGGATTAACAACAGAAAACATAATCTGAAAACAGAAGGGTAGAAAAAGATATGTAGATATATCATGTATATTAGTTATATATAACTGTAGGATAAATTATCCCCAAAATTTAGCAGCTAAAAATGACAAACATTTATTTCACTGTTTTTTGTGGTTCAACTGGGGGAAATTTGGTTCCAAGCTCACTCCCCAGGACGAGAGAAGAGATAGAGAGAATACCCAATAAAAAGCTGTCATTTTTTAAAAATTGATTTTGTTTCTTACAGCAACATTAGGTTCACTGCAAAAATCAAGCAGAAAGCCTACACTGGCATACCATTATCACCCAAAGTCTATAATCTACATTAAGATTCACTCTTGGTATTGTACATTCCATGGATTTGGACAAATATATAATGACATGTGTCCATCATTATAGTATTGTATGGAGTAGTCTCACTGCCCTAAAAAATCCTCTATACTCCACCTCCCTCCCTGACCCTGGCAACTGCTGATCTTCTTTACTTCTTCCCTAGTTTTACATTTTCCAGAATGTCATATAGTTGGAATCATACATGTAGCCTTTTAAGATTTGCTTCTTTCAATTAGTAATTGTATTTACATTTCCTCCACATCTTTTCATGGCTTGATAGCTCATTTCTTTTTAGCACTGGATATAAATTGTCTAACTCTACCACAGTTTATTTGTTCATTCACTTACTGAAGGATAGCTTCGTTGCTTTCAATTTTTGGCAATTATGAATATAGCTACTATAAACATCTGTGTGCAGTTTTTTTGTGTGGATATAAGTTTTCGACGTTTTGGGTTACATACCAAGGAGTGCAACTGCTAGATGGAATGGTTTTGCAAGGAATAGTCGAACTGTCTTCCAAAGTGGCTACACCATTTTTAATTCCCACAAACAATAAATGAGAGTTCCTGTTTCTCCACAGCCTCATCAGCATTTGGTGTTGTCAGTCTTCCAGATTCTGGCCTAGATCTAATAGTGTAGTGGTGCTGTAGTCCTTTTTAATTTAATATCACAATTAAATTATGTGATATTATAATTTCACATAATTATATGTGCTATAATATAGCTGCATTCTACCAAATGCAGCACTATGCTGCATTCTACCAAATTTGTCAGTAATGAATCACTAAATCCAGTGGATATTCTAGGGATGGGGATTACCCAAAGGTGAAAATACTGACACAAGGATTATTGGGGGCCATCTTAGAGGCTGCCCACCACACCATGCAAAATAGCAAGCACAGGAAGGCTGATGTAGCTATATTAACATCAGAAAAAGTAGACTTCAAGACAAATACATTACTGGAAATAAAGGGAGATATTTCACAACGGTAAAATGGTCAGTTCATCAAGAAGACATAACAATCTTAAAAATGTATATAACAGAGCTAAAAACAAGTGTCAAAACGCATAAAGCAAACGTTGACAGAACTACAGGGAGCAAAGGATAAATCAACAATCATAGTTTGAGACATGAACACCTCTCAGTAATTGACAGAGTAAACAAAACGTCAATAAGGATGTAGAGAATTTGAACAATACTATCAACTGCCTGATTTAATTGATATCTATAGAAACTATACCTACAACTGAACAATATACAGTCTTTTCAATGTAGAAAGCACATAGAATGTTTACTGAGATAGACCATATGCAGAGCCACAAAATAAATCTCTGACTACAACAAAATGTAATTTGAAAGCAATAACAATAAGATATCTAGAAAAACCCCAATACTTTGGAAATTAAGCAGTATAATTCTAAATAATTTGCGGTCAAAAAAGAAATTACAAAGGAAATGAGACAGTATGCTGAATTTGAAAATAATAAAAACACCACATACAAGAATCATGAGATGCAGTTAAAATAGTGCTAAAGGAAATTTGCAGCATTAAATGCCTACATTAGAAGAAAGAGATATGTGAAATAAATGGTATAAGTTTCCAACTTAAGAAGCTAAAAGAAGAATTAAAAACAAGAAATTTTAGAAAGCTAGAAAAAAATTAAAACAAACTAGAAAAGAATTAAAATTAAAATAGGTAGAAGAAAGAAAATTACCAAAAATAAGAGCAGACACCAATGAAATAGAAAATGGACAGACAATAGAGAAAAATTAACAAAGCCAAACTTTGGTTCTTGGAAAAGATTAATAAAATGATCAATCTGTAGAAAGGTTGATCAAGACAAAAGAAAGAAAACAAGACAAATTACCAGCATCAAGAATGAAAGAGGAGAGATCACTACAGATCCTACAGACACAACAAGGTATTAAAAGGATATTGTAAAATAAAGAAAAGTCAATAAAGTTGACAACCAAGATGAAAATGACAAACTTCTTGAAAAATACCACTTACCCAAACAGACCAAAGAAGAAACAGAAAATCCAAGTAACCATTAAAGAAATACTATTTTTAATAAAGTCTTCTCTCGCACAAACCTTTCAGATTCCCCTGGCTTCACTGGTGAATGCTATCAATCATTTCAGAAGGAAATTATACTGATAATACTCGAAGTCTTTCAGAAAATAGAAGAGGGGAAATCACTCCCAACTCATTTTATGACTCCAGCATCATGCTGATATCAAAATTTGTGAAGCACACTAGAAGAAAACTATAGCTCAATATCCCTCATAAACATAGATGCAAAAATCCTTAACAGAAAATTAGAAAACCATATCCAGCAATACATAAAAAGAATAATACTTCATGACCAAGCAGTTTATGCCACTTTGGTGTAACATTAAAAATCATCCAATGTAATTCACATTTTCAGAATACAGGAGGAAAATCATATGACCATCTTGATAAATGCAAACACATTTTGACAAAATTCAACATTTGATTAAAATTTCAAAAAAGCTAGGAATGCAGAACTTAGTCTGATAAAGAATACGAAAAATCGATAGTTAATATACTTAATGATAAATCATTGAACATTTTTTTCTCCTAGAATATGGAACAAGGCACAGAGGTCTGCTGTCATCATTTCTATCCAATATTGTATTGAAAGTTTTTGCAAACATAATAAGGGCAGAAAAATAAATAAAAAGTATAAAGTTGGAATAGAAGAACAAAACCTAATTTTATTTGCAGATACTATAATTGCATACATTTGTCTTTTTATGCAGTTTGCAAAGAAGTCTGTGGGGTCTCAGCAATATGCATAGCAGCAGAGAAATGTTGCTCCAGGAGCGAATGATCGGTTGGGGAACAGACTGGAGACTATCAGACAATCAGCAAAAGATGGAGATGCATAAGGACACGAGAAAGACAGTGAATTGCAGACATGGCTACCTCTGGTTAATAGGCTATTGCCAATTTCCCGCGTTGGAAGACATTAAAATTTATGTGAACAAATGAGATTCATTTGCATAAATTTATTTGTAGATATGGTAGAGTTCTTGACCATTAGTTGTGAGTATATAAAGTCTACTTTCATGGATGGTGATTAATAAATTCTTCTCAAATAATTCCTCTATGTTGCTTACCTCAGTTTAAAAACCTAGTCAGCTTTTGGTTGTATCTGGTGATGTCAGCATTAGCCACACTCACAGCCAAGTTCTGTAGGCTTGGATGCCTACAACAGCATGACAGTGAGGTGAGGGACAAGCCCTGACATCCAAAAGCTGCTGGTGAGAAGCTGGGTTAGCCTTTTACTTGCAGCTGTCCTAAACCTAGGTCCCAAGGTACTTGACTGCACACTGTTCTTGTCCCCACAGGCCTGGAAAGTCTGGGGGTTTACTCCTCTTTGCTCAGTATCCATTTCTTCCACCCTCTCCCTGTGTCTTCTGTTATTCTGGTGCACACATGCACGTGTACACACACAAATTTATAAACACGCACACACACAGGCCTATCTCATCTCTCTTGCTCTCGCTCTCTCGTTATCATTCATTCTCCACTTGGATTTCTCTTTGGTCCCTATCTGTTGCTTTTGCCAACCATCGCTCAGGTAACTTCGAAAGCCAAGAAGTAGACACCAGTTTCTCTACCTGTTCCCTTCAAGATCACACACATAGGTCACCACTGGGGACCAGTCAAAGGCCTCTGGCTCTTTCTTCAGCCACTTCTCCAGCTCCTGCAGGTTCTGGTCTGAGTAGTCAGTGACGATGATCTCCTTAAAGGATTCACAAGCAGAAAGGAGCTGATAGATAGTGGGGCCAGAGCCGATGTCAATCAGCAGGTCTCCCTTCACACCATCTGGGTTAGCGGGAGGAACAAAGAGGAGAAGTCAGGCATCTCATGGCAGTGGGCAGAGTCAAATGTACATAGTCTTCCCTGGGACTCTGCTGATGATCCTCAAAGACAGACCACTACTGTTCACAACTTTTCCCTCAAAATGTTCTTTTAAAACATCTTTTCGGGGCCAGGCACAGTGGCTCATGCCTATAGTCCCAGTACTCTGGAAGGCCAAGGCAGGAGGATCATTTGAGGCCTGGAGGATGAGACCAGCCTGGACAACATAGTGAGACCTCATCTCCACAAAAAATTTTAAAAATTAGCTGGGCCTGGTGGCGTGCACCTGAAGACCTAGTTATTGGAAAGGCTGAGGCAGAAGGATCCCTTGAGTCCAGGAGTTCGAGACTATGATGAGCTGTGATCACATCCCTGTACTCCATCCAGCCTCGGCAACAGAGAGAGACCTACATCTCCAAAAAATAAAAATAAAAAATAAAAATCCCATATTTTCCCAAAATCCCTGTAATTTACATTATAGTGACAAAGAAAATACAAATATCAAAAACACCAAAAATGTCTCACTTGAATTTTAAATAAAGCCCATCAGTTTGAAAAACCTCAAACATTAATACAATTTAAAGTCAAAAAGAAAAAGAAATCTTTTCATTTGTTATTCCCCAATCCAGGTTGGAGGCATGTCGCCAGGAATTTTAAGGTCTAGGAGAAGGTAAAAAAGATCTACTTCTGGTGTACAGACTGAACACCAGATCCAGAAAGGCTGCTGCACAAAGAATGAAAAACTATTAAGCAATACTTTCAAGGAAAGTTAATTTAAAAAAAAAAAATTGAGTTTATATAATGTATTTCTCCAAAAAGCACCCAGTTCTTCATATATTGGGAGGTCTTTATCTCACGCATATTCACAGCATTCCCTTGAGTTAGGATCAGAAAAGGTACTGTTTTAGAATTTCCACTTAAGTGGCCCTTTGAGGCTAAAAGTCTCCCTCAAGTCGCTTAGCAAATCAAGGTAGACTCAGGACAGCACTCCGGCCCTCCGGTTTGCTTTTGCATGACAAAGTGAGACAGTGGATACAAAAGCACTTTGTAAACTGTGAAATCGCTAAACCAATATTCGTTTTTATCCTAGTTAAATAAATGGGGATGTCAAAAGGGCTGTGAAGCAACAATGATAGACACAAAACCCAGTCGTGCCCTGAGACTCTATCTATAGGACTCATGTTAGTGGGGAGACATGCGGACAACAGACTTACCTAGGCAGAATATCTTGAAAAGATTTTGCAGAAGGTGCTTAAGAATCTGGCTTTCTGCAGAGTGCCTAGACTCAAACTTATAATATTTTTCTAGGTAATCCCGAGGGTTAAAATGCCTTAGGTAAGTGTCCTTGGAGGTGAAGCCTGATTCCATTGTGTCTCACTTCTGTGCCACTGGAGTGCTGCCCTCCTTCTGTCTCCTCCAGAGGCCAGGGAGTCACCCTGCAGAAGTTGTCTTCCTGAGTCTCAGGCTATCAGCTTTTCTTCCATCAGTTCAGCCCTTCCTTTAGAACAGATGTTTGGTTAAACACTAACAGAGAAATACACCACAAATGTTCTGGCTGTTCTAGGAAGTGATGAAATTCCTGGAGGAGGGAGCCTAGGAGAACGGGGGTGGAGGGTATGGAAGAGGGAGGGCCATGAGCTATATGCCATGCTTGCCCAAGGGGTGAAGGACAGCCACCAGGGATTGTAGACCAGAGGGAGCACTTGGGCTTGTCAGGAAAATTATTTAATGCATAAGACCCCAAAGTTCAGAGAGACAGGACATCCCCTAACAAGCACCATCATTCTTCTCGGTCTTGCCATGATTCCCCCAGGAAAACGGGTCACAAAGAATGGTTTAAATTTAAACATGTAAAAGAAAGGAAAAAAAAAAAAAAGAGGAGAAAGATGAGGATAGGAAATGTATTCAGGGCTAAGGAATGCTGGCTGAAGAAGGAGTCTCAGATGAAATCTGGAAAGAGTAATTTTAAAAGCCTGGATAAGGCTTTGTAAAGTCTAGTCCAGCCAAACATCCTTCATGCCCAGACCTCCTATCCATCCCTGCCCTAGGCTACTGCAGCTTCACCCACCACTGCCATGACCCGGTGTCTGGCAAGTACCTCCTCCCTAAGCCTCCCCACTCCTTTCGGTCAGTCCAAATCCTGACAGTTCTTTCAAAGTTAACTTTACTTCCTTTAAGAATTCTTTAAGGCTGGGCGCAGTGGCTCACATCTGTAATCCCAGCACGTTGGGAGGCCAAGGCGGGCGGATCACGAGGTCAGGAGATCGAGACCATCCTGGCTAACATGGTGAAACCCCGTCTCTACTAAAAATACAAAAAATTAGCCGGGTGTGGTGGCAGGTGCCTGTAGTCCCAGCTACTAGGCAGGCTGAGGCAGGAGAATGGCGTGAAGCGGGGAGGCGGAGCTTGCAGTGAGCCAAGATGGCGCCACTGCCCTCCAGCCTGGGCGACAGAGCGAGACTCCATCTCAAAAAAAAAAAAGAAAAGAATTCTTCAAATCCCCATTTCTGAATTCACTTTGAGATAGAGTAGGGATGGGGCTTGGTTTCAGCTCACTCCCCACTAAAGCATTCTTTCATGCATTCCCACTGATCACAAAACCCACACCACTACCTCACTGACGACACGTCCTCTAGTCATCCTTTTACTTAATTCCAGGAACTGGCCTTAGGAGATAACCAATGTTGCAGGGTGTCCCACCTCGGGAAGGTATGCTGAGCAATTGATTTACAGCCTTGTTGCCACTGGCCAGACCACCAGGTGGCCCATTCCTCAAGATAACCACTGCAACCAGGTAATGCTGACTTGCATACCCTACTTCTCATGTGCTTTGCCCAGCAGCACACCCTACCTCTGACGTCAATTCCTGTGCTTTGCCTAATAAAAATTCCCTACCGGTTCTTTTCAAGGAGTCAGCAAGCCAGATAATTCTCTCTCTCTTTTGTTGTCTCCCTTATGCCAGGGCATAAGTTCCAGTAAAGCGTGTTTGGGAAGACTATTGGCCTTGTGTCAATTTCTACACACTGAGAGCCAAAAACACCCATGGTCAGTAACATTGTGGCCTTAGAGTTTGTTCTACCCAGCCAGCCACTTGATTTTTTTTTTTTCTTTTTTCTTTTCTCTCTCTCTCTCTCTCCCTTTTTTTTTTTTTTTTTTTTTTTGGTTGCTATTTATTTTTCTTTTTAAAAACTTTTTGTGGGTACATAGTAGGGGTATATATTTATGGGTTACATGAGATATTCTGATAGAGGCCTGCAATACAAAATAATCACATCAGGGTAAATGGGGTATCCACCACTTCAAGCATGTATTTTTTTGTGTTATGAACAACCCAATTATACTTGTTTAGTTATTTTTGAAGGTACAATTAAATTATTTTTCACTATATTCACCCTGTTGTGCTAGCAAATACTAGGTCTTATTCAATCTTTCTAACTTTTTCTTCTTCTTCTTTTTTTTTTTTTTTGAGATAGAGTCTCACTCTGTCACCCAGGCTGGAGTGCAGTGACAGGATCTCAGCTCACTGCAACCTTCACCTCTTGGGTTCTAGCGATTTTCCTGCTTCAGCCTCCTGAGCAGATGGGACTACAGGTGCGCACCATCACGCCCAGCTAATTTTTATATTTTTAGTAGAGACGGGGTTTCATCATGTTGGCCAGGCTGGTCTTGAACTCCTCAGGTGATCCACCCACCTCGGCCTCCCAAACTGCTGGAATTACAGGCATGAGCCACTGCACCTGGCCTCTAACTATTTTTTATACCCATTAATGATCCTCACATCCCCCCAACCCACCTCACTACCCTTCCCATCCTCTTGTAACCATCCTTCTATTCTATATGTCTGTGAGTTCAATTATTTTAATTTTTAGTTCCCACAAATAAGAGAGAACATGCAAAGTCTGTCTTTCTGTGCCTGGTTTATTTCACTCAACATTATGACCTCCAGTTCCATAATAACAGGATCTAATTCTTCTTTATGACTGAATAGTACTCCATTATGTGTACGTACCACATTGTCTTTATCCATTCATGTGCTGATGGACACTTCGAGTACTTCCAAATCTTGGCTATTGTGAACAGTGCTGCAATAAACATGGGAGTGCTGATAGCTCTTGGATATACTGATTTCCTTTCCTTTGGGTATATACCTAGCAGTGGGATTGCTGTGTCATATGGTAGGTCTATGTTTAATGTTTTGAGGAACATCCAAACTGTTCTCCATAGTGGTTGTACTAATTTACATTCCAACCAACAGTGTACAAAGGTTCCCTTTTCTCCATATCCTTGTCAGCATTTGTTATTGTCTGACTTTTGGATAAAAGTCATTTTAACTGAGGTGAGATCATATCTGGTAGTTTTGATTTGCATTTCTCTGATGATCAGTGATGTTGAGCACCTTTTCATATACCTGTTTGCCATTTATATGTCTTCTTTTGAGAAATGTCTATTCAGTTCTTTCGCCCATTTTTAAATCAGATTATTAGATATTTTACTGTAGAGTTGTTTGAGCTCCCTATATATTCTATTTATTAATCCCTCATCAAGTGGTAGCTTGCAAATATCTTCTCTCATTCTTTGAGTTGTCTTTCACTTCATTGACTCTTTCCTTTGCTGAAGCACTTGATTTTGTGTTGGCACATATTTGCTCTTAGTTTTGTCTGTGTCAATGTTTCTTCTCACACTAAATTTTACATATATGATAAACTAAGTCACCAGCTCATTTAGCTCGAGGACTATTAATCAGTTCTCCTTGTATCCCCTATTCTACATCATGGGTTGGTCCACCTAGTAGGTGTTCAAAACATTGGTTGATTAATTGACTGTTGTCATATTGCACCAAATACAGTGGTATCCAATATTCCATGGATGATAACTTAGCAAGGACCCATTTGCTTACAAGGCACAGAAACTCACTCAAAGAATCTCAAGTTAAAAAGATAATTGTTAATAGAATAATATAATGGAAACAAATTTTAGGGTATCTAACTGGGCCTCAAGAAACAAAAAATCATTATTTAGCTCATTTATCTTTCTTTCTTTTTCTCTACTTCATGCTGCTTCTGTTAAAGGTCTGTGGGCCCTATTCTCTGCAAACATTTGCTCATCCACTGCACACAGCTCCATTCTGGCAATTCCAAATGGTAACGTCTGCCCTTGAACTTAGATGACTCATTGATCCTGCTCACTGAGTGTGTTGGGGTGGGGAAGGGGAGTAAAGGAAACCTGTGTAGTATTAAGATTGACCATTGCAAGAAGTTACATGTGGCAGGCAAATTGTCTCAGATTATTGCAACTGTTGTATCTTCAAATGTCAATTCACAGACTTAGGAGATGTAGAATGGAAGCAGGGTGTCTTTGTGGACTGACCCAAGGCACTGCTGCTGGAGCACAGACACTCCCTGCTTCTGCTGACCGCCCTAGTAATGGAGCACAGCAGGAGGCATCCAGAGAGTCCAAAGACATAAGTTGTGATCCTGGTTTGCCACTAGCTATTTGTAAAATGGACAGCTGGAAAAACTAACTTTGAAGACTCTTAAGCCTCAGTTTTGGTGAGTAAAATGGACTTAACAGTACTTATTTTACTATTCAATCTGAGGTATTGAGGAATTTCAGTGATAGCTTTCCTTACGTTGAATGCTTACCTTGGGAAATGTGCCCCATTCCCACTCATGGGTCAACTTACCAGGGAATTTTAGACATAGTGGTGATATAGCATATATGGGGCCTTGATAATGTACCCCCTTCCCCTCACTCTATTATTAATTTTTTCTACCCTCTCCGGAAGTTTCCAAGATTTACAGTCAGAATCAGATTTTTTATTATAGATAGGAATCTGTTTCCTTGTAATGACCCTCTACCCACCCTTACATAAATGTTTGTTATGAGTAAATAAATGCACATATAAGGGAAGAAACAAAGGGTGAGAAGGAAGGCAAGAAGAAAGAAAAACATGCTATTTCCATATTGTCTGGGTATTTGGTTCACTGGTGGCTGTTCTTCCCACATGGTCTGCTGGTAAAGAATTTGGTTCATCACCCCAGGCTACGACCTCATGAGAAAACAGTGCTACAATACTTAGTGTACAAAAAAATCAATATAATGGGGCATTCTCCTAGAAAATAACACACTCTAGACTCCAGAGGTACTAGATCAAATCCGTCGCTAGAAAATACTATACAAACCAAAAGTATAAACACCAGCATTGCTTATGTTGGTTGGGAAAAAATATTCCACATATTGACATATCATGTTCCAGTAATATGTCTGGCTAACTTGCAATATATATCCTTTTTCTGAAAGCCTAAAATATTAAAAAGCTAAAAATGCTGATATATAGATATACAATACCATGTATACCATATTAGCAGTAGAGGAGTTTGACAGAATGACATATGTAATTGAATAGAACATTTACAAATAGGAAGATATGCTAAAAAATTATCCAAAATGTAACAGAGGGCAAAAGAAAAATAGAAAAAGTGAAAGAGAAAGCTAAGCGACATCAAGCATAGAGGAGAAAGGTCTGCTATATGTCAGACTGGAGTTCCTGAGAGAGAAGAGAGATCAAATGGACTAGAATAATATTTAAACAGATAAAGACAGAGAATTTTCCAGAACTGATGATAAATACTGTATCAGAATCCAGTCAGCAGACAGGAACCACCTTAAACTTGAGTCAGAAATTATTAATACAAAATTTAGCATAAAGAATTGACTAAGTAAAAAGTGGTTAACAGCTAAGAGAGTAAAGGTGGACTCTGGGGTGTAACAGAGGTGGCAAATGCAGAAAATCAACAGGCTGACAGAACAAGGAAACCAGAGGAAACTTAGAAACTTAGAGGACAAGCCCACAGAACCAAGCATCAAAAAGCTCTGATGAGAAAGCACAGCTACTGCAGGAATGCTGGACACCTGAGGAACCCAAGGAATGCCACTGCAGAGATGAGCCATGCATTGAGCCAAGAGCTGCATGAAGACAACCACTGCCAAGATTGCTCACAGGATCATAAGCCCACAACCAGACCTCAGTAAAAAAACAAAAAACAAGCAAACAAGCAAAAAAAAAAAAAAAAAAAAAAAAAAAAAAAACAGGACATGGTAAGTCCCTTCCTCCTCCTTAAGCCTTGCATGTCCCTCCAGAATCTCTCATTGGCGGAACCTAACATAGAGGCACTGGCAAAGGAAAGTTGTGTGTGCAAAATCCAATTTGTAAATCTGTCCAATTTGCAATTGGAGGATAGGCTAAAAGAAATTATGCAAAATGTAGCAGAAGGAGAAAGGGAAATGGAAAAAATAAAAGAGAAAGCTAAGAGACATAGACTAGCTTTCACACCACAGAATACAGAAGGGTGGGCTGGAGCTATGAAGCAATGTATTAAGAACTGACACAGACATCAATACACAGAATCCAAAATAGGTAGCATTTATTGAGCACTTATTTGTGCAAGTACTGTTCTATATGTGCTTTACACATTACTCATTTAATCATTGTAACAGTCTAGGAAGGACTACATTTAGAAATCCAGTGAGTCACAAGCAAAATATTTGAAAAGCAATTCCCTCCTAGACATTTTACTGATAAAAAACCACAACACCAGAGACTATAAAAGATGTTAAAAACATCTAGAGAAAAAACACAAGTGACAGTTACACTAATAGCTGACTTTGCAGGACTAGGAAGCATGCTAGAAGATATGAGAATGATATTGTAAATGTGCTAAAACAAAGTAACTGTCAACTTAGAATTCTACAACCAGAAAAAGTCTTTGAAGAATTGGGACAAAATAAAGAAAGTAGCAGGCAAAACTAAAAGCTTGCCACTAGTATGTCCTCTCTAAAGGAAATTCTAAACGACGAATTTCAGACAGAAGGAATGTGAACCCCAGTGGACGGTCTGAAATGCAAGAAGGAATGAAGAATTAACTGAGAAGGCCAACATATGGGTGATTCTAATAGACATAAAAAAAATAATGCCATGTGTGGTCAAAAATAAGTAAGATGGAATTGAAGTGGCTGAGCCCTAGTTTTCCACATTAATCCACCCTGCGTCAGCTTGCTTGCTTTCTCTGCCTCACTTCCCCATTTCCTCACTGGTGCTTAGTGGGATCCAAAATAAAATACTTACACTCCAATTTTAGACACCACAAAATAATATAATCAAAGTGTATTAACTTCCAAATTAGTAGAGCAGGAGAACTAGAATGACAAAATACTGTCCATTCGAAGGAAGGCAAGAATGGAGAGAAAAAGAAACAGCTCTGGAAGGACAAATACAAAGTATAAAATAAGAAGATACTTGGTGGAGGATTAAAAACAGACAAAAGCCTCAGTTAAAATATATATTACATGAACAGCAGGATTAACCAACTTGATTTAATGGACATATACAATATACTGCACCCAAACACCCATTGCCATGATTTGCATGTTTGTCCCCCATCAAATTCATATGTTAAAATCCTAATGCTCAACATGGTAGTATTAGGAGGTGGGGTCTTTTGGGAGGTGGTAGATCATGAAGGTAGAGCCCTCAGGAATGGGATCAGTGCCCTCATGAAATAGGCCCAAGAGAGCTCATTCACCCTTTCGCCACATGAGGACACAGTGAGAACGTGCTATCTATGAAGAAGGAAACAGGTGCCCTCACCAGACAATGAATCTGTTGGTGCCTCGATCTTGTACTTCCCCGCCTCCAGGACTATGAGAATCAAATCTCTGTTGTTTATAAGCCACCTAGTTTATGGCATTTTGTTAGAGCATCCCAAATGGCCTAAGACACACATTTGTTTCAAGAATACATAGGCCCCTAATAAATTCCTATACACTAGCCCATAAAGCAAGCCTCAACATGTTTCAAACAGCTGAAATGATATAGGACATGCTATTTGACCAATGCATTTAAGCTAAAAGTAAAAAATAAAAGATAACTAAAACACCCTTATTTGTTTGGAAATAAACACACCAACAAACAACCTATGGGTCAAAGAAGAAATCATAATGGAAATTATGAAATATTTCTAGCTGAGTAGTAATAAAAATATTACATATCAAAATTCATGGGTTGCAGCTAAGGCAGGATTTAAAGGGAACGCTAGTCCTCAAATATGCATACTAGTAAAGAAGAAAAACTGAAAGTTAATGAGCTAAGGAAGTTAAGAAAGTAGCATCAAAATAGACAAAAGTAGAAAGAAGAGAATTCTGCAGAGCAGAAAAGCTAAGAATTAATAGGGAGAATCAACAGGCCCAAAAGTTGGTTCTCTGAAAAGATGAATACAATTAACCAATTTCTAGCTAGAATGATCAAGGCAAAAAAGAGAGAAGGCTCAAGGGGAACCTCATGGCAGATGCTGCAGGCATTTAAAAAATAATAACAAGATATTAGAAATAATTTTATGCCTATGTATTGAAACATTAAACTTAGAAGTTTCCAAATAAATACATAACACATATAAAATCTGAATTGCCTTGTAACCATTAAAGAATTTAAATGGAAAATTATTTTCATACAAAATCTTCAGGGCAGATGGCTTTACCAGTGAATTCTACCACATATTCAATTAATCAGTAATTCTAATCTTACACAAACTCAGAGAATAAAAAAAGAGAAAATACCCCTCAACTAATTTTATAAATCTAGCTAATGCCTAATACCAAGGTTACTTATGAGAAGAAAAAATTTACAAGCTAAAAATCACCCATGAGCATGCGTATAAAAATCCTGAACAAGTTATTGTCCGGTCAATAAAGTAGCAAATATGTATTTGGTGCTTACTGTTTTTCAGGAACTGCTTTAAGATTTTGGACATATTAAAAATCTTTACAGTAGTTTTGTGAGTTAGGGGCTATTATTATCCCCATTTCAGCATATGAGAAAATCAAGGCATAAAGATGTAAAGTAACTTGCCCAGGTCACGTGCTAGACAGTGGTATAGCCAACTTTTAAACCTAGGCAGTCTAACACAAGAGCCTAGTTTTCTAGCAGCTATCCGATGGCCAAGGTGAGTTTTTCCCAGGAATACAAAGTGATTTAACATTCAAAATTCAATTAATACAAATCATCACATGTACATGTTAAAGTAAAAATACTTTCTGATCCATTCAACAGATGCAGAAAAAAAAAAAAAAAAGAAAAAGCTTAAATTCTATATCCATTCACAACAAAAACAATTCTTGCCAAACTGGGAATAGAACAAGGCTTCCTTAATCAGATACAGATTACCTACAAAAACCTCAACAAACATCACTCTTCCTGATGACCCATTTACAAGCTTTCCTTTCAAGTTGAACAGACACAAAAATGCTAACAAATACCAATTTCATTCAACATCCTGGACAGTACAGAAAGGTTTAAAAAAAGTTGAAAATGTAAATATTGAGCAGGAAAAAGAAAAATCTGTTATTATTAGCAGAAAACATGATGATATAGAGAGAAAATAAAAAATAATCTACAAGTAAATTATTACAATCAATATAAGAGTTTAGCAAAATATCTGAATGTGAAATCAATATAAACATTAAATTCATTTCTAATCAGCAACAATGAAATTTAAAATAGACATTGTCCACAAATGGCATTGAAAAATATGAAGTATCTCCGGGCGCGGTGGCTCAAGCCTGTAATCCCAGCACTTTGGGAGGCCGAGACGGGTGGATCACGAGGTCAGGAGATCGAGATCATCCTGGCTAACACGGTGAAACCCCGTCTCTACTAAAAATACAAAAACTAGCTGGACGAGGTGGCCGGCGCCTGTAGTCTCAGCTACTCGGGAGGCTGAGGCAGGAGAATGGCGTAAACCCGGGAGGCGGAGCTTGCAGTGAGCTGAGATCCGGCCACTGCACTCCAGTGCCCCGGGCAACAGAGCAAGACTCCGCCTCAAAAAAAAAAAAAAAAAGAAAAAAAAAAAAGAAAAATATGAAGTACCTAAGAATAAATCCAGCAAACTATGCATAAGACATTAATGGAGAAAATAATAAAATTTTATTGAAAGACATTAAAGAAGACCTAAATAAATGGAGAAATACACCACTTCATGGATGGGGGGACTCCACATGGTAAAGACGTCATTTGTCTCCAAATTGATTTATAGACTCAGTAAAATCCCAATTAAAATTCCAATAGTTTTTTGGTGAAACTTGACAAGCTGGCTCTAAAATTTACATGACAGTGCCAAGGGCCAAGAGTAGCTACTCTTAAAGAAGAAAAATAAGGTGGGAGGACTTGCCCTACCAGATATAAATACTTATTGTAAAGCTGTAGTAATTAAGACAGAGTAGTACTGGTAGTAGAATTGACAAATAGACCAATGGAACAGAGTAGAGAGCCCATAAACAGACCTGCACTTTTATGAACAGTTGATATATGACTGAGGTGATAGCTTAGATTGGTGGGGAAAAAGATAGACTTTTCAATAAATAGTGCTAGGATAATTGGGTATCTGTAGAGAGGAATAAGGAATTAGAACCCCACCTCACATTATGCACAGAAAACAGTTCAGGCAGATTAACAAACTAAATATGAAAGGCAAAACTCTAAAGATTTAGAAGGTGATGTAGAAGAATATCTTTATGACCTTGGGTGCAGGTAAGGATTTCTTAAACTAGACACAAAAGCCATTAATCATAAATAAACGATTTATAAATGCCAGTGTATTACAATTAAGAATGTCTGTTCGACCAAAGACACTTTAAGGGTGAAGAGACATTCTACAGTGTGGGAAAAGATACTATAACACATAAAACTGACAAGTGAGAATTTATGAATTCTGACAACAGAATTTTCAAAGAACTTCTGTGAATCAATATGAAAATAAAACAAAAAACCTGAACAGACCCTTTCTGAGAAAGGAAATTCAAGTGACTGATGAAGCTAGGAAAAGATACTTAATCTCATCAGTAGAATGCAAATTAAACCACAATGAGATACAATTACACAGCCATCAAACTGGCAAAAATCATATCTGACCAGCACCAAAGGCCTTGACCAACAGATGTCCTTGTGCATTTCTAGCAGGCGTATAACTCGGTGCAGTATTATGAAAAACAGTCTGGCATTGACTGGCAGAGTTGAGTTGCTGCATACCCTATGCCCAGCAATTACAGTCCAGGTACATACCTAGAGAAAAATCTGGCATACAAACATGAATGTTCTTAGCAGCATTGTTTGGAACAGACCCCAATAGAAATAACCTAAAAGTCCAACAATGGTAGAATAAATTGGAGTGCACAGCAATGAAAATGAACCAATTACAGCTACAAGCATCAACGTGGATGATTCTCCAAATGATGAAGGGCGAAAGAAGAAAGTCCCAAGGAAGCCCTCCTTTTCATTCCATCTATAAAGTCCAAAAGCCCAAAACAAACAAGAGTAAATTTTATTATTTAGTGATGCATAAATGGGTGGGAAAACTCAAGAAAAACAATGAGATCATTACATTAGATGTCAGGATAGTGGTTGCCTGTGGGTGAGTGGGGAGTTCAAAGTTGTGCTCAGACTACAGAACACAGCGGGAAGAGGGGCTTCAAAGATCCTGCAGTGCTAACCAGTGCTCATGCATTTTATATTAACCTTTATGCTCTATGTAAATGTTCTATGGACTTTTCTGTAGATGCATCTCACAATTTAAAAACCATCCTGCATATCCAGATGCAGAGTTCCTCGAAACAAGCACAAATTTAGAGATCAAGTCTACTTGATAATATTGGTCTTCCCAAGTTTCCTCTCTGAGTCAGGACCTAGTGTTTCTTTTTCACTTAATTTTACCCTGTGGGGCTAAACCACTCAATGGTACTAAAGGATAAACAATGATTTCTGCAAAAATGGGGCAAGGATACAGGAGAACATTATAGAAACTGCAGCTGAAGCTTTCCCTCCAAGCTTTTCTTTCCAATGCTGGAAGAAGTCCTTCTGTGCCTCAGATGACATCAAGGCCTACTGCAGATCAGAGGGCCCCAGAATGCTTCAGAGATGACACAGACTTCTGTAGGCAGTGATCTCTCTTTTGACACTCCTTGCCTTCTGCTTATCTCCAAGAAAGAAAGGTACCCCTGGGTACACCACAGCAATTAGGAGCCTGCTCCCTTCACCTCTTCCTGCTGCAGTTGTGGGTGGATATTCACATATGTTGCAGAGAAGCAACTTCTGAGCCTCTTCCTCTTTCTCTGTTCAAACCATACCTTGTGGCAGACATGAGTCCCCAGGAAAGAATTCCAAGGCAGAGGCAAATTAAGCAACTCCTAGAGTCAGAGGCATCAGTAATTTGGGGGCCTTCCATGTGCTTGGTAATTAATAACAAATAAGCGAAATTATCACCAAAACTATAACTCATCAAATTTGATGTGCTCCCACAGGGCCTGCTCTAGATTTTAGTGGATATGTACGGTGAGTCCAGGGGTGATTAATATAAGCCTTAATTGCAGGGAGATAGGGAACCCTTTCTTGGAGTCCACAACCTGTCAGCTTCTCTCTTCTGTCACTCTTAAGTCGTGGCTACCTGTGGGGGTAAAAATGAGGCTGTAGACCATAAGGATGTCACTGTATGTACACAGAAGGCTGCTTTCTGCCTCGTTCTCACAGTGTGCCCTCTCATAGAGCTTCGGGTTGAAAATCCATAGCCACAAAGACACTGATAAGGCCAGAAACTCTAGTTATCTAATTGGTTATCAACACTCAAGTGTCTCAAATATTTTAACTGGCTGCTAAATCCATTGCTCAGGTTACAGAAAGCATTGGGAAGGATGCCAAGGAGGGAGAGGAAGGGTGTAAGGTGGAAAGCTTCTTGGCTAAAGGAAGAAGAAGAATGATGGGAGAAAAGACATGTTGGGGCCGGGCACAGTCACTCGCACCTGTAATCCCAGTACTTTTGGAGGTCGAGGTGGCGGATCAGGAGTTCGAGACCAGCCTGGCCAACATGATGAAACTCTGTCTCTACTAAAAATACAAAAATTAGCCAGGCGTAGAGGTATGCACCTGTAATCCCAGCTACTTGGGAGGCTAAGGCAGGAGAATCACTTGAACCCAGAAGGTGGAGGTTGTAGTTAGCAGAGTCTACACCACTGCACCCCAGCCTGGGTGACAGAGCAATATACTGCTTTAAAAAAAAAAAAGACGGCTGGGCATGGTGGCTCATGCCTGTAATCTCAGCACTTTGGGAGGCTAAGGTGGGCAGATCACGAGGTCAGGAGATCGAGACTATCCTGTCTAACATGGTGAAATCCTGTCTCTACTAAAAATACAAAAATTAGTTGGGTGTGGTGGCACGTGCCTGTAGTCCCAACTACTCAGGAGGCTGAGGCAGGAGAATTGCTTGAACCTGGGAGGCCGAGGTTACAGTGAGCCAAGATAGCATCACTGCACTCCAGCCTGGGCAAGACTCCATCTCAAAAATAAAAAAAAACAAAACAAAAACAAAAACAAAACAAAACAAAAATACATGTTGGGGTGAAGGTGGTTGAGGACTACTTGGAAAAGAAAGAGATTCCTGAGCCTCTGCCAGGACCAGGTTCCATAGTCCAGCCACACGGTGTCCAGCCCTAACCCACCCCTGCTATACAGTTTGTAAACTGCAGGCAGATAGCATCCGGGGTGAGAGGGCCTTTGGCAGAGCCGGATACCAGCAGCATTGCTGCAGCAGGTGGCCAGCTTGCTGGGGATCCACATCTGCCCGGCACAGGGAGGCTAGAAATCAGGGTGGACCCTCCCCAATAACCTGCTGGCAAAAGCTGAAAACCTGAGTGGCTTCTGTGCTATCTGCACTATTTGGCTTTGTTTCCTTTCCTCCTCGGCTTGATGCTCCTTTGTCACATGCTTACTTATAAAACTTACTGGGACCTGATTTAGGGCTATCTGCTCTGTTCCATTGATTTTTCTTTGTTTCCTACTAATTACTGTAACGGTACGATACCTACTTAGGACATCTGTCCTATCACTACTAATGCTATACAAATATCAAGATAATGGGGTTCACTCTTCTCGCTCTGTTTATTACCTATGTAAAAAGCAAATCGTTTTATGTTCAGGGTAAAAGATGTTAGGACTAAGATTGGATCTTGTAATTCTCTTCTTCCTTTATTGTTTCATTTAGTTTAGTTTTTGAAAAAGCATGAGGTCAGGTGGTTAAAAGAAAATGCTTATTAAATTGAAAAAAAGAGCAGCAAAAGCAGAATATAAGCTTTTTTAAAAATTGAGGATAGATGTAATAACCTCATGGAAATAAGATTCTGTAAAGAAAACTAAGCCTTAGAAGTAAAACAGCTGTGATTGTCAGTCTTCAATCTCTTGTCAAAACGCTTTCGGAATGAACTGAGAATCTGTACAGTGGAAGGAAATTCACTCATATGATTATATTTTCTTCCTCCCCTTTTATTTTCCACTCTCATTTCCCTTTCATAGACAACCATCCCAAGGTGCTTGATGTCTACTCTTTATGTGCATTTTGGTAAAATGTGTGCTGCTGTTGTGTATGCATGTATTTTTATTTGCATCATTTTCAGTATGCATTAAAGTCCTATCCCATTGTGTGTGTTCATGTGACCCACTGCTTCATGCCACTGCATAGTTCTTCATGATTTGCACCCCTCACTTATTTATCCACACCCCCAGTGGTGGATACCTAGATTGTTTCCAATTCCCCAGCACAATGATTCCACAAACATCCTTGTCTCCTTCATATAGAGACCCATGTGAGAATTCCTATGGGGTGCATTCCCAGGAGTAGAACTGGTGAATCCTAAGGTATCCACATATTTAATTTGAGTAAGAACCACCAGATTGCCTCTAGTAAGGCTACACCAGTCTACATCCCCATCAGCAGTGCATGGGGTTTCCTGTATCACCACACCCCCTCCCATTCCTACCATCACTTTTTAGAGTGATCTGCTTTACTAATTTTTGCTAGTCTAACGAGAATAAGTGAAGTTGTATACTTTCTCTGATGAGTTTGAGCACTTCTAAACATGCATATCAGTATCAGCGAGGTAAGTTAAGTGATGTAACAGATCTCAAACCTCAGTGGCTTAACAAAATAAATGTTTGTGTTCACATCACAGACCATGGTAGGGAGCAAGGGAAGGGTACTCCCCCAGTGGTCCTTTGGGCACTCAGATTTCTTCCATTGTGTGGTTCGAGGGCCCCACAGCCTTCCATTGGATTCTCTGCATCCAGCCAGGAGAGGAGGGGAGACAGCTCTCGGAGGAGACTGGAATGTGAGGGTTTTGAGGGCACAGTCTAAGTAGTGCTATACATTAATCTGTTCATATTCTTTGGGCCAGAACTCCATCACATGGCCTGAGGCAGGGGGGCTGCAAAATACAGCCTGGATGTGTGCTGAAAAGAGGACATGCAAACTGGGGAGGAGTTAGACAATCTCTGTCACAAAATGCTTGCTAGCTTTTGGAGTTTCCTCTTCTATACATTTCCTGATCACATTCTTGCTCCTTTTTGTCTTTAGACTTTTTCCTGTTGTTGATTTGCAGTAGTTCCTTGTATATTCTAGAAGATATCTGTCCCCTGTTGGTTTTATTCACTGTAAATATGTCTTCCAGCCTGTCTGCCTGATCACTTTGGCAGGAATCTAATTATCAAGCAGGAATCTTATTTTTTAAAATTGTTTTTGTATTTGTTTACAATTTGGGGGGATTTGTTAGTTTGTTTGTTGAGACAGGGTCTCACCAGGCTGGAGTCCACTGATGCAATCACAACTCCTTGCAGCCTCGACTTCCCAGGCTCAAGCGATCCTCCCATCTCAGGCTCCTGAGTAGCTGGGACTTCAGGTGCATGCCACCATGCCTGGCGTTTTTAATTTTTAGTAGAGTTGAGATCTCACTATGTTGCCCAGGCTGGGGTTTACGATCTTAACCTCTGGATTCCTCTTGAGTGTATTTCGTATCAGGCACAGAAGTCTTTAGTCACTTTACCTTCCTTTGTCGATTTGCTCATCGGTCTCCAGTTTGCAGAGGAGTCACTTGTTCAGGCACAGCGAAGAAGACGTTCTCCCAGAGAAAAAGGCCTGCTAGAAAGCTAATTTCCCTGTCTCTAATTCTTTTTCACCATCCAATTTCCCCTAACCCTGTAGTCCCTAGCCTAGAGAAACTCGGTTCTCCAAAGTCTCTATGGAAATGGGCAAAACTGTTCAAGAAGCCCTTTTAACTGGCTGAAGAGGGAGACAAGAGCCAGCTCATGGAGCGTGTATCTATTAAAATGGTTGCAACAGTAAACAGTGCCGAACTGGAACTTTCTCAAACACACTGGAACTTCTAATCCGTCTCATGTTGTGTGTTGACTTTGATTTCTTGCTCACACTGTCTGACCCTTTCCCTGAAAAGCCCTCCCTCCCTTTGCTTGTCTAAATTATTTTATCTTTAGTACTCAGCTCGGGCATGAATTCTAGGAAGGCTTCACTGACCTCCCTCCACCACACCCCCAGGGCTAGGTTAATGGACCTCTTCTGTACTCCCCGGTGCCCTGAACATCTCTCTCTCACTAAACTTGCCACATGATGCTGCAATGGCCATTTGTCCACTAGACGGTAAGCTTTTTGGAAGAGCCTGAATCCCATTCATCTTTGTATTCCTCCCACTTACATGGGCCCTAATGCATGGATTGGCCTTAATAGCCGTTGAACGGATCTAGTGAGTTAATTGTGCCCCATCTGCTGCAAGTGGCCCTACTGCCCCAGCTTCATCGGCTTTAAGGAGGTTTTCACTACAGCAGAGAGAGGCTGGAAGCATTCTCCTGCAGGGGCCAGCTGGTGTGCCTCTCCCTTGGTCTGTCATCCAGGCAGCATATGGGCTAGCCTACATCCCTAGTGGGACCCTGGGCCAGCAGGTCTGGGTTCGCTTTCCTGGGCCTCAGCTTCTGCGGTGGAGGCGGGGCAACACGTAGAATACATGGCTGGGTGGAGGTCAGGGCACTCTGCGCTGGCTGCGGCCCTCCCCTTCCCGGTTTCCCCATTCAGAGGTCAGGATCTGGGAGAACAGGAGAACAGGCTGCAGGCAAATGAGCAGGCGGTGGACAAGCAAAGGAGGGAAGAGCCCTCCCACCTCACTGGCCCTGCAGCCCGCCAAGCTCAAGATTCGGCTGCCCTCTTGTGCCCAGAGAGTGAAAAACAAGGAAAATAACCCCCAAACAGGTCTCGGTCTGGTGACTGCAGCCATCCTGCTGTCCTTGTGCCTCCTTTTCCCAAAGGGCACATCCCAGAGACACACATTCAGTAGGATGACCTGGCTTGTCCCCAAGAAGGGGCCATCCACCCCAGTCACTGCCTGTACCTTCCCCTGGAGGTCTGAGTACCTAAGACCCTTCTCTGGAAAGGAAAAAAGGAAGGGCTTGAAAATGTATACGGGAATTCTCTGGGGCAGGGTGGGCAGACAGGGTGTGGAACAGGTGGGATCAGCTCCTGTCTGCCTGTAGATTCTGCTTTTGGAGGTGTTCTCTGCTCCACCTTTGGAGAGCTCTGGTCCAGTGAAAGGGTGACTGCTGGGCTCAACACCCCTGCCCCAGGGGCTCCTCGCTCTCACACCACCATCTGGCTGTGTGAGCCCAGTCCAGGTCTGTCTATCCCAGGGACTTGTACTCAGCCCTCCCTCCAGCCCTCTGTCCCAGGTACTCTCCACAGTGCCATACTGTGAGTTTTCTACTTTTAGGGCTTCTCCCACTCTGAAAGTCATATCCCCATCTTTATTTATTTTTTCATTGTCTGCCTTCCCTTCCCTTCCCTTCCCTTCCCAACTAGAATGAGAGCAGGGCCCTGTTTGACCCATTCTCCGTGGCCTCAGAATGCAGAACGGGTCCCGGCACATAGCAGACTCTCAGAACGTGTTTCCTGATCGCGGTTTCCCAAACACGCTCAACATCCTTCCATGGCCCCACCTTTGTCACGTGGCTTCTTCCACCTGAAACACCTTCAACACCCTAGCCCACCACCACCTTCATCTCACTGCCTGCCTGGGAACCTGCTGGTTCCTGTTCAAACTCAGTGTGGACATATTCCTCTTTGTGGAGACTCTCTTATCTCTCCCAAATTCGGCATTTCTTTCTGTGTGCTCTCACCTCCTATAAGCTGCTGCCGTTATTGTCTGCAAGCCCAGCAAGGGCAGAAATTGTTATCCTCACATTCTTAGTGCCAGGCAGGTCGCAGATGATATATGAATACTTACTGGGGAACTCTGATTACAGGGGCTCCGACAGCCATGCCTGAGCTACCTTCCTAGCATTGTCTCCTTCTACTCTGGCATAGGGAGCCCACCCTCGAGCCAAATGAAACATCACATCATTCACCCAGCATCTTCCTAAGCTCCCCTTGGATGGGGTTAACACTCAGCCTCTGGTCCCATCTGCTGCAAGATTCTCCTGGTATCCAACTCCTGATCTGAAACCCAGCACCATACTTTCAGCAGTGTTGTTTCCTCTAGTAGAAATGCCTTTCCAACCATCACCCTCCTTAAGACTCATCTTCGCTGCAGCTTCCTCCAGGAAGTCTTCCCTGGTTCCCCAGCAGGAACTAATCCCTTCCTCTTCTGTGCTTCCCATCATCCCCTCGTATCAGAATTAGCCAATTCTGCCTTGTAGTAGAGTCCCATGCCTACTCAGTGGGGACTTAATAAAAGTATATTGTATGTTTTTTAATAAATTCAGTGAATTGTAAGCTCTTTACTGTCACTAGCCACGCCTTGTACATGTCAGTATCACCCTCCCTCCTGTGAGGCCGAGAGCAATACCTACCCACACAAGGCCCATGTGTACATGGTGACTTGAGGATCAAAGGAGTCAATAGTCTCCCAATGTGAATGCTCATGTAACTAACACCAGGTCCTTAGAAGAACCTATCCCAGGACACACACCCTCATCCTGTGTGGCCCAGGCTGGCACATCCTACCTTATGTAGCAAATAGGGCACCAGACAACCCAGTCCTGCCTAAGGCACTGACTCTGGAAACCCTGGACATGTGCCTGGCTGCCTTGTTCTTTGCCTTATGCCTTCCCATCCCATCACAGCTTTCCAGCTGCACACCCCTGTGTACACTTGGAGCTCCCCTTGGATGCAGTTAGCACTCAGCCTCTGGTCCGATCTGCTGCAAGCTTCTCCTGGCATCCAACTTCTGATCTGACTCCAGCGCCTGGGATCCGACCTCATTCATCACCCATGTGGTAGCAGCACTGGCAGATCTAGCCACCTTCCACTGCTTGAATCACCACACACATACATGCGCACACACTCACATATGCACAAATAATACACACACACACACACACGTATGAAGATTAGGTCCACCTCCCACCCCTACCAACAGTCACCTCTGGTACTCTCTGCCAGCTTGGAGCACTGGCCTGGTTCTATCCAGGTTCTATCCTGGTTCTATCACACCAGGTGCCCAGAACATTAGTAGCGCCTTCTAGGGACAGTGCCACAACCTTTGTACCTACGTACAAAGAGAGTGTTCTTGATGTAGCTGATATAGTTTGGATATTTGTCCCCTCCAAATCTCATGTTGAAATGTAATTCTCAGTGTGGGAGGTGGGACCTGGTAGTCGGTGTTTGAGTCGTAGGGGCAAATCCCTCATGAACGGCTTAGTGCCATCCTCGCAGTAATGAGTGAGCTCTTTCACAAGACAGCAGATCATTAACAGAAGCCTGGCCCCTCCTCCTCTCTCTCTTGCTCCCTCTCTCGCCATGTGACATGCCTGCTCCTCCCTTGCCTTCTGCCATGATTGTGAGCTTCCTGAGGCCTCAACAGAAGTTGAGCGGATGTTAATGCCATGCTTGTACAGCGTGCAGAACCATGAGCGAAATAAAGCTCTTTTCTTTATAAATTTACCCAGTCTCAGGTATTCCTTTACTGCATTGCAAAATGGACTAACATAGTAGCCAATGTATTTCTTCTTTTAGTAATGGGTAAAGGATAAGGTAAAAACCACCAATGTCAGCACTAACGGAGAGAAAAGAGGCAGAGTAGGCACATGAGGCAGAATGTGGTCAAGGGCTTATGTGTTGCAACTATGTTTAGTGTGAGGACCAGCCCTGGGCAAAGGTTTTGATGCTGAGCTTAGCACTGAGCTTTAGAGTACTCCACAAATATTTGTTGAATGAATCGATCATTTACCTGCCCACCTCCCATGCCTATCAAAGGTTACCTCTGGTCCTCTCTGCCGGCTTGGAGCACTGTCCTGTTCTACCACAGCCTTAGTAGTGCCCTCTAGGGATAGTGCCACAATTACATCTAAGGTTCTTTCATTTATCTTGAAGTTCACCTAACATAGTATGTTATTTCTTCTCCAGGTCTCCAGATGTGGGAATTTCTGCTCTTTACCCCCCAACCCCATTCCTTCACGTGGCTTACCATTAAATATCCTTTACATCTCACCAATGTGCTGCTACTTCCTTCAAAAAGTCTTTCCCTGAGTGCCTCCTCCCTGTCTCAGACTAGGTTAGATGGTTTGCATTGGATCAAGAAAGAAGACAGCTTCTCCAGCTCTCTAGCACTGCTCATTTCATGCATACAAATAAAGTTAGCCAAAACTCTTACATACCACATCACACACATAATTATTTACTAAGTGCATTCCTATTATATCTTTGGGGTCTTACGATAACCCTGGGGACAGGTATTATTATTTCTATTTCTTTCTTGCTTTTCTTTTCTATTTATTTATTTATTTTTGAGACAGAGTCTTGCTATGTCACCCAGATTGGAGTGCAGTGGCACGATCTTGGCTCACTGCAACCTCTGCCTCCCGGGTTCAAGCGATTCTCCTGCCTCAGCCTCCTGAGTAGCTGGGATAACAGGTATGAGCCCCAACGTCCAGCTAATTTTTGTATATTTTGTAGAGATGAGGTTTCGCCATGTTGACCAGGCTGGTCTTGAACTCTTGACCTCAGGTGATCCACCCGCCTCAGCCTCTCAAAGTGTTGGGATTACAGGCATGAGCCATTGCACCTGGCAATTATTTCCATTTCAGAGATGAGGAAACTGAGGCTCTGAGATATTAATGACCCACCAAAGGTCACAGAGCAAGTAAGCCAGAGCCAAAGAGGAAAAGCCATGTCTTCTGATGCGGAAACTTGTGTTCATCTCATTTCATGGGGTGAGGCTGCGGTATTTACAGGGGTGAGGATGGAGGTGCTGAATGCGCTCAGAAGTCATGTGGTGACAAATTGCCTAAACTAGGAGATCACGGGGGCTCTCCCCTCTTCTCTCTATGCAACCCTGCAGAGCCCTTGAAACAAGAAGCAGCACAGCTTTATTTCTCTGGTCCATTTCTTTCTCCCTCTCCCTGGGCCACAAGTGGAGCATATTATAAACCTCTCTGTTTGAGATCAACATTCCTATTTACCTGGCAATCATGTATAACAAGACTCTAAAAGCATTTGCTGGTAAGAGTTCTAAATAAAATGGACTAATTGGAGAGGAAAGCAAATGAGGTAGCGGGATGGTGACTGGAAATCCCGCCCCTATGCACTCCCAGCTCCTACCAAGTCTGCTGCATCAGTCCCTTTGCCTGGCCGCAGAGAACATCCCCGGGTCATCTGAGCAGTCGTGGAAGTGGCTCTCAGCTGCCTGCTGAGTCTTCTCCAACTTCTCAAAATCCAAGCCTGTCTTCTGCAGGGGCTTCTGCAGAAATTCCTCTCCAGGGGCAGTGTGGAGAACCTCCTGTCCCACGCCATGTGGAAGCTGATCTCAAAGCCTCTGCTTGTTGCATACAGCCCCTGGGTTGAAGCAGGGTCCCAAGTTGGCACAAGGTATCTTGACAGGTACCCAGGGTGGGTGGGGGGAGCAGCCTGAAACCACAGGGAGAAAATGAGGCAGTCGGCCAGGGGCAAGACTGCAGGTTTCAGAGGCCATTCTTTCCAAATGTCACATGTAAGCACACTTGAGTAGCTTTCCTTAACCACTCCTCCTTTTCAACCCACTTCTCTCTAGAAAGAAGGAAATGGAAAGAGTGGCCAGCTGGGTCATGCTTACCTCATGGGACATATAGATCGCTCCTGGTCATTCTCTGTGTCTCATACACACACTTGCAGGATAACAGTATTTTCTAACCCTAATCCTAACTATAACCCTAACCCTAACCTATACACAACTCACAGGATATCAGAATATTCTAACCCTAACCCTAACCATAACCCATACACACACTCGCAAGATAGCAGAATATTCTAACCCAAAACCTAACCATAACCCTAACCGCAACCCATACACACACTCACAGAATCTCAGAATATCAGAATCAGGTCACTCCCTTTACAGATGAAGACACCGAGTCCTGGAGACATAGTTGTGACATCAGCTATTGGCACAGGCAAGCCTAGGGCCTGCCAACCCTGCAGTCAGTGCTCTTTCCACTTGCCGGCTCTCTCTCTGCAATGTGCTTCTGACAATCAGACCGTTCTTCTTTCTCTGCCTGGTCCATGGCTTAAAACAAGTCAGGCAAGTGCCAAGGGAAATGGAAAGTCTGCCTGGAACCAGCAGAGCAAAACTATTCATACAAAGTGAGCTTGGTAGACATTGTTGAAGATGTCCAGTACCTCCACCATCTTTCCCTCCCAGTGTCCCCTGGCCACACACTCCACTCAGTTGTCACACACATTCTCTTCTTAAATGCCTATTATAGGATGTGAGGCTCACTCATACTGAGGTATAAATAAGGACGAGCACTTAAAGGGTTACTCTTTACAGCTCTTCAATAGTATGTTACAAATGTCATTGTCTTAAGCAAAAGGAAGAAGAACTTAATGAACAACTTCAACCTTCTTACTTAACTGGGATATGGGGTATTTTGGGAGTGAAGATGCTATGGCGGACTTTCCTGGTGCCCCGAAATTACACAAGCTAAGTAAATTCTATTCTGCCTCAAAGTTAGATTGGTCTTAATTCCATCCGCAACTCCAATCCCAGTGATGGCCTTCTCTGTGTTGCCCTGTTCCCAGCAGTGAAAGGTCACCTCAGGAGACCCACAGAAACGTTCCACAGGTTTGGGGTCAAAAGTCTGGAGGTTGTAATTGGAACAACAGGAACACTGACCAGTCAGTACAGTTGCCTGCCATCAAAAGCCATCAGACTATCATCCGGCCTGTTATGCACATGCCTGGGCTCAGATCTTGGCATCTGGGACAGTTTTCTTCTGGCTCCAGGCTTGTCTCTAGCCATCTATTTTGGTTCCCTCCTTCGGGCTTTATAGAACTCACTCTTCCTTTCTTCTTCCTGCAGTTCCACTGACATCCTTCTTTCTTAGTCTCCATCTTTCTTGCCATTTCTACATGAGCCCCACAGAAAATTCTTGATTCAGAGAGCCACGTGAAGCTCTGGCATCCTCAAGGTGCAAAAACAAACACCGAACTCCTTGCCTAATCCCTTCAAGCTCACATACATATTTTACCACTGGAGACCAGTCAAATGACTGCAGCCTCTGTCTCTGCCACCTGTTCAGCTCTAGGCCATTCTTGTCCATGTAGTTGGAAGCAATGGTCTCCTAGACAGACTCCCAGGCAGAGAGGAGCTGATAATGGTGGCCTCAGGGCCAATGCCAATTAGTCACTTTCCTATCAGCCCACCTATTTTAGAACAAGACTATTTCTAAATCATCAGTACTGAAGCATGGCTCTGAGGTCCACCCAAAAGGTTCTACTTTCTCTAAACTTATTAGAGAGACATGCTTGTTTGGGGTGAAGAGAGTCAACCACTTGGGAATGCAAACTCTAAGATTTGGAATTTAATCTGCACTAACAGCCTTAGGCACCACTGAGCACAGTCTCCAGCACTGAGCAGGGATGCTTTGGGTAGGAGGGGAGTGTTAGGAGCAGGAAGGCACTGAGGGGTGGGGCAGCAATGAGTAGAGAACCAGCTTTGTCACTTCAACTGCCAATCAACCACTGTAAATTAACTGTTCAGAGATACCTGGTCACATTCATGAGGACACTTGCTTTCCTATTCCAAGTGTTCTTCACTGAAGTGCTGTATGGCCGCACTGAGACCATCTGTAACGTGGTCTCAAATTTTTTTTTTTTTTTTTTGAGATGAAGTCTCACTCCATTGCCCAGGCGGGAGTGCAATGGAGTGATCTCAGCTCACTGCAACTCACTCCAACTCCTGAGCTCAAGTGATTCTCCTGCTTCAGCCTCCCGAGTAGCTGAGATTACAGGCACATGCCACCATACCTGGCTAATTTTTGTATTTTTAGTAGAGACGGGGTTTCACCATGTTGGCCAGGCTGGACTCACACTCCCGACCTCAGGTGATCCACCCACCCCAGCCTACCAAAGTGCTGGGATTACAGGTGTGAGCCACCGCACCCAGCCTTAAACATTTATTAAGTGTCAACTGTGTTCTAAGAATCTCACTTGGCAGCATGGGGACTAATATGAGAATATAGGGTCTACACACAGAACCCTTGGTCTCTTATTCCTATCTTGCCTTCTCTCCAGCTAGGGAGAGACTGGGTTGACACAAAATATCAATATCATTTGGATTCTGGCAAGCGGCTTCCAAAATGAACAAGGCAGTGAAGAAAGAAAACGAGCTGAACCTGTTATAATTCCTCCTCTGGCCCAGCCTCTAACCTCTTGTTCAGCAAGAAGCACCTCTTGCCATCTGCCTAAGCTGGAAGCTTTCACCCTCTTATCCCTGAGTTGTAACTGGTCTTTAAATGTCTTCAGATGGCAGAGCACCTGGAAGTCTTGGTCCTTTTTGTAGAATGACAGGACATAGTCATCTCTTTAATTCTAATACACAAATTATGAACAATTTTGCCAGCAGGAAACATACCACACTACAGTAGTCAGGTCCATAGGCAATATAAAATCAGAGGCACATACACGCAGATCCAGGAAATACAGAAACACAGGCTATTGAACTTAGCATGCTTATTCACTCCTGGGTTCTGCTGCTACTCTTCATTTGCTCCTCGCTCATTTGTTTTACCCAGAGGGTACAGTGGCAGATAGGTTGAGGCAGGCATCAGAGGTTTAAGAAAAGTTTATGGCAGAAAAATTTTCAGTGGGAAAAGTCTACCTAGTGGGTTATGTTATTTTTTCTCCTGTTAATCATGAAAAGATACCCATTATTTGATTTCAATGGTCTAACCTGGCTAGTACCATTGTTTCCCTAGGGGGATATCCGGACGCCATTCACAATGACGTTTTCATGAGCCACAGTGGTGACGGGGCAGAGCGGTCCAGGCCACCCTGCAGGTGGAGAGAGGCTTCCTGCTTTCCGATGCCTCCGCAGCTTCACTCAGGACCATCAAAGATACAGCTCTTAGACTTTATGGGGGCAGAAAATCTAGACCTCGGAAACGTCAGAGACTTTGAAGGTCTCCCACCATGGACCATGTATCAAGTGGAACTAAAATTTTCCCATAGGGCAGTTTCACACACTCTGAAGGTCCAAAGTGTCTGTCAGTTACCTGGTGGCTCTCACCACCCCTGCCCCAGGGTTGAAGTAGATCTGAACCTGATTTAAAGTTTTCACAGCTACCCTGAGCACCCACAGACCTCCCGCAAGGTTGAAGGAGATCAGCATCTGACTTACTCATGTCATCGTAGTCCTTCTGCAGGAAATGGAAGAATCCATTTCCCAAAAGATGCTGGCCGGATTTGAAGTAGTCCAGGCGGGCTGTGGGCTCACAGTCCACCCGAAAGATGTCAGGTGCTGTGGGTCCCCGAAGAGTCATGGAGGGCAGGGAGTTTGTCCAGGAAGGAGCAAACCCTCTGATCCCCTGGGCCCTTCCTGACTGAGTTCAGACTCAGTAACCATCCCCCCAACCCCAGCTCCACCTCTAGACATTTAGGTGAAGAATTGAACAGCTGACGAAGGAAGTTTCCTGAACCTTCCTGTCCCAGGTATTCACCTCTGTCACAACCACCTCTCCCTCCTTCCAGTTCTTTCTCTGCACAGACGCCCCCCTCAGCCAGCCCCCAGGCTTTTCAGCGGCTTAGGGTTTCCCACCTCTTCTGCTCCACTGTACTGCACTCTCTTCTACAGTGGGTTTTTAAGTAGCATATATAATTAATTTTTAAACAAAATCTCATGTGAACCCCCAGGAGCTGTGAGATACTAGGATGAAGATGTCTTCACTGGGTTTTAGTCTTTAGTGTTTTCAGCTCCCGAACACAACACCCTGGTTTTTGTGCCAGACCACTGGGTGGATGCTGATAATTCATAAACTAGGGAACACAGGAAGAAGAACAGGTTTAGATGAGGGTGAAGAGGATGACATGATGAGAAATGAGGAGTTTCATTTGGAGCATGCTTGGCTTAAGGTTGAAAAATTGACTCTAACCCAGATGCAGGTCAAAAACTCACAGAGAGACCTGAGTTGGAGCCATAGATGCAGTGGGATAAGTGTACAAAAAGCACCTGCTCTATAACTGCACTGAATTTCTTCTTCAAGTCCCCATTCAAATGGGTAGCAGACATTAAATCTCCATCATTTAGAGGTTCCTGTCACTGGGGTTGGGGTGGGTGGTACTTAGTGCCAGACACGAGGGCTAACATTTGTCCCTACTACTGGCACCTACTGAGATTATATTGTATAATTTGGTCTGAGATCACAGACCAAAAGGTTTTAAAAGGTTGCAACATCCACTTTACCCAATCTCAACATCTTTCTCCCTTTTAAAACAAACTTCCCTCTCTCTTTTATCCCCATTCTCCACTTTTATGGACTGAATTATGCCTTCCTCCCTGCCCCTTCCCAAAATTCATATGTTGAACCCCTTGGCTCCAATATGATTACTGTATTTGGAGATAGAGCCTTTACAAAGGTAATTAGGGGCCGAGCACGGTGGTCCACGCCTGTAATCTCAGCACTTTGGAAGGCTGAGGCAGGTGGATCACTTGAGGTTAGGAGCTCCAGACCAGCCTGGCCAACATGGTGAAACCGTGTCGCTACTAGAAAAAATACAAAAATTAGCAGGGTGTGGTGGTGCATGCTTGTAATCCCAGCTACTCGGGAGGCTGAGGCAGGAGAATTGCTTGAACCTGAGAGGCAAAGGTTGCAGTGAGCCAAGATCGTGCCACTGCACTCCAGCCTTGGCAACAAAGCGAGACAAGAAAAAAATAAAAGAACTAAATAAAAAGGTAACTAGGGTTATATGAGGTAATAGAATAGGGCCCTAGACCAGTAGGATTGCTATCCTTATCAGAAGAGGGAAGCACACACAGAGAAAAGGCCACAGGAGGACACAGTGAGAAGGTGGCCATCTGCAAGCCAAGGAGAGAGACCTCACTAGAAACTAACCCTACTGCCACCTTGATCGTGGACTTCCATCCTCCCAAATAGTGAGAAAATAAATTTCTGCTGTTGAAGCCACCCAGTCAGTGGTCTTTTGTTATGGTAACACTAGCAAACTCATACACTCACCTGGGAGTAAGGGAAATCACTCTCCCTCTGCTTACGATACTCAGGGCTCTGAAACAACCATCAAAGCGTTGCTTCTGCTTCAGCACCACGTTGAGAATAGAGATGAGTCTGGGGTCTTGGCACTTTCTAGGCTATGCCCAGGGAAAGTGCACAGGTTTCCTCTGTTCACATGTTCCTAAGTAAATGAGAATATAGAAGATATTAAAATGTAATTAATAATTCAAATCTAGTTAATTCACATATTGAATATTCTAATCTAAAAATAGAAAATATACCTTCTTTTCAAGGTACCCATGGAATATTCACAAAAACTGACTATATAAAAAGCCATAAAGAAATTGTTTAAATTCTCAAAAGATAGAGATAATACAAAATATTCTCTGATCAAATTGCAACAAAACAAATATTCAGTACAAAAACAAAAAGACTCTACCACCCAGAAATTTTAAATTTTTTTCTGAAACATTTTTGGACCAAAGAAGAAACCAAAAAAATTGAAAACTATCTAGAATTTTTTAAACTCTACACATAAGAATGTATAGGACACAAAGGGTAGGAAAATCTATGACTTTAATTACTTATATTAATAACAGAAGATAATTAATACATGAATTAAGCATCTAAATCAAGAAGTTAAAAAAAAGAATAGCAAGTACATTTAAATAACATGCAATGACAAAATTAATAAAAATAAAAGCTAACACTAGTAAATGAATAAAGTAATGAGTACAGAAGCCAGACTGCAGTGCTGGAGGTGAGAGGGTGTTGAGGAAGTGCAGGAAGAAAATGCAAACACCTCTGAAAGCTTGGCTGTGAAAGGGAAGAAAGACAGGGCAGTAGCTAAAAATGGATGAGCCTCTGATAGAGAAACACTAAATACTTTGACAGTGGAGGAAAGGCAAGGACAGATGCCAATACAAGTCAAATTTATAAGGGATAAGTAGGAAACTGAGAGTTCACAGCTGTAAATGGTGTTTTTCCTGAAAATAATGAATAGGGAGGTGCAGGTGTTTGAGATTCAGACAAAAACCCTACGGAAAACAGAAGGCAAAAACTAGGGAAATACAGAATTATTAGGGATTGTTGAGGGCCCAGATAACCTGACAGGAATTCAATCTGCCCAGAAGTTGGATTTTCTGCAGTGTGCTGAGATGTCTTGGTGCAGAAGAGAAGACATGGGATTGAGGTAAGATTGAGATTTTTCTGGCAAGGAGAACAGAAGTTAAATGGGCAAGAAAGAAGAGAAAGCCTTCACCGCATTTATCCAAAATACATTCATTAAGCAGATATTATATAAGATAATAGGTTGATGTATAAAAGCACAGAGTCTGGAGCTAAACTGCCTAGATTCAAAATCTGGCTCTAACACTTACAAAAATGTGTTCATGGATTAGTTGTTTAGTCTCGTTTTGCCCCAACTTTTTTTTAAATGTGTGAAAACACAAGGATACTAACCTACCTCTTAGAGTTGGTGAAAGGATTAAATGAATGAATTCAAATTTAAAAATCAGAATAGAAATTTTTCTTCTGGCCATGACAGAGTAACAGTTACTGGAATTGCCTTTCACCATAAACAACTACAAAACTGGACAAAACCGGACAAAACCTATGACACAGCTGCTTTCAGATTCCCAGGTAGAGCACGCCCACAAATTCTGATTCAGGAGGTCTAAGGCAGGGAGCCAGCTGTTTCAGTATATTTTTAAACAGTCATAAGCTTGGTTGCACGGCTGGTTTGGGAACCATAGTAAGTCCCACGTATGGAGGCTGACCCTCTCCTAACAAGCTCCAGAGGATGCAAGATAAAGAGGGAACTTTGTGAACAAGTGGGAGGACTGTACAGATGTTCTGCCTCGCTGGGAGAGGCTGGAAAAGTGACTAAAACAAGAGGTACAATTAGCTCATCTGTGAGGTTTCCTTCAGCTGTCACACGAGGGATCCTATAAGAGGAAACAAGGCCACTGTTGATCTTGTAGCTCCCAAGTGTCTCAGAAAGGTCAGCGATGTCACCAGTCCACTGGCCTAAAGCTGGGTTAACCAGATGACTCTGCTCCATAAAGTCTCTTCAGATCATTTCCTCCTTTCACTCCTGCTACCCAGCCCCATTTCAGGCCCTCATCATCTCATAACTGAATAGTTAATAATAATCACCCCTTTCTACAACAAGTTAACAGCATGGAGAAAACGAAACTTAAGAGGAATAACAAATCGATGCAGTGTGTGGGTATGATTTCATTACTAATTCAAATAAATCAACTTTAAAAAGTTATTTCTGAAGCCATCAGGAACATCTGAATACAGAGTGAGTGAGGATACTGAGGAATCATTCCTAATTTTGGAAAGATATAAATGGCATTGAGGTTAAATGAGAAAAATTCATTTTGAAAAATGCATGAATTGGAGTATGTCGTGATGAAACAACATGATGTCTGGGATTTTATTTAAAACATTTCAACAGAAACAAAAGAAAGAAAAAAGAAATGAAAGACAGAAAAGGAACAAAAGACAGAAGAATAGATGAAGCAAGTGTGGCAAAATCTGGACAATGTTGAATCTGGGTGATGGGTATTATGTGGGGTTCATCATATTATTCTATTTTTATGTATATTTGAAATATACATAATTCATTAAAAATATTAAAATATTGTTAACAGAGAAATAAAACAGTGTCTGGCATCCAATGACTATTATGTAGGTATTAGTATTCGTAGTCATAACAATTGTGTGGCGAGCACAGTTCCTAATGCCAAGGATATGGTGGCAGACAAGGCCCTGGCTCTCATAGGGTCCACATACCGGGGACTAGGACATGATGTGACAAGTAAACGAACAAAGAAGATCATATCAAACAGTGTAAATGCTAGGAAAAACAAACTTTATTTTTATTTATTTATTCATTTATTTGAGATAGAGTCTCGCTCTCTTGCCCAGGCTGCAGTGGCATGGTCTTTGGTGAACTGCAACTTCTGCCACCTGGGTTCAAGTAATTCTCCTGCCCCAGCCTCCCGAGTAGCTGGGATTACAGGTGTGTATCACCACGCCCAGCTCATTTTCGTATTTTTAGTAGAGATGGGGTTTCATCGTGTTGGCCATGTTGGTCTTGAACTCCTGACCTCATTTGATTTGCCTGCCTTGTTCTCCAAAAGTGCTGGGATTACAGGTGTGAGCCACCGTGCCCAGCTGAAAATAAACTTTAGATGGGATGGTGTCTCAGTCTATTTTCTGTTGTTATAATTAATACCATTTTTCAAAGAATAAAAGTTTATTCAGCTCATGGTTTTGGAGGCTAGGAAGTCCAAGGGCATGGCACCAGCGTCTGGTGTGGGCCTTTATGCTGTGTCATCATATGGTAAAAGAATTGCATGGCAAGACAGAGCAAGCAAGCCAGAGAGAGCTTGTTTTTCTAACAAAGCCACTATCAAGGTAAGAAACCTACTCCCATGATAATATTAATCCATTCACGAAAGCAGAGGAATTAAGTTTCCAACACATAAACTTCTGGGGGACACATTCAAACCATAGCAGATGGTCAGGTAAGACCCCACTGAGAGGCAATATTTGAGCTGAGACCCAAATTATATGTGAAGGAGGCAGCCACGCAAAGATATGGGGTGGGATTGGGGGTGGGGGTAGGCAAGGAGCTCTTGGCAGTGGGAACAGCACATGCAAAGGCCTGCCCTGTTCTGGAAACAAATGGATCAGAGTGAGGCTGGGTATAGAGGAGGGAAAAGAGTGGAAGAAGATGGTCAGAAGAAGATAGACAGTGGCAAGTTTATTTAGAGCCTTTGCTGGCAGCAAGAAGAGAAAGATGGCTAGTTAGAAAGAGCCCTGTGATAGGCATGAATAAAACATTTAGGAAAACTCTTGTCTGCAACAACTTAAAAGGTAAACTAAGTCAAGTATATATTAAGTCTATAGTTCTAAGGGAAACAGTGAGGTGGGGTGGGGGACGTAATATTAGTACATGTTGATTGCTCCTCGGTGTTTGTAGCAAGATATTACTATGAAGAGATGCGTTCAGGTAATAACTGAAAATTTCCCAAGAAGAAATGAATGTAAGTAGGAGGAATCCAAAAATTTGGGTTTTCTTGGATATAGGAAACCTAACTGCTTCTGGACTCTAAATTACAGGAATTGAAACTGGAAAAGGCTTCAAGCATTAAAGGCTCACTATTAAAAATTATCTTACAAAGAGAATACTGTGATAAACATCAGATTAAAGGTGTTGCTTTTCCCACCCAAGCTGACTTTCAGATGACCCCAAAGTAGCCACCAGGAAGTTGACAAGGAGACTTGGAGGTGCAGAAGAAAAGATAATAATAATAAACAGATTGGACAACTAAGTCGAGGAAAGAACTTTAATTGTGGTTAATGGATTACTGGCATAAGAAATCGATTAGAAGCAAACACAGCCAAAGGCTATTTTTGGAGAAACTGAATTGCCAAAAGTCCATGAACCTGGCCTGATAATGTCTTTGACTCTCAAAGCTTAAAACCACACTCAGTCTCCCAAACTTGCACAAGTAGGAATTGGGCTGGTCCTGAAAGCCACGCCGTCGTAAGGCAGACTCAATCCCAGAACTCACTTCAAACGTGGCCAGGGAACAGTTAAGGAATAATCTCCCAGAGGTACACCCTAAAAGCAACAGAAATAGATGAGACATCAGGGTGGGGGAGAATGTAACTAGATAAGGGAAGAGCGTCAAGGAACCTTTCAGAGATTGTCTAATATCCAGAGCTCCAGCAGGAGATGATGGGGTGAGCCAACGAGACTGAGAAGCAGCAGCCAGTGAGGGAGGGGAAACCAGAAGTGTTTCCAAAAGGAGCAAGTCAGTTATGTAGAAAGCTGTTGGGAGATCAAGGAAGATAAAGCCAGCTGTGATATTGTGAAATATATATTTGGTCTTCGTCCCTGTCTCTTGGCGTACAACTCCTAAAATCCTTGAAAGCTTCAAAGTGATTTTATGCTGAAAGTGCCTTTTCATATGTGAATGAGTTTACTGGGGGTTGGCAGCCCATAGGCAGCTTCAGGATGGGGGCTGGTTGCTGGAAAGACCAAGGCAGGATTAGAAGGTTGGCACTTTCACCCCCACCCCGCAACATCCAGGAAGGGGAGAGGGGCCGAAGGTTGAGTTGATCTCCAATGGCCAGTAACTTAATCAATCATGCCTACAAAATGAAGCTTCCATAAGAACCCAAAAGGACAGGGTTCAGAGAGCTTCCAGACAGCTGCATCCCTGAAAGTTCCTGGAGAGTGGCACACCCAGGGAGGGCATGGAAGTGCCAAGCCCCTTCCCATACCTCGCCCTACATACCTCTTCAACTGTATCCTTTGTAATATCCTTTATAGTAAATAGGTAAATGTAGATGTTTCCCCGAGTTTAGTGAACCACTCTAGCATATTAATCAAACCCAATGAGGAGGTTGTGGGAACCCTAATATATAGCCGGTCATCAGAAGCACAGGTCAAACAACCTGGAGCTTGCGATTGGCACTGGACGTGGGAAGCACTTCTGTGGGACTGAACCCTTAACCTGTGGGATCTGATGCTATCTCCAGGTAGGTAGTGTTGGAATTGAATTGACTTAGAGGGCACCCAGCTGGTGTCAGCTGCTGGAGGAGTGCTTGCTTTGTGTGTGGGGAGAAGCCCCCTACATTAGGTGTCAGAAGCTGTGTGTGACTATGTTGTGAGAGGGTAGCAGGAAGAAACTGAGTTTGTTAATCCTATACTTTCAGACCAGCGAAGAAGCCATTGCATTTTGCATGGTGGAACCACTAATGAACTTGAAAAGACAATTTTAAAGGAATAACAGAGATAAAACTCCAAGTGGAAATTGTTGTAAGAAAAAGGAAGGAAGACAGGGTCTGCAGACAGCTCTCTAGAATTTTGCTCTATCCAAGGAAGAGAGCAATATGGGTGGAAGCTAAAGGGGGATGTGCGTTCAAGGAAAGGTTTGCTAAAATGGGAGGTGTTCTATGCTGATGTGAATAATCACGAAGAGGGGGGGAAATGGATATGGCAAAGAGAAGACAAGCACAGGAGCAAAGAGCTTGGAAAGACTGAGAGGATATGATCCAGAGCGCAAGAGTAGCTGACTTTAAGAGGAGGACGGACACATAGTCCATTAGAAACAGGAAGCCCACGTCACTCTGGGTCTCATTTTATCAGACTTGTCAGTGGCTGGGATTAAAGATGGGCCCTGTCTCCTGAAGGCAGGCAGAGAACCAGGCAGGAAGGCATGATATGGGAGACCCATGCTGCTGCCTGTGAACCAGATGATCTAAAGTTATGCTGTTCTTAGTGTAACCAAAATGGAGGTTCAGTCGCTTGCCACTTGTAGAGTTCAACTAACAAGAGGTCTGGTATAAAGACACTGACTTTATTCCAAAATTTAGCTTGGGGGAGGAAGTCCAGGCTTCTGCATTTAAGGCTAGCACTTCACTTTTGGGGCAGAAAGTTGGGGCTTTTAAAGGGGGACTTGGTATGTACGGCATACAGGGGAGGGAGTGAGTAGGTGTGGGGTCTACATGGTTTATGCGTTATCTACCAGGTGGTTGGGCTGGTGCCATCATGGGCAGAGCTAGGTTACAAAGGGGCCATGATCTTGAGATACTCTTCAGGTGGGAAAGAGTTCTGTAGTGGGCACACTTCAGGTTGTAAATTCAGGTTGTAAATTGACTGCTGTCTCTCGACGCAGGCTACTGGTAGGAGAGAGTTCGGCTCTGGAGCTGCTAAGTAAGCACAGAGTCAGATAAGTTTGCCCAGCAGAGAGTGTGTGGTGAAGGGAAGGTCAAGGTTATAATCATTTCTAAAGAGCTAAGTAGGAAGCAGGGAACAGGAGAGAGGAGAAAAGAGAAAAGAAAATAATCATAATTGTAAAAAATTAACTTTTTTTCTCTTAGAAACATGGGGGTAGTCAGTTTCATTGGTGCTTGTTTTCTTTTGCCATCCTTGAGACTTCAGAGAAATCTAATTTAAACGTCCCGGGGTGGTCTCAGCTGTGCCAGAGAATTCAGGAAAAGAATTCAGCTGGTCTCAGCTATGGAGAATTCAGGAAAAGGTCAAGGACCCATGCTTGGGATGGCGGTGAAGGAGGAATGGCAATCGGCAGATTTCTGAGAGTAAGGTGAGTATCCCTCAAGCTGAGCTGGTGGGGGCCAGTGTCCCCATCTCCCCTGCCATTTGTGACCCCTTCTTCCCAAATGGAGATTTACTAGGGAAGATCTTTCCCTTACCTCGTCCATCAGAGGAGCCGTCATGATGCACTTCCTCTTTCTCTCCAGCTCGTGTCACTAGAAGCTCATTCTATGCTGAAGACCACACTGATCGTTGTGGAGGGGAACACAAAGTGAAATCTGCTGCTTTAAAAAGCGTTGACAGGTGATAGGAAGCCAGGGGTATGTGTTTCTCTGAGGATCTTGATAGTTGGCTCTATAGTACAGTCCTAGAATCCTAGAAGTTTCGGGTTGGAGGGGTTTTCCAAACCATTTAGTTGCATCCATTTGAGATGGCTGGAGGCGCCCAGAGGCAAGGAGAGTGACAAGTTGGCCTGTCCTAAGATCGCTTCCAATCAAATCATCTGTGGACCCAGAGTCCAGAGGTTGGCTGGTCAACCAGTTCTTAGAGCCGGAAGTGGGGTGTGGAGGGTTTAGGACAGGTGCCAGGCTCACTCACTGCATTAAAAGGGCAGTTCGACAGAAAACACTGCATGTTCTCGCTTATAAGTGGGAGCTGAACAATGAGAACACATGGACACATGGAGGAGAACAACACACACTAGGCCCTGTGTTGGTTAGGGGGTGAAAGGGAGAGCATCAGGAAGAATAGCTAACGAATGCTGGGCTTAATAACTAGGTGATGGGATGATCTGTGCAGCAAACCACCATGGCACATGTTTGCCTGTGTAACAAACCTGCACGTGTACCCTTGAACTTAAAAGCTGAAGCAAAAAAATTAAAATACAAAAAAATTAAAAAGGGCAGTTGGATTTAAAGGCAGGAGCTGACTTCAGCAACCCTCCATTATGGGTTTTTAGGCTATTGGAAGGTTCAGGACCTCAGGAAGTAAGAGTTTGTCCCATTGCACTGCAGCCTCTTACTATCACGTCCCAGGGTCTCAGTGACCCAGCTCTAGGGGCACTCTGGGCTCCTCCTGCAAACCCTTCGAGGACTGCTTGCCTCTTTCCCAGTCACAAAGCTTTCGAGGAGCTGAATTCCAGCTGAGTTTGATCTTACCTCAATACAAGAAGAGGCCTCGCGTATCCCTGGGGTTGCGGCTGACTGACAACAGCTTCCCATTCAGCTTTTTAGGGATGGGAGGAGTTGGCTTTGATATGGCCAGTTGGTGGACGGGAGAAGAACAGTCCAGAAAGAAATATTGAGTCAGGAGGACTTCTGGAAAGGCCCAGCTGAACACCGCCCCCCAACCCCGAGTAGTTTAAAGCGTTTCTTCTCTGGCACAAATCTGGACCACATTCCCTCCTTACTCAGCCCTACCCTGACCCGGGATAGCAGGGGACCCAAAGGAACCAAGGCAGCTTATTTGTTTGTTTTGAGACGGAGTTTCCCTCTTGTTGCCTAGGCTGGAATGCAATGGCGCCATCTCGGCTCACCTCAACCTCTGCCTCCCGGATTCAAGCGATTGTCCTGCCTCAGCCTCCGGAGTAGCTGGGATTACAGGCATGCACCACCACGCCCGACTAATTCATTTTATTTTTGATTTTAGTAGAGATGGGGTTTCTCCATGTTGGTTAGGCTGGTCTCAAATTCCCGACTTCAGGTGATCCACCCGCCTTGGCCTCCCAAAGTGCTGGATTAAAGGTGTGAGCCATCGCGCCCGGTGGAAATAAAAGGCAGGTTCTTTTTCGTTGTTTTTTTTTTTTTTTTTTTTTTTTTTGAGACGGAGTCTCGCTCTGTCGCCCACTCTGGAGTGCAGTGGCGCCATCTTGGCTCACTGCAAGCTCCGCCTCCCGGGTTCACGCCATTCTCCTGCCTCAGCCTCCTGAGTAGCTGGGACTACAGGCTCCCGCCACCTCGCCCAGCTA
>NC_045446.1:103972112-104033526 GCF_002776525.5 Piliocolobus tephrosceles | reverse complement strand
TTTTTTTTTTTTTTTTTTTTTTTTTTTGTGGTATTTTCAGTAGAGACGGGGTTTCACTGTGTTAGCCAGGACTGTCTTGATCTCGTGATCCGCCCGCCTCGGCCTCCCAAAGTGCTGGGATTACAGGCGTGAGCCACCGCGACCGGCCCCAAGGCAGCTTTTAAAGGGATATGCAACCCCAGTTGCTTTCTGGGCGGCCTTAGCAGCAGAAGCACCTGCAGTCAGTGCCCACTAGGTGGAAACAGAGTCCCGGAGATGCCGGCAGCAGCCTCGCTCACTCCAGAACGCCAGGCTCCTTGGGTCCCTGCTCCGTGGGCTCCTGTTCTGGAAATAAATGTCCAGGACCCCAGCTCCCCTTCCAGACCAGCCAGAGTCTGTCCCCACTGATAACTCACGTTTATAGCATCATGGTGTTTAGAAAGCTGATTCACATCGTTACTCTAGTCGGCTGCACACTTGTCCTGAAGATGAGCGGGCCAGGTATTGCTGACCCCAGTCCTATGGTTGAGGAAGTGGGGCCTTCGGGAGCCTTTGAGATGCAGTGAAGGTCACGCGGTGCACAGCAGAGCTGGCCTCAAACCCAGGTCCCCTCGACTGAATCCCAGATTCGGCCACATCTCAGCTGCCCCTCTTCTCTGGGGTGCACCGCATGGCAGCCACCAGGCTATTTGGCATCAGAGTAGAGCCTGGATACTTGGTTCCTTGGGTCTGTATGCTGCACCCTGATGGGGCCCATCTGGTCTTCAGAGAGCTGCTGTGCCCCAAGGCCAAGGCCCAGCTCTGCCTCAGGGGATTTGAGGGCACTCAGAGATGCAGGCAAGGACAGCGGTGTGTTTATGGGCACTTCCGTACCCCAGAATGGGAGAACCGGCGGGGCTTGACCACAGGGGAGTCCTCTCCCCAGACATCCCTGGGTGTGTGAGTGCTGGAGGGAAGTGGGGACTGGTGTCAAAGGTCTGACTTAGACCAGCTTGGTAAAGGCTGAGAATGAAGGAAAGCCTCTATTCCCAAAGTTGCCAGCAAATTCTAGACAAGCAGGTGAATGAGGCATAAAAGCTGAGAGCAAAAAAGCAGTTTCAGTTCCACTTAGGGAATGGCTTCCTTTCTTGCGGCAAGGGGTAGAAGTTATGGGAACACACAACAGAAATTGTCAAACCTGGCTGGGTGGGGGCAAGTGGGGTGGCCATCTCCTCGACGGACAGCATGCCTGAGACACCGCCTACCAGCGATGGAGTCACAGCCTCAGTTTGCCCATCTGTAAAATGAGGCCAGCACTCGGCACCTCATCCCACAAGTGAAGGCTGAACGGCAGCATTCTGAGTGTGCTGTGAATAGCAGATGCCTCTGGTTGGTGAGCTGTTGTGTGCTCCCACTGTCAGAGTCAGAATAAGAGGAGCCCCGCTGGGTCCCGGAGTAGGTATGGCTGAAGCCAATGATTTCTCATGTTGTCTGGCCCTGAAGACTCAGTCAGGGTGGTGGGTAATGGGCCCTGTGCCAGGCTGCATCTCTGCACCCCGCCTCCCTGGGAAGACGTGAGGGAACGGGTGCAGCCAGCCGGTGTACAGTCGGGAACGGCTGAACGCAGCGTGGCTTTGCTATTAATGTAGTCAGTAAATAAATAAAGGAGGGCTTAAGCTTAGTGTACAGCAATCAGTTTAGAACTACAGGGTAATTAGCGCTGCAGGGGGCCGCAGGGTTGCAGAGTCAGGTTTAAATGAGCGAGTTCACTTTCACTGAGGCACCCCCTGGGGAGCAGAAAACGCAGCCTGGAGAGGAAGCTGCCCTCCTGCCAGCCCACGAGTGGAAGTGGGGATGGCGGCAGGGCTGGGCCTGAAACCACACAGAGAGCTGGGGGATGGACCTGCCCCCATGGGCCAAGGACCAGGTGTCTACATGTGCACCCCCTCACCCCCTTTCCTGCCCCACATCCTGCCCAGCAACACCCAGGCAGCTCCCAACTATGAAGTGCCACTGCCCTGTTGCCTCCTGCTCCTTCTGGCATGTGGCAGACACGCGTCAGTCAGGTGGTCTATGAATCGACACGAGCACAGGTGTGGGGATGCAGGAGTCCCCCACTGGGCCTCTGCCGCGTGTGTACACGTGTCCTGGGGAGGTGCCCGAGTGGGCATGTGATGTTCCTCCATCCCTGCTTTCACTCGCCCCTGACAACTGCAACATGCGCCCTGGAGCGCTAATTACCTCTCTGTTTCCCTCCGTCTCCCTCTCCTTCTTTCAGCCATTTATACAACAAAGATTTACCAGGTGCCTGTCATGTGCCAGGCAGCGTGAGGCTCTGGGAACAAAAAGATAGCACACAATTCCTGACCTCAAGGAACTGACAGTCTGGTCGTGGTGACAGTTAAGGAAACAGGTGACTAAATGGTGCTATAGAGACTCTGTGCCTAATTCAGCTTCTGGGGTCCAGGGAATGTTTCCTGAGAAGGTTTGAGCTGAAAAGTGAATAAGGAGAAGCTGAGAGAGCCAGACAGAAGGGGTGTGTGTGTTCGTGCAGCTCTCAGAAGAGAAAACAGCACGCGCACAGGCCCACAGGGGAATGGAGCTCCGTGCGGCCCAGAACACCCGTAGTCCTATCGGCTGAAGCAGAGTAGGGGTTGGCCAAGGGGCTCAAGAGTGATCCTGAGACGAAGTTGGGGTACTGAGCAGGGGCTCTGTCACTGAGGGTGTCTTGGAACTTTGTTAAGGAGTTTGAATTCCATCCTCAGGGTACTGAGGAGTCACGGGGGACTCTCATCCAGGGAGCGACATGATACTATTTGCATTTTTGGAAAATTGCCGTGGGCGGCAAGCAAAGCACAGGATGGAAGCGAGAGAGGGCCTGGGCCGAGGCAGAGCACTGAGGTCAGTCATCTTCAGATCGCCAGTCCCCTCCCTTCCTGGTGCCAGGGCAGTGAGGGGCTCCCACGTGGGAAGGCCTGGCCGTGCTGAGTGGAGGGAGGCAGCCTTGGCCTTGGCTTCCCTTATGCCTCTTCTCATGGGCTGCAACTTGCTCGAGTCTTCAGCAAGCCTCTGCTGGCACCGGGCCTCCGCTCTCCACCTTGGGCAGGGGAGGAGTTCCTCAGAGCCACTGGGAGGAGAGCTGCTAAGGCTGACATGACCCAAACGCCTCCTTGAACGCAGCCAAGACGACGAGGCATGCAGGGAGCTCCTGCTTAAGGTCCCTGGAGAACACTCTACAGCCCCGCGGTGGCATCTTCCCAGCCCCTGCCTCGGTGCCTGTCCCCTCTTCTGACCCCAGCAATGTGCCCTCCTGGGGAGTGTGTTCTGGAGAAGGCTGCCCACAATTGCCAGGGCTGGGGCAGAGGGCAGCGGTGGCCGGGGCTGGCAGGGGGAGGCAGTGGGGCCGCCTGCCCCGGGCAGGGAGGAGAGGGGTTGAGTCAGGCCACGGAGGGAGCATTCTCAGGCTGGCCTGGCCAGGGCCCCTTTCTCTCCATGAGATCATATCTGGGTCAAAGAGCATGTAAAGCTGGCAGAGCCGGAGGCCACACAAAGCCCATTCAGCCCAGCCCCTATTCACTCACCTCCTCTCCCCAGCGCCCGCGCCGCCGCGACCCCAGCACAGCGCCTAAGCCCCAGCTTTGATGTCCAAGAACAGAAAACGGCGATTAAATGTTGTTTTAAAGAGGGAGTGCTCACTGCCCTCCCATCTGTCAAGAGAAAGCTGAAGCCTGAGGGAGGAGAGGGAAGCTGGGGGAGGGGCGAGGAGGCGTGTGTGTGTGTGTGTGTGTGTGTGTGTGTGCGTGTGTGTGTGTGTGTGTGTGTGTGTGTGTGTGTGTGTGTCGGGGAGTTGGAGCGGAGTGTAGGGGTGAGGAAATAGGCAGGGGCCCAAGAAAAGCTGGGATCAGGATGGCTTGGGGGAATGGAAGCAACCGCTCAATATCAAAACATACAGAATTTTGGTTAAGGGCGGGTTTCTCAGATGAGAAATATGTGGAGAGGGAAAGTAAGGTGGGACAGAGAAACAACAGCAAAAAGAAAGGAGAAAAGACAACAGATGAGGAAGAGAGGGGAGCAATGGGAAGGAGAAAAAAGACTGGGAGAGAGGAAAAAGGTGAGGGGCAGGAGGGACGAACAAAGCAGAGCAGGCGGCAAAGAGGGAGGGGAGAAAGCAAAGACAGAGAAGCAACTTTTAGGGGCTGGAGGCCCCCGGGTTGCACCTGTTCCTCCTCTTGGGATGATTGTCCGGGGGTAAGGGTAGCTCCAGGTGGTTCTCTGCCCAGCAACCCCAGGGTCAGACAGACCCCGGCCTTGGGACCAGGAGAACAGAGCTGAAAAGTAACCCTCCCAGTGCCACCCCTGGCAGGCCGGGCCTTGTTTGGTTCCCCAGGCGGGTGGTGGTGACGCATGGGGTGATGGCTCCCCACAACTCCTGGTGATGCTGGAGGCCAGGCCTGATGCTTGGCATGGGTTTACCACACCGGAGGGACCCAGCACAAGAATCATGGCTGTGTCCCCTAGGTCTTGTGAGGAGAGGGGTTATTTTGGTCAGAGACAGTGAGGACGGCCTCAGGCAGAGGTGCTGAAGCACCATGTCTAGGATTGAGTGACTTTGGTTTTACAGCTACAGATAGGGCGATGCTTCTATCCCTGATAAGAGGAACAGGGAGAGGGCCAGGGAAGAGGGCTTGGCCCAGACACATGGAGATGAGACAGGGAGGGATCATACCCATCGAGTGTTGTGGAAATCCTTTATTCTGTCCATGACAATGCAGAGCTTGCACAGCCGCCTCCCACCCATCCCCTCCCCTGCACAAGGCCACCTGCTCCAATCTCCTTTCTTAACAGCTCTTGGCTGCTACAGACGCAGGCAGGGACCTTTGATTGTGTGGAAGCTTCTTGTTGAGAAATTTCTGAAGCTTGCTTAGCTGCTAAGGAGTCAGTTGAAAATGTCTCTCTAAAGACTAAGACGGGAGACTCCTGCTTTGGGAGCTCTGGAATAAAGGACACTGAGCTGGTGTCAGGAGAGGTGGATGGAGTTCTGACTGCTGCTCACCAGCCGTGCAATCCTGAGCAAGTTATCCTAACATAGCAACGGACTCCGACTCAGCGGCTCGCTAGCATGGTAGCCCCAGGGCGGCCAGGGTCTGTCTGTTTCCTCCCCTGCTGTAGTTCCCAGTGCCGACAACAGTAACTGGTACACGGTGGTCTTGCTGAATAAGTAAACGAGTGCCTACCTAGCACCCTGTACCAAGGATCATACGATTGTCATGTATTTAACAATTTTTTTAAGTAAAAGGTATTAGGAGAATGTTATTCAGTGCGTATGTACCTTGTAAATGTGGCATAAAAGTGACACACAGATAAGGCTAAATGTGTGTAATACAGAACTTTTTCCCAGTCCCCACACGGAAATCTTAATTCCTCTACCATGTTCCCCACACAAGAAAAGGCAAAAAAAAAGAAAAGAAAAAAAAAAAAACCAAGTACTTCAATAAAAAGGTGGGACGCTTCAAGCGAGAGACAACTGAATTAACTTTATTCTCTTCTAACTGCAGATTCAAGGTATACAACTGAACATTGCTATTTTTCTTATGAGACTTATAAATAAAAATACAAAAAATGTTCACTACAAAAAAATCTACTGTTAGTAGGATGTAAAAAATATTCTCTTTGCTATAGAAGGCACAAACTTCACTTAGTGACACATGGAGAGAGAAAACAACCTGCAGCAGGAAATTCATTTTTTTCTTATTTTTTTTCCTTTTTTTTTTTTTTTTTAAATCTTGTCAGAAACACTGAAATTACAAAGAAACGCGTCAATCTACACGAAACGAAGGCAGATGCGGAAAGCTGCAACCAGGACTGCACAACTTCGAGTGAAACTGCTTCGGAACTAGAACAGATAAGGAGCGGCGAGCACAACTGGGGGAAGTGGGCTGGGGCGGGGCAGCAGGAGGCACGAGAGAGGGAGAGAGAATGGAGCCGACAGAAATGAGAGGGGGAGCCAGAGGGAAGAGGGGAGGGCGGGAGGGGCAGACAGAGAGGGCAAGGGTGAGAGGTGGGGAGGAGAGAAAGAGAAAGAGATTGATTTGTACAAAAAAGTAACCAGTAAAATTGAAGAAACAAAATTGGGCAACCTCCTAAAATTAGGCTAAGAGGAGGTGCTGAGGTAGACATTAACTAGAACATCGATGAATTAAAAACACTATTATGTAATACAGAGCAATCCGACTGGCACTTGTGCTGTCACGACATAAGACAAGCCACAAAAACAAACAAATAACAAAACAAAACATAATACCCAAACCAAAAGGCTTAGTTTTGCTTGGTCCAGCAGGGCAGCAGGGCCCTCAGTGCTATAATTTACATACATATATATATATATTTATCTTTATTTATATGGGTCGGATGTCATGGTGCACCACCACGGTTTCTTAACCTTACGAAGATCATGCATAACACTATGTGAACAAATCCTATGATACACACCAGGAGGCTGGTACCCTGTCTGCGAAGTGGGATGCCAAGGGCCCAGGGAGGCCGCAGCTGCTGGCTAACCGGCCTGCAGGGCCTGCACCCCTCTTTCTCCCCGCCTTTTTCCCCCGACCCAACCTCTCTGGTTTGTCCTGCGCCCCTCTCCTGGCCATCTCTGCCTTTTTCCTCTCCCCATCCGTCCTACCGCATAGGGTGAGTCTCGCTTTTCGTCCTCCCACTGAAATATCCAGGTAAGTGCCACCATTACAGCCAAGTCGGCAGAGGCTCCAGAAAGGAGGAGGTAAGATGGGAGGGGGAAAGATGACCACAGGGTGGGCCTAGGAAAAGTGAATGAACAGAGTCTAATCTTCTGCTTTTCTGTCTCACATCCTGGTGCGCCCCCAGTTTTCACCCTAGCTCGGCTTGCCGGGAAACAGGCCCCAAAACTACCCCAACGCTGCCACCCTTCATGGACGGAGTCGAAAGGCTGCCCCACCTCTGCTCACTCCTCTCTAAGGAGGTAAGCTCAGTGGCCCTCTTCCATCCACAGCAGTTGTACCAATAGCATCCAGAAAGGTACCATACACTTGTGAAAAATTGCAGCAGTTTTGTTTCTTTTTTTCTCAACATGGAAAAACTGTTCAGGCACAAAGATTAAACAAGCCCGCGTTGCACCCCTTGGATTGTACTGAATCACTGGGTCCCCCAGCCTCCCTACCCACCCCTGCACCCCAGATCTGCCTTCCCCATATTCATGGCCTCCTCCTCCAAAGCAGCCCAAAGCAGCAATGATATTTACTATTTTATATCAATCTCTTGCTATATATATATATATCTATATATCTATATATTTGTCTATCCTATATATACATAGGATTTTAATGCTTTGAATGAGTGAAGGAGTGAACAGGGAAAGAGCACGAGTGAGGTGTAAATGTCACCAAACGCATTAAGGGACACACTTGTAGGAGCTGGATACGGGGAAAGGGACTATTAGCCAACGTGGCCTTGCCAGGCTGGAGAAGTTTTTCACCGTGCTGGATAAGGCAGTAGCAAGCAGGGTTACCAGCAGTGCCACAGCTAAAGGCAGCCAGGTGGCTGAAGGAGTCAGACAGCGTGAAGAGGAGGGGAGGACAGATATTCAGATCCCACCTGCGGAGGGTCCTCCCTCTACCCTCCTCCTCTCCCCCCAACTCCAGACACATATAAAGTCTCCAGACAGCCTCTCAGCTTGCCCCGGCCACTAGGCCTTGCAACATTAGAACTGTTCTGTCGTTGTGGGTAGGAAGTTGGAGAAGAGGCATGTTAGACTCTATTCAGGTGTCGTCATGGGGAGAGGAGGGTACAGCAAATTCAGAGGTGTCCCCAAACAGTAGCCCTCAGAAACCACACTCCTCTGAGCTCTCCCCCTACCTCCCTACCGGGGTCTGCAGGGCCCATCGGGTTGGGTGGGGCATCCGTGTGCTGATTTAGTACCATCCAATGCTGCAACACCAGATTACGACAATACTGCATGATTTAACACACAACCACACACACAAAGCACACACGCACACGCACACACATGTACAAAGGGATATTTTGGTGGTGGTGGACTTTTTTTTGTCTTTTGTCTTCCTATTCACATTACAAAAGGAAAGGGCAAGGTTCTGCAGAACTGACGAAGGAACTAACAGATACTACAAAAATATTACAATTTGTAAAGATTAGCTCAACCCTCTCAGCTTTTATGAATGGAGGGGGGAGGGGCCCAGGCTGAGTGGGAAGGGCAAGGGAGTGAGGGGGTAAGCTAGTTCTATGGAATAGTTTGATTTTTTTCTCTTCCTTCCCCACCAATGTTGAATGACATCTTGCTGTTAAAAATACTGTTTTCTGGGATTTACAGATCCCCTGAGGGCCAGCCAGTCCCTGCTTCTTCCCAGACCAGAGGAGGAAGCTATAGTGCATACTGATTTCTTACAGACGGCCCCTCCCCCAAATGATTTCACCCTTTTCACATTATAAACATGACAACTGTTCTAGTCACATATTTCAAGTTTAACTTCTTTTCCTTTCCAAAACACTAAGTCGTTATTACAGTTGCAAAATAGCGTCCTCCCTACTTCATCATCCCTAATCAACAGTCTAGTGACACCGTCCTCCCAATTTGCATCCTCCCAACACACAACTTTAAGGCCTTCAGATTTGGTGGATGAGATTGAAGGGGAGGGCAGGAGGGCTGGGGCCGAGGGACAGGGAGGTCGTCACAGCAGCACCCATCCCTCCGGCTTCCCTACATTCCTCGTGATCCTTCTCCCCGAAACCGCTTCCCTAAACCACTTTGTAAAACCTAAGATCAAAACGCAGCCACAACTTTCTCGGCGAGAGAAAGGGAAGAAAAAATAACAATAAAAAACTCTTACACATAAAGCATGAGATGAAACGGAGGGTCCGTCCCAAAGCAAACACGAATATTGCAAATGTGCTTTCCAAAATTCAGGAGGGTCGGGGGAGGTTGGGGAAAAGAGGGAGGAAGAGCAGCAGAGTAGGAGGCGGGAAAGGAACAAAAGAACTGGACAAACATAAGAGGTAGCTTTTAGAAAAACAACACCCCCACCCCAACACAACAAAACGAAGGCTGGATCCCGCCCCCCTCCCCAAAGACCAGCCGTGAAGAGGCCAATTCTGGCAATGAGAATGCACACAGAGGTGAGACCACACAGTTGCAAGGATCCAAACACAGGCCCTCAAACCTCAATGGCCCAGCAACTTGTAAGAAAGGTGGGATTCTCTCCAGAGTGTTTTAGGCTGAACGGATGGTGGCCACAGGTGACTTCGTGCACCGGCGGAGCCGACAGTGACTCCCTAGTGCCCTTTGGGGACCATGGGACCCCCATGCAACATCCCCTCCCCACCCACGTTTTTTGCCCTCCCCGGCCCTCACATTCAGATCCTGAGTATCAACTCCTCCTGCACAGTTCCTTCCAGCTGGGAGGCTGGTCTCCAGGGGCACGGGGAGGGTCTTGGCCAGCTGAAGTCTATAAAAACAACTATTAATTTACACAAGAAACAGAAAAGAACACCCTCCCCATTCCTCCAAGCCCCAACCAAAAAAAGAGATACAGAGGTTAAAAAAGCTCATGAGGTCACAAAAAACTGAGGTAATTCAAGTACAATGTGCTAACAGGAGACACAGAAAAGAAGCAAAACATAACACAAGGCCAAAGCGCTTTCAACTCCTCCTCCTCCTGCTGCTCCTCCTCCTCCTTCTGCTCCTCCTCCTCTCCACTGTGGACCGAGGGGCGCTGTGAGTCAGGAATTCTGTGCAACTCTCTCTGGACCTGGCTTTTCTTGCTGAGCTCACTACATCTGGGGTCCCCAGTGTGACTCAACAACTTTCTCCCTTGCCCAGCTTCCCTCACCCCACGGGCTGGGTGTCCCCTTCCCCAGGTGTAGGGCCCCTCTAGAGACAGACATCCACAACCTTCCCTTGGAACATCAGCCCTTTCATGGATTCCTTCTCCTGGGACTGAAGTAGGGCCACGTAGGGACTGTGGTTTGTTTGGCAAAATATTAGGTATTTAGTTGTGATGCTTTTCCATTTTGGAAGCAGCGCAGCAGGAATCTTGCTCACGATGGGGCTGGACTAGGGTGGGGTACTGGATTTGTTTTGTGTTCTCAGAAGGCTGAGGGAAGGAGGGGCTCTGAAGTCAGAGGCAGCTGTCCCACTAGGGAACTGGAGAAGGAGGGAGACACCGCCAGGTCCCTGAGGGGCTGAGACTCCCCTGGGACTTGGAGGACAGGAGTCAAGGGGAGGCTGGGAACAAAGAGCTGGGGGAGGGGCAGGGGTCCAGAGGCTCTCAGAGACCACCAGGGGACACCCAGATGTGGCAAAGCAGAGGAAAGCAGCAGGTGGGCTGAGTGGTGGGAAGACAAACAGAGCCCTTCCTCTCCCCGGTCGGCCGCCAGCAAACTAGAGCTGCCGTTTTGAGCAGCTAGTGACCCAGCCCAGCCCCATCGGCCCAGGAGCACCCTTCTGGCTCCCCTCCTCCCTGCCTTCATCTTCTGGAGGTCTTGCGGGAACAAGGCCGGCAGAGACTTGAGTGGCTCTGATCAGAGGACCTCTCACCTACTTTCTAGCCTCCGTTTCTGGACACATAAAGGAAGATCTGGGTGAAGGGAGGAGAAAAATGTGCCACCATTTGAGTGAACAAAATACCCCACCCCATCCCACAAAATCAGGCAAACCTCCAGCCAGGAGAGGAGGGTGGAGGCCCCCAGAGGAGGGGCAGTGGCTTGGCATCCAGGTCATCTGGAGCCCAGAGAGAATCCAAGGCCAAAAAGCTATCAGGTTTCCTTTTTCTTCTCTTTTTTTTTTCTTTTCCTTTTTTATTTTTCATAGTCCTTCCTTCATCTCGCTCCAACTCTTCTTTCCTGGCTCCCCGCTCGGCTCCACCGCCGCGGGCCTCCCTTCACACGTAGCACAGGTAGAGGTACGTCTTCTCTATCCTCCAGTCGGGCGGGATCTCCTCGGGCTTGTGGCCCTTCATGTGCTTCTGCATGGAGGAGAGGCTGGGGCAGTACTCTGTGCAGATGGTGCACTGGTAGGGCGAGGCGCCGTTGTGCGTTCTCAGGTGCTTGATCATGGCCGAGTAGTCCCGGGAGCGCTGGTGGCACAGCTTACACTCAAAGGGCTTCTCACCTGAGGGCGGAAGGACAGGGCAGGAGAAAGTGAGGACAGACAGAGGGCAGTGAGGGCACCATGTCACCCTCAGGCGTGCCAGGGAAGCTGGGTTCCTCCTGCTGGGCTTGTTCCAACAGAACTTTCTGGGACAATGAAGGCACCACCCAAGACAGCAGCCACCAGTCACACATGGCTATGAATGAGGCTGGTGCAATGGAGCTCTACAGTTTTCTAATTTTATTTCATTGTAACTAATTTAAATAGCTACATGTAGCTCGTTGACTACTGGATTGCCCAGTTCCTTGCCTTACTATTCTTAACTCCCAAGGCCACAGTCTTTTCCCTTTCTAATTAAGAAAATGGGTGTCTAGAAAGAGAAAGGCCCCAAAGTCCTCAGGAACGGCTCTTCAAGCCGCAGTTCCATCCAGGGAGCACGTGGATCGAGACCTTTCCGGGCTACAGATGGTGGGGAGCAGGGGTGGGGGAAAATTGAGGGAACCCAGTCCTTCAAAATATGCTGCACCTGGGAACCTCTATCCAGCTAAAGCCTTTTTTTTTTTTTGAGATGGAGTCTCACTGTGTTGCCCAGGCTGGAATGCAGTGGTACGATCTCAGCTCACTGCAACCTCTGCCTCCTGAATTCAAGTGATTCTCCTGCCTCAGCCTCCCAAGTAGCTGCCACCAGGCCTGGCTAATTTTTGTATTTTTAGTAGAGACGGGGTTTCACCATGTTGGCTGGGCTGGGCTTGAACTCCTGACTTCAAGTGATCTGCCTGCCTCGGCCTCCCAAAGTCCTGGGATTATAGGCATGAGCCCCCGCACCCAGCCTATCCTGCTAAAACTGCTAAGACCTTGCCCTAGACCCTGCCTCCCTCCTGAGGCTGGAATTGGGGGTGGGGTGAGATGGGAAGGATAAAGAACCTGGGAGTACACAGCCACACCCTAGCCTTCTATACCCCAACTTTCCTTCCATAGAGTCTCCTAGAGCTGAGCAGAGGATGTAAGGGAACCTTGTTTCAATACAGTAATTAACTGGCCAGCCATCTCGCTATCAATACTCCTCCGTGCACAGGCCCCAGCAAATAATGAAGTAATGAACAGCCAAAGTGATCTAACCATCGACCAGCTATTTACAATAGTCACTGCCAATACAGTTAATGATCCACCTGCCAGGTCACATCCCCGACAAGGGGCTAAGGAAACCCCAGGGCTCTGGGAAATCCTCTGGGTCACTACAGTTGTCAGCCATGGACACCCAACCCTGTCCTTGTGGGCTCAAACTGGGGCATGAAAACTGAGCTCTGACAACATGTAGCTCTGCTTACTGCTCCTTCTGTCCACCCTTCCCCTCCAAAGGCAATGTACTCTCTAAGCCAGCAGGACCTGCCTGAAGCCTCTCCCCCTTCCTCTGGACAGGACAGCTGTCTCCCCTGATCAGAGGGGGTGTCTTTGTTTTCCATGTTCCACTACCTCTTACCCTTCTGTAAATCAGCCTTCCCCACAACCAGCAATGTGCTGGTGGTAAATGTTTAACAACTGGCTTTCCAAAAAGCCCTGGTTTGTAGCATCTGCTGATTGCTATTTTGTGAATACTCCTACCAGGGCCAATTTTAAGCAACTAAGGTGATGTCGCTGAACTTGAAGTTGTGAAGAAATGTGAAAAATTAGCTTTCACAAGCAAGCTCCAGGACTCCACTGCCCCCAACCTCGGAAACTGTGGAAGACCCTTCACTTCTTTTGTCTTCTGACCTCAGGGAAAGCAGTGGCCCACATTTCTTTTTCCAATACAAAAAATAATGTGGCCGGGCACGGTGGCTCATGCCTGTAATCCCAGCACTTTGGAGGCTGAGATGGGTGAATCACTTGAGGTCAGGAGTTCGAGACCAGACTGACCAACATGGCAAACCCGTCTCTACTAAAAAAAAAAATACAAAATTAGCTGGGCATGGTGGCACACGCCTGTAATCCCAGGTAATCGGGAGGCTGAGGCAGGAGAATTGCTTGAACCCAGGAGGCAGAGATTGCAGTGAGCTCAGATCACGCCATTGCACTCCAGCCTGGGCAACAAGAGCGAAACTCCGTCTAAAAAAAAAAAAAAAATGTGAAGGCACTCTGAAATGGTAAAACATCATATGCATACGAGGATTATTAAATATATCTGCTCTTTTAATCTCAGAACCAAACACAATCTAACTTTACAATTTCCTAACTTCCATAATAACCTAATTCAATGCATCCTAATTCTTACTGTAACCCTTGAGTAACATGAAATTACCCCTAACCTTCACTTCCAGCTAATTGGACCAACTTACCCCTAATTCAGGACTCATATACAGACATCATTTTGCATGTCACCTCTGAACTATTGGTGTAGCTGCCTGGAGAGCTGGTGGGGGCTCATTGGAAAGTGTGCTGGGATTGATTAGTAATGTCTGCCTTGGCCTTGACTGGTGGCCCTCAGGCCACCTTGACTGGGGTGTGGTGGCCCTCAGGCCACCATACCAGCCTTTAATAGAACCTCTCCTCCTCTTTGATACAGCCTGGGATCATCCTCACTTAGGCTTCTCCAGGAGACCATCTGCTTCCCACCTCCACCCAGGTCCCAGAGCCAGCTCAGACCCCTCCCTGGCCTTCGGTACCTGTGTGCACCCTATAGTGCGTCTCCAGCTGATGCTTGAGGCTGAACTTCTTGCCACAGCCATTGCACTCATAGGGTTTCTCACCCGTGTGGATGCGTTTGTGGCTCTTGAGTGTGCTCTCATCCCGGAAGCAGCTGCCACAGAACTCACACTCGTAGGGGTGGTCGCCTGTGGAGACAAGCGGCTGGATCAGGCATTTGCCTCTCCCTGCCCCCTCTTCAGGGGACGGTAGGGCACATTCAGTGCATGAGAAGGATGAGACGGCCTGTATTCACCACCTCCAAAGACAACTTAGGGATTCACGGCCACACCTCCATTGAATAAACAAGCAATACCTGTGTTCACACATGTCCACACTTTACTGTGGCCCCATGATCATCTGCGGGGCAAGGGCCAGTCCTGGGAAAAGAGAGCCCATTTGGTTCAGGGATGGACAGCAGTCCCCGGAAAGCAAGCCCTCATGTGGATACATGAGACCTCACCATCTTGCTTCTCAGATGACCTCTTCTCCCCTTCCTTTAGGTTAAGAGTGAAAGTCACTCCAGGCTGACTCCTCAACCTTCAAAGAAATCTCTCCAATTCTGGGAACTTCACATTGTTCCCCAAATACCTTCTACAGTCCCCAATTCCCTTCCTCCACAGTCTCACATAGCTGTTTCCTCTGCTCGATTTCTTCTTTTCTGCCTGGTGAACTCCTAATCATCCTTCAAAGCCCAGCTCATATGATACCCCTGTGTGGACGCTTCCCTTTGGTTCTCCAGGCAGAATGAATCACACTTTCCTCTGTGTCCCCAAAGAGAAGAAATGCCCAGAATTTTGTTCTTTTATTAGTGTGGTATAATTTTTATGGCACTTTCACATTAAAATGGCCCACATTTCCTGAGCACTCAGATGTGTGATGTGATCGCATAAGGTGATCATGGCAACAACCTTAAAGAAAGATATTATTCTCATTTTATAGTTGAGAAAAAGTGAGATGCTTGGAGATGCTTCAACATCATCCCTGAGGTGAAATAGCAAGTAAAGAGCTGAGCTGGGATTCAGGTTTGGGTCTGGCTCTAGAGTCTGGGTACCATATACTTGTCAGCTTGCTGACACTGTGCTGTATCTACTGGCTTGCCCACCCTACCTACGGCATGGAAGCACCACCAGGATAAGAAGCAAGCCTCACCCATCCTTGTAGTCTCAGTGCATCACACGGGGAGGATCCAGAACAGACTCAGGAAATGGTGGGTCCATGAAACTTGGAGAGAACTGCCTTTTCTTTTTTGAGGATCCCACTCTGAAATCTCCAGAGCATGAGAGGCTGGGGTGTGGAGAATAACCATCTTGCCTTTCATACCCAAAGTGGGGGACTTGGGGGATGAAAGGTGAGGACTCCAGCTACTTATTTATTACAGGAGTGAAGGCACGGACAATAAAGATAGATTGATCACCCCAGACTTTGTTCATGAATATTTAAATATCACTGATTCGTCTTGTCACTGTAATTACAATTTCTCTGGGCTGCATCTCCAACAACCACAGTTTATGGTAAAGAATGGCCCACTGTATTTCACTTGTCCCTCTGCAGATGTGCGGGGCTGCCAACCGTGTAATGTCCTCTGCATTTCATACATTTTCTTCAGCTGCTGAAGGTTTAAGTCATCCACAATGACCTACGTTTTTTCATTATCCCCATGTCAAACTGCGCTCGTGCCTGGGCATAAATTGTCCTTCTCGTTATAGACTCGCATGCCTGTGCCTTCACTTCCTTTTTAAAATGATATTTTACTCTCTCCTCTCTCTCCCCTCCTCGGGCCACTAACCAAAGCTCCCCCCTCCCAAAGCTAGGCCCCTGTACCCACATACATTCTCATCTCTTCTGATGGCTGTGAGGGGTTTTTAGTAAGGCTCTGTGGGGAGCGGATGCTGGGGTCTGATCAGTGACTTTCTCATGGGTGAAAGATTTGCAAGAAGCACCCATGCCATGTGAGGGGCACTTCCATCAAGTAATCAGATGGAAGAAGCTCAAAGAGTGGCATCATGCCTTGACACCAGTTCACCCCAATTTATGGGGTGCTGCACTGGCTCAGAGGCTCAGCCAGTGAGTCCCTCACCTGCAGCTCTGGGGATGGGCCAAGGCCTGGGGTTCTCAAACTTGCTACCTGCCCATCCTCACTGTCAGAGCCATGGGACTTCCTGGCCCCTAGTCCCATCAAATTCAAGGGGAGTGGAGGCCTGTGCAAACCCTGGTATAATTAGTTGTGTGTCTAACACAGTCAGGGCCAGTCTGTGTGTGTGCGCCTGAACCCACTCTCTCTGTGTGTCTGCACTCATAGTCCCGTCTAGTCTGACATCCAACTCCCCCTCCTTACTGAATCGGCAACGATTACGACTTTAATCAAAGATTCAGTATCCTCATTAAGGTATAAATAAATAAATAAAGCCAAGGCCACGTGAGACTTCAGCCGGAGCCGGTAATTAAAACGTACATCGGCAGTCGCCCAGCTGGGGGGAAGGCAGCGGTGGGGGAGCAGGGGGCAGCTGCCTGTGCCTTTCACCTCCAGAGGGGTCCCTAACAATTTAAAAAACAAGGGGTTAAGACAGAGGAGTTTGTTTGATCCAATTTTTATGAATTTAATTATGAAGTGGGGCACATGTTAAATGAGTTTAAATAGGAAATCTCCTGAGTCTGCCCAGGGAAAAGAATAAAAAGAATTTAGAAGGAAAAATAACAACAAAAAAAAGAAAGAGAAAGAAAGAAAAAGAAAAGTCACCAACACACACGTATCCCCATCCCGATTTGGGAGCACGGTGCGCACCTGGCGTGAAATCCTCACCCTGAGAGCTGATTGTGTCAGTGTGGCCATAATGTACACAAAACTGGCTGCAGAACTCAAAATCCAATTTGTGGTATGTTGATTAACTCTGTAGCCTCTTTAATGAGCTTGACATTAAGTGCAGGACAAACGAGACTAATTAGAGCCCCCTCCAGCCTGCCCGGTGCACCTGTGACCCCCCCACTCCCCCCTAATCTGTCCTTACTTGGTGCTTTCTCTGGCACTGGCCAAGCCCAGTGTCTGTCGTCCTCCCCACCCCAGCCCCATCCTGCTGGCTCTTCAGGCCCCTCCCTCCTGGCCCCTCCCTTCAGCACAGCTGAGAGTTTATTATATGATGAGCCGTGTGAATCAGGGATCCATCAATGCCAAGAGCACGGCTGGACTAACCTACCAAACACAGCTGCTGATGCTAAACACCCGGCCCCAGCAGCAAATGGGCCAAGAACAACGGAATATTAATGAGGCATTGTGTGTGGGGTGTGCAGAGCCTGTATATGGCTTGTGTGCACAGTGCCTTTGCCTCACTGGTGTGAAAACTGATGGGTGTTTGTGTGTGCACCGGCAGCACACATGCTCTGTGTTTCTAGAATAAGCAAGGGCTTCTCCCTAACTCTGGAAACAGCCCCTCCCTGTGGATCTGAGCCATGACTGACACAAGGGCATGTGACATTTTCATATCTGAGCTCTGAGAAGGTGGCATGGACAGAGGAGGGCATATCCTGGGTGGATTTAGCAGGACTGAGATCATTCAAGTCACATGAAGCCAACTGGTTGGACCCAGTGGCATGCTCAGAAGTGGCTGAAAGGTATCTAGCCATCTTTCATAAGAACAAATGAACCTGGGGACCCACTGAGGGAGGCGTTCATAGGAAAGTGCGTATACTTGCAGGGGAGACGCTTATGCAGTCCCTGCAGAGAAAGTCCTGGTCAACAGCCCACCCTCCTGGGCCCTTCTTATTGAGCCCACCCCTCTGGGCCCTACCTCCATCCTATCCCAGAAATTTTAAGTAGTTCTGTGCAAATCTGGTGGTGCTAAGGCAATGTGCTCCCCTGAACAAAATGGCATCCAAAAGTGAGAGCCAGGAAGGCTCCTTAACGAGGACACCTACTGCTGGCAGGCCAGGCCAGCTCAGTCCCTGAGAAGTAAAGCTCTTCCCTTATTTAGCAGAGCCTGCCACCCATGCAAGACCTGGTCTGCATACTCAATCTCTGAGCTGTGACAAGACTCTCACACTGAGGAGCGGGCCTACTGTTCCTTTACGTGGCATGCAGAGGTTCTGATGAGTATATGCTCTGTTACATACCCAGATAGAGGCCTGACCCCAACCCTCCCCACAAACACAGCACACAAAGGCAGAGACACATGCAGACTCAGAAATGCGCATTCCTTTACCCGGGTACAGTCAGCAGAGCCCCAGTTTTGTCACAGAGAAAATAAGGAATTTAAGCCATCCACTCCCCTGTTGGGGAAGACTGGGGGCTGCTGTAGGAAAGCAAATGCCTCTTGGCCATCAGGGACCAAGTGTCCTCATCCCTGAAGCCCTAGAGGCTGGTGGCAGAGAATGGCCAGCTCTGGGCACCTGGCCCAGCCTCCTTAGCTCATAACCCCTCCCTTGTCCCATCACCTGGAACTGGCTGAGAAGCAATATTTCATTGTTCATCATTTAAATCCCCTCCTTGTCTTCCCTAAACAGGGTTAAGGTCCGAGTACAGGCCTTTGTTACTGTGGGGAAAGTAGGACTTCTTCAACTTGCCCTCAGAAGCCCGAAGCTGACTTCAGAAATGTGTGTGGATGGAGCGGAGGGGCATCAAGAGTGGTGGGAGGCAGGGCAGACACTGTTAAGAGACCCAGCAGGTCAGTTTTTCTCAAAATTCATTTTGGGTCTACCTACATGAGAATCCCTTGGGAATACGTATTAAGAATGCTGAATCTGGGACCCCACCCTGGCCCCACGGAATAAAAGTTTCTGAGAGTGGGACCCAAGAGCCTGCCGTTTTAATGAGCGTCCTGTGCTGAACATGGAAAGACTGAACCGACGGTCCGCAGGAGGGGACTGGGAGAACTGTCCACATTTACCTGCATGCCAGGCAGCCCCTGCACGTCCAAGCCTGGAGCAGGACTGAGGGCTGACTCAGCCCACCACCTCCACTTTACATCCTTAGAGGTAAATATAGAGACTGGCTCCCAGAGACCCCGATCCACCCATCAGCTTCACTGACCTACCTGTATGTGAGCGCAGGTGGCGTTTGAGGGCCGTGTGGCTGGGGAAGGTGCGGTTGCACTCGCTGCAGATGTAGCTGCGCACGCCCGCGTGGACCTCCATGTGCTGCTGCAGCGCGCTCTGCGCCTGGAAGCGCTTCCCACACAGCAGACAGAAGACGGCCATGTCAGTGCCTGTGGGAGACAGGAAAGGGGGCGCCTCAGAAGGCTGGGAACACAAGACGCATTCTTTACCCATCTGGAGTGAGAGCCAGTGTCGGGACTCACACCTCCAAATCCCCATGCTCAGGGGCAAATCCAGAGTTGGCCCAGGCTGTGCAACACTGAGCACCCAGTATGTGGCCCCAGGGATGGGCAAAATCGACGTTGTTCCTGAGCTCTGGAAGCTAAAGTCTAGTGGAAGGAGAGACACTGATCAAATACATCACAACAGCAAGGGTAATGTGCAACTGTGTCAGGCAGTATGTAAAAGGCAGCAAAATACTAAGAGGGCACATACCAGATGGACTTCGCAGAGTCCGGGGCAAAACTGGGGGAGGCAAGGTAGACTCTGTGAGGACAAACACTGACCAAGATACCACGGGCCAGCTATTGTTCTAATGTAACTAATATAAATCCAAAACTCCAAAAGCTAGCCTCTGTTATCCTCACCCCTTAGACAAGGAGACTGAGGCACAGAGAGATTAACTACTTAGGCCAAAATCCCATAGAGCAGCAGTCCCCAACATTTTTGGCACCAGGGACTGGTTTCATGGAAGGCAATTTTTCCACGTATGGTGGGGGGATGGTTTCGGGATGATTCAAGCGCATTAATCATTAGACTCTCTTAAGGAGTGTGCAACCTGGATCCCCTGAATGCACAGTTCCCTATAAGGTTTATGCTCCTATGAGAATCTAATGTCGCCACTAATATGACAGGAGGTGGAGCTCAGCTTCACTCGCTCGCCTCCTGCTGTGCAGCCCAGCTCCTCACAGGCCACGGCCCAGGGGTTGGGGACTCCTGCCATAGAGTTCATAAGTGGCAGGGCTGGGATTCACACCCACACACCCTAGATTTTAATGCTTTCCCAAGACTAGATACAGACCCTGTTTTTTTTTTTTTTTTTTAACTACTCCACTCACTAAAGCATGAATCTTAGGTTCATTCACTCAACAAGTATTACTTGGTGCCTTCTACAAGTAACGTTGTCTTTTTGGCACTGGGGATATAACCACGGAAGAGCATGCCAAGTGCCTGCTCTCATGACCGACGTTACCCTGAACACCAGGTGAATGGCAGAATCCGGAAGATGGAATCGTGTCTGTGAACACTCTGGGCCAAAGGGAAACGTGGCCGGTGGGAGGATCAGACAGAGGAATGGTGCAGTGCGGCTGGAGAAGAAGAAGAAGAGGCTAAAGGGAACGGTAAAGGCCAGGCCATGCAGGGTCTTGCAAACCACGTTAAGAGCTTTAGGTTCCATCCTAAACCCGATGGGCAACTGTCAAATGATTGAAAGCTAGCGAGTGATGTGAGATTTTCATTTAATTCTAACTGGCTGTTCACTCCCACAGTACCCCACAAATATAGGCTGCTGTTTTCTGTTTGTTACCAACCCCTTTCTGATGCTGCTCTGGAGCCATGGCCGAAATTTCCAGCTACAGCACCACGGGAGGAAGAATCTGACCTTGTGTGTGAGTCCTAACTGGCAGCTCGGTGCCCAGCGTTTTGGGCTCTGTTTTCCTGAGCACAGGAGCCCCCTGGCAGGCCCATCTGCATGTCTCTGTGCTGGTACCTGGGCAATATCACCTGCACTTGGCCCCACACTGCTGTCCCCTGTGTGGGGGGCACAAGCAGGAAAGGTAAGTAGGCCTAGCATCTGTCAGCCCAGTCCAGAGTGGGTGGGGGCAGGGGACACAGCTTTGGCTGCCGGAAGCCATGGGCTGCTCAGCATGGAATCAGGAAGTGTCTGGTGGAAGGTAGGGGGAAGAGAAGGGATGGCACGAAGAACCTCCCTGCCTTCCTGGCCCATCGACAGAGATAGCAAGGAGAGGCCTGGTCCTCACCACCTCCGTCCCATTCATTGCTGGGTTAGGATGGACTAGTAGGCAGGCAAGGTCCACCTCTCACGCTCCCCTACACTTCTGTGCCCCTCATACTCACCCTGATACCCCTTCCCTTTGCAGACAGTGAAGTCTAAGCACCTGGAGCCACACCCCATCTCGCCAGCAATCAGGAAGGCTGAGCAGGGAATGGGAATAGCAGCCAGCACTGGATTTTTCTCCTGGCCGTCAAAAAGCAGGAAGGAAGGGGAGCAAAACTAGGTGTTATGCTAGGTGCTTTTTCTATGTTGTCAGCTCATTTAAAACTTGCAATCCTACAAGGCAGGCATTCTTATCCCCCTTTTCACTAGTGGAAAACAGAGAGATTAAATAACTTGCCTAAGATCACACAGAAAGAGGCAGAGTTGGGATCTGAAAATATCTCGGTGTGTCTGCTTTCAGAAACCACGGGGCTGGGCTCAGTGCTGCCTCTGGGGCCAGCTGCCCGCCTGTCTGCGCTTACCCTGGAAGAGGCCTGGTAAGGACAGTACAGAGCACCCCTGCCTCTAGTACAGCTCCAGCAATGGCTAGAGAACCCCTGGCCAGGAGTAGGCAGATGCTGGGGCTGGGTCACAAGACATAGCTCTCTGAGGCCGTGCAGTCCCACTGGGAGCCACCAGGGTCTCTCGGAAATGTTGAGTAGGGTATTTAGCTCCACTTGCTGGAGGGGGACATAATGAGAGATGTATCTTTCCGGACAGAAGCAGTGCCAAGAGTTGACAGTGAGTCTTCAATGTCCCTCCCTGCTTGGCCTACATACAAAGGAGCACAGTGCATCTGCAATGTGTTCTGTGCCTGGTGGCCCCCAGTTCTTCAACTTGAGGGCCCCCAGCATCTACCCCCTGTCTGCCCTTAACCCCCACCCCACAGACAGCCCAAATTAAGCCAGGTGTTCAAACAGCTGCCTTAAATCAGTAGGATTGAGTAGGCTTTGTGGGTCAGCCATGCCCTTTAAGAGCCAAGACTCCTCCTTATGCATCCTCTGAGATCCCCCACATGGAAGGAACCTGGGCAGAGGGAACATGAATGGCATTGCCAGTGGGACATCTCAGCCTACACAGCCCGACCCAGAGGTGCTCTGAGGGTCAATATCACCCAGCAAGGCAGGCCACGGCACTCTGCCCCCTTGGTCTTCCCAAGACCCCTAGATGCTGCCCCACTATGCTGTCCCTACTTCTCAGGGTGGCCTGAACCCACTTCATGTCCATTCAGCCAACTCACTGAGCCACTACCAAGTGTAGGCACTGTGCTAGGTGACCAGGGGCAGGCTGAGGCTGAGCAGAGAAACTGGGTCCCAGACTAGTGGGAGACGCTGAGTTAACAACCACCCAGAGGGTAAGGCAGGGCGACTCCAAGAGCTTCTGAGATTTTGAGTTAGGCTTTTACAAGTAAAGAGTGTTTGAGAAGCAAAGGACAAGAAATTGGGACACACGTGCCAGACTAAGGAGAGAGACACCGCTGGCAAATGTCAGAGCAGATGGGGCCAAGGTCAGGCCCTGGGGACAGAGACAAGCTGGGAGGGTGATGGGAGTCAGACCACAGAGGGCTGCACATGCCAGGTAGGACAGATGGGACTTTATTCTACAGGCAATGCAGTGCCATGAAAGGACCGAGGGTTGGTATGATCCTAATGTCTGGGTCCCCCTCCAATTCCTTTTTTGAAATCCTAACCCCTGAGGTGATGGTATTAGGAAGTGGGGCCTGGGGGGAGACAATTAGGTAATTAAAATGGGATGAGTATCCTTGTAAAAGAGGGCCCGGAGAGCTAGCTAGCCCCTTCTACATGTGAGGACACAGAGAAGTCAGCAGTCTGCAACCAGGAGGAGGACCCTCACCAGAACTCGAACGTGCTGGCACCCTGATCACAGACTTCCTAGCCTCCAGAGCTGTGAGAAATGCATATCTGCTGTGTATAAGCCACCTAGTCTGTGGCAGTTTGTTATAGCAGCCTGAATTGACTAATACGAGTGGTGCTAGCACGATCCGACCTGTGTTTGAAGCCAGTGACTCTGGACACATATAGGAACTAACAGCAGCAGCAAGTGGTGAGAAGCAGCGAGAGGGCTGATGCGCCACTGGAGGAGGGTGGGGACCAGACCAGGGCAGAGGCTGCCAGGGCAAGGGGAGACAGAAAATCCTAGAAAGGTGGGACAACAAGGGAGGAGTGGCATGCACAAAATCCCAGATGGCAAGTTCCACACTTGGCCAATAGGCTGGAAGTTATACGGTCACCACCTGGAAAGGAAATGCCATGATGTCCCCACAGTGGTCTCTCTCCCCTTCCTGGGACATTCCACAAGGTGCAGGGGTGCTCCTTGGCCACGTATCCACCAACCAAGGCTCCCAGGGGAAGAAAGGGGGCCTCTGAGACTCAGCATCCACTTCCCCCATTCTTCTGCTTGGAGACTAACAGCTATGATGATAGAAAAGTATTTAAAAAAAAAAAAAAAAAGGGAAAGGGCGGGGGAGATGTGGATGAGACACAAGAAAAGCTATTGGTGCATGTGAGTTAAAAATCTAGAGACTAGATGTGAGTTATTAAACAATTTGCTGCTGTTTCAGCCTAGCTGATTGTTCGCATGTATGATGAGTCAGGGCAGATTCTATTACACTGGGAGATTAAGCAAATAAATGCTAGCTTTTGGAAACACATTAAAATGTGGGACTATGGAAATAAAATTATCTAGAAAATTGTATTAGCAATTCATTAGCTGCAGTGAGATGTGCGGCGGGGCAGGGGGGCCTGGAAGCACTGGAACGCTCTGCTCCCTTCAACACCTGGGTTCTGTCCTCTGCTATGGAGAGACGTCAGGCCTGGTACCACTGGGGAGAGGGGAGGTGCTCTGACTGGATGAACAAGACCCTCAGAAGTCAGATGGTCCGCATGACACAGGGGAAGGAAAAGAAGCATAGGGGTCCCAGCTCTCCCATATACTTGCCTTGTGGCCCTGAGCAAGTCATTTTACTTCGCCAGATCCATTTGCTCCTTATCCACCATACTGTGGTTATCAAGAACATCAAATGAGACATCCACACGAAACAACTTTATAATGTGGTCACAGAGCCAATGCCAGCCAAACAACACTTTCATCTGAACTAGAAAATCACGTCTCCGCCTCCGGGCACCCCACAGACCTGGTGAGCACAGAGAGGGCTGGGTTTTGGGCTCTTTCCTCTTCAGCTGGGTACCCTCGTGCAGTGAACAACCTGGATCGTGAGTCATGGCATGAGTCATGGCAGCCCTGCACAGTACACATGCCTAAGCTGTTTTGTTGTCAATGGGCTGCTGCTTTCTGGGAAGCCTAGAGAAGGCATCTTTGAGGAATTACACCACTTAGGATTCAGTGCCAACACCACCATCTTCCTCTGAAATCCCTCACTGTTGTATCTGGTGTGGTACAGCCCTGTATTGCATTCATTTTGGACTTGCAGCTCTGCCTAATAGATTATAAGCCTCCAAAGTAGGAACTATTGTATTCATCTTTATATTCCCCAACACACAGCACATGGCCTGATATAGAGTAGGCACTTAATAACTGCATGTTGAATTAGTAAATAAATAAGGGGCTGTGAGACAGTCACAAAGGGTGGGGGAGGAGGTATGAGGAAAGTCATGGTACAGACAAAGGGCTAGGGATGAGGAAAGTTCAGACCACAGTCCACAAACGAAACCACGACTAAGAGCATCCAACCGCTCTCCTTGGAAATCAGTAATGACAAGTGACCCACAGGCAGCAGATCTCAGTGAGGCCTCCTGTGTCTGTCTGGTGGGCTGGACAGGACTCCTTAGTTCTTACTCCATGTCTGAGCTCTGTTGCTCAGAAGCAAAGACCCAGACCATAGGAGGATTGGTTTTGCCATATTATACAGTGAAACAGTACAAAGATCCCAATTCTGGCCCAGAGGTGCAGCCCTTCTTGGATTTGTGATCCTAGTGCAGGCAGCTGTTGTCCTTAACCTCAGTTTCTTCATCTAGGAAAGAGAATTCATAACTAATCTGCCCTTTCCAGCCCTAACTTCATAGTCCTATTAGGATGCAACTGACAAATGTTTTTGATTATGTAAATCCTACAAATGTATTGCTTTCTATCAATGTACATTTCAATGTAAATCAGATATATAAGTCAGCTTTTACCCAAGAAAATAATTTTTCAGGTCAAGGAATTAGCACCTCTGCTCTTCTGAAGAATGAATGGGACTCAGTCTTAGCCTGGACTCCCAGGGTATCTGCTCAAAGGGAATCCGAAGTAGGAAAAGGGGATGCATGTGGAAAGGATGACGCTATCAAGACTCAAGGAGCATGACTCTTAGTAATATGGGCAGGGTCCATGCAAATATCTGGGACCACATTTGCATAAATCGTATCTCCAGGGAAGGTGACCCACACCAGACCCCCGAGTGGCAACACAGCCAGTTTTGACTATAGGGCATGTATGACTCGAAGTCTTCCAATTTAAAACAAGCTTAATTTTAGTGAAACCCAAAAAAAGGAGAATGAAAGAAAAGAAAAGAGAAAAAGAGAGAAAGGGAGAAAGCCAGGCCAGGGTGGAATAGTAGGCAGAACGGGTGACACAGACCTAGGGTATTTCACCCAGGTGATGACGGGGTCTGAAATTATGAAACACAAAACCCCTCATGTTTACACCTGTGCCATTTCCATACCAATTATCTCTTTAATAGATGGGAAGGAAGAGGATCAGAGGGGTACACAGCTGGAGAAGATGTTCAGGTGCTACACCTTCTTGGAGCAAAGCTCTTATTATCTCCTGCTATAAGCAGTTTCTTAATCAAAGGAGCAGAGGGATCTAAATATACTCCAGCTTTTTTTGGTAAGCAGGCTGGGACTGCCGTGTGTGCATGTGCTGGGGCGTGTGCATGCCTGTGTGTGCGTGTGCATGCACATGTACCCCGGAGGGGCTTCTCATGCCCAATCCTAGCCAACCTCACCCAACAAAGGAAGGACTTCCTCCCCTGCCACCCCGAGAGCCGAGAGCTTCTTCTCCCCACAGAAAGAAAATATCAAATTTAGGAGGGTGTGAAAACCTTGATTTAAACTAGAAACTTCCCCTCCCTCCACCCCTAGCCCCCAAATCCTTCAGATATGTCTTTCTGCTCCCTCTGACATCCTGGGGGATTACTCTTTCCTAAGACACCATCTCCAGCATGGGCAACCTTCATGACCACACACTCTAACCTTGACATAAACTGATGCCTTTTCCTTTCGCCCATATTCCCCTCCCTTTGCCCCCAGGATGCTGCTGAAAAAAGGTAGCAGAGTTGCACCATCCACTCTGCAAGACAGAAAGAGAGGCAGAGACAAGCAGCACTGGGCTGACTCCTACCCAAGGCAGGAAGGCTCTGTCTTCAGCTTAAGAGGATGGAGAAGGCTGGGGTGAGGTGAGGAATAGACAGAAAGGAACAAAGTCCAGCCCCTGAATCTGAGTGGCTCCTCCATTTTGACTTCCCCTGTGCTATCATTTAGGGCTCAGCTCCTTTTCAAGGAATCTACTGGATTAAGGGCCAATAGCCCTCTCTTTATTTCTCTGGTTGTCCTCTTGAGCATGAGTTTCAGGATCATTTAGGATGCGCTATTGCACTCCCAGCGTTCCTCAGAAGGCTAGCTATGTGGGCACTGAAGGCCAAATCAACCCACTGAACCCTGGAAACTCCAATTGGCTGCTGGTGAGTAAGAGACAAGTTTCCCAGTTGCTTTTACTGGGGTAGGATACACTAAGATACCATCTTGGAAGACTTGTCTCAAACTCAAGTAGCTTTGAGCTCACGCATGGGTGTTTGTCTCCTATGTATAGAGTCACCTACTGCTGAGATACTCAGTTACATCTTCCCAAACCAAGCCAAGAGCCAAAAACCTTAGCATCAGTTGTCAATTTCATCCTTGTCAATTTTAGGTCTCTTTATCCAGCCCTCTCTGCCTCTTTTTCCTTCCTTTCTTATCTGTGTAGAATCACGGAAGGCATCTATACATCTGTATGATATTCCATTTCCACAAGAGAAAGGGGGAATGTTATGGTTTCAATGCCGTCAGTCAAGGGAGCAAAAGCATCTTCATTGCATAACAAAAAAAGGGGAGGAGCTTGAGCAGCTGATTCAGGTTTGTTTTAAAACTAGGCAATGGATGGGAAGTGATTACATTTTTTAAAACACATGCACACATACAACTTTCAGTCTCTTGGGGAATGTGGCTGCATCCTCAGGCACAGCAGCTAGCAGAGCTGGCTCCCGGAAAACCGTGTATTTGTTTAGCAGTGAGCTGCAGACACAAGTGCATTTCATTACTCGGCACCTCCAGCTACAGTAAACAAATTTGTCAGCTCACTAGCTCATTAAGGTGCGCCCTGGACATGGGGGATTTATTGAGACCTGCACAATAAAAGTAACATGAATGGATTTACTAATTTTGTCAATCACTCCAACAAACGAGCCCAAGAAGGGGAGAAAATGAGGGAGGGGACAAGAAAAGGGGTGGATAAAAAAAGGGAAGGAGGTTTTAAAAAAAGGAGGAGAGGAGTTTGGTTTGCAAGAAGAGAGAGAATAAACGGGTTAAGAGGGGACAAGATCTGCATCTTCGTACTGGGCTACAAAACCACCTTCACATTCAATCTACCTCCTACTCTGGGTTGCCCTTTCTAGGGTTCAGGGGCCTCTGGCAGGAAGGGTACATGCTAAATTGGAAGATGCCAAATCAAGTCCTGGTTTCCTGGCAGTGCCACACCGATGGCAGCATCCTCCTCCCTTCCTCCCAGCATCCGATATGGAACTAATGAATCCGAGGATTAAAAACCTTGTTCCAGGAAGTAGCTGCTTCCAGGCACATCAGCGGAGACTAATATCCTCAGCTAGTACCTCCCACCTGCCCCAGCAGCTCCTTTTGGTTTCCAGTCCAGTGGCTGGACCCTTCCAGACATTCCAGAATGAATTAAAACTTCTCCAAGAACAAGCGGAGGAAGAAGGAAAGGGATTCTGTGTGTGTGTGTGTGTGTGTGCACGCGCATGCACGCGCGTGCAGTGGCTGGGGGGCGGGTGAGTTGGGGTGGAAAGTAAATCCGGAGAGGTATGCAGCCCTCTGGTCTGTAACTTTCAAAATGACAGCAGGACTAGGGCAAAGGTCACGGGGTCCAAGGCCTTAAGCATCTCCGCCAGCTGTGGCAGAGAAGCCTGGAGCCCGCAGGACGCCTGCCCGTATAAATCAGCGGTAAGCAGCACCCGCTGGGGGCGAGGACAATGGGCCCACACGGGGTTGGGCGGCAGAACAATGGGGCCTGGCCAGTGCGCAGGCCCGGAACAAATGTGCCCTGGCACCACGGGGGCCCCCATTTGTGAAACTAATTGGCCCACGATTGAAAAATCGGACCAACTTCAACAACGCAGAGAGAAGGGCAGCTTGCAGTAGCCTAACCTAGCCCAGCTCTGCAGAGCAAGCCTAGCTTAGCCTAGCCTAGCCCAGCCTAGCCCAGCCCAACCCAGCCCATCCCTGGTGGGGCATCTGCTGTGGAAGCCTCTCTCAGGTACTGCCCGTGCTGGCAGAGAGGTGCCTCTGAGATGGGATCAGGCTGGGAGAATGATGGACCGTGGGATGGAGCAGGTAGGCATGGTGCCGACTTGAGGGCCCCGTGCTCAACAACTTCTCCCAAGATGCAGGGAACTGTTTTCCTCGGTTTCTCTACACTGCTTGTTCTGTAGAAATAAAGTTCAAAGGAGAGAGGCAGGCACCTGTTTACTCTCAGGATTCCTAAAGCCAAAGGGCTCCCTACTTCCTGCATTTGGGGGTAGGTGGGTAGCAAATAAATCAAAAGCTACAATCAGTTTCTTCCTAAATCCATTCCCTGGCATGTATTCTGCCTGTAACCCTCTGCAAGGCTGCATGAGCACTGCAAGAAACGTGGGTCCCTTGGTCTCAAATTCAGCTAATCTTAGAGGCTTCCAGGAAAAGAAGCCCCAAAGTGGGTGGGGGAACACCGGGACACAGCATGAAAGGGCAGGCCAGGATCTTCACATCCCAGGCATCCTCTTGCCCTCATGTGGCTTTTTACTGCAGACTCCCAACTGAACAGGAACAAAAGAGTAGAAAACCTGGCCTCTAGTCCTGGCTCAGTGACTAACTCGCTGTGCACTCCTGGGTGGGTTACTAGACCTCTCTGGGCCTCAGTTTCCTCATCAGTAAAATGAAGAGGGATATAAGTGATCCTTAAAGGCTTTTTCTCCACTCTAATATTCAATAATTCTATTGAAGAGGGTGCTGGCAGGTTGAATGGTTCTTTCTCCCACTGAGATGGACGTCAGCATTTTCTCTTTCAAAGTCAGACTTGACAGCCTTCTTTTAGCTTAAGAGAATCCCTTTACCTAAAAGGGAACTACATTCTTAGGCTGACAGAGGGACAGTCACAGACAAGGCAAAGAAAGGATCCAACATTGACTGGGCACCTGCTGGGTGCCAATCTAGATTCAACCTTTCTCAGGCAGCACTGTGAGATGGGGATTTTTAGAAAGTTGGGAAAATTTCACAAGACTTGAGAGAACCTCTAGGTCCCTTTTCTAGGGGACTACCAGTTAGCAGCTTAAGACCTCCTAGAACTGGCTGAACACTCACAGAGGCAATTATTGAGTAGCTGGGTCTGAGAGTACCTGAAGCCCCTCTGTGCCAGGTGAGGGCTGGGCAGTTGGGGTGGGGAGTATGGAGGAGGAGCTTTCTCTCCCAAGCCCCCAGCACCAGAGTGATAGAGAAGACCCCCAAGAAACCCTACATAGAGGGCAAGTCACAGAACCAGACCCTCTGAATCTAGCAGTTTCACTGTAAGACCATAGTGTCCAACACATAGTAGGCATTTACATTCTGGCAGTGTGTCCAGAGCTTAACGGGAGGCACAGGAGCTTCCGCGTGAAGGTAAGACCCAATTTCCTTGTCTGGACAGTAAGTTATTCCCAGGACTCTTTCATCTCTAGTATTCTTCAAGTGTTAAAGATGCTTTCTACAGACGGTCACTCTCTCTAGTTTCAAACATTCCCGAAGTCATCCTGAGGCCCCGGGAGAGAAACTGCAGCTCAGGAGTGGGGTCTCTGGGGAAAAAAAAACCCCAAAAACCTCAGCTAGGCTCTCATGTACAATTTCCAGTAAACCCCAATGTATTTCAGAGATAGGGAGGTGGAGGCAGAGGCAGGAGGCAGGAGGAGCCCCAGACAGAAAAGAGAGAGAGACAGAGGCAAGACAAAGGCCCAGGGAGACAGAATGGAGTGGGGAGGGGAGCAGGGGTTGGGCGAGACAGAAATTCAAAATAAAACGAAATACTGATTGTTTCAGCGCCATTTAAATACCTCACAAACACTAGGCAATGAAAACAAAAACTACCCCATATAAATAAGCAAAACAAAATAACAAAAAAGGAGAGGGTGTATTCATTTTACTGACATTTTAATGGCGCCTCTCCTTCCCCCCACCCCCCAGAAGATGATTACAAATTAAGCAGCATTTAAACGCTTTTTACTGTCAACAATTAAAAGGAGGGCTGTGGGCCTGAGAGTGTGGTGGGCATTCATTCCCACGGTAACCAGGCTATCAATATCAGAGACACCATGTGGCCTTCCCGTACTGTACGGCACACAATAGCCAAAAAGGGAGAAGTGCAGACAGATACTGTTAATTTTGCAGGACATTCAGAAGCAAATCAAAATATAAAAAAGTTCCCAGCACATACACAGACACCAAGAACAAGGGCAGGGCAGGTTGAGCTCATGGAGTTGGTCTTAGCAATGGCAGAATGTACGCACAGCCTGGTTACACCTGATTCAGGGTTCCTTGCGTTTGTTTCATGCGCGTGCATGTGTGCGTGTGTGTGTTGCACACGCACGTGCACAGTATAGGAAGGACCAAGGGCAGAGGTTGTTTTGCTTTCCTAGGGTCAGAGGAATAAACAATAAATCGAGCCCAGGAGCTCTACGCCAGACCCAGAACCAGCCAGGGAGTAGAAAGAGGACACACCCACTGCCCCAACCTGGGCTTCAACCGAGAGGGTGCGACCACCAACATTCACCCTTCCAGCACCTGCACCACGGCCTTCTCCACTGGACCACAGGCAGAAATCAGGTGATTCTGATTTCACTGTGTTCAGAGGAAAGGATTTCATCATTCCAGGTGGACCAAAGGAACACATTTGATTTTTCAGAAATTGACTCTCTTTTCACTATTCAAACTATCATTACCAATTCATGCCCACCCCCTGCCTGCCCCCGCCCAATACCACCCACCTTCACATCTTTCTGAAAGGCTAAAACCTAACCTGTGTTAGGTCCTGGTAAATTCTGTTGCTAGAACTCTCTTTTACTAACTCAATATAGTTTCTCAGCATTCATATCATCATAGGTGCCTTTGAAAATAATGGAATAATGAAAAGTCAATTCCAGAATAAAGGGGAAGAAAAGAAAAGGGTTAAAAAGATAAAGGAGCAAAGAATGTAGCTACCAAGTTCCTTTCCAGTCCTTCAGAGAGGGAGACGGAAATCACAGAAAGTGAGAGTGGGCTACCAGGTGGAGGGCGAGAGGCTGGATTTAGAAGCAGCCGGGTACACTTCTGTACCGTAAAGTTTAATATGCAGGAGGGATGACAGAGAAATAAAAGAGACACGTCCCCTTTAAAAGGAAATATAATTTACAGTGTGCAGCCAGGCGGCCCATAGTTTCAATCTCGTTTACTATAGAGAAAACTCTGCTAGCTGTTCTCTATCCCACAAATCCGATTTAATCAGACAAGCCAGCCAGCGTGGCTTGGAGTAAAAACGGATAATTAGTAAACAGAGAGCTACTCCAGTGCTTCATTGGCATTCGAGTTGGGCTACTGTGTCGCATTTAAAATGCAGTCTGATGAAGTTTACAAAATCAAACCATTTGTTACTCCTATTGAAGAGGCTTCAGGCCACTTGCAATTAAATTGGAATTAGTGCTCAGAATGAGACACAGCAAATTCATACTAAAAAGGGATCTGACTTTGAGACATTTGACTTCACTTCAACAGTTTTCTGTGTGAGTGTGTGTGTGGGTGCTACTGAAAGACTCCTCACTCACCCCGACTCTGCAGGGCTCCCCGACTCCCCACAACCTGCTACTCTCTGGGCTGGCTGTGGGGGATGGGGCACCAGGGAAGGGGAGGGACAGCTGACACCAGGGCGCCCGCCAGGCCCTGCATTCACACCAGGAAGATACTGTACTAGGGAAAATGTGTCCACAAAGGACCATATGGCTACCTTCTGCATTGAGCCCTTGGACAAGAGGGTGGAAGGGGGCGGGGGAAGCTGCCAGAAGGCACACTTCTAGGGGGCACCGGCCCCGCCCACCTCAGACAGCAGGCTGGCGGCCTGGGGAGAGTGGGGGCACCTTTTCCCCTTGGCTGGGCTCCTGTGATGCCCTGCACAGGGACAGCTTCACTCACGATGTCCTATGTATGCATCAGCACACTCCCAGCCCCGTGCACTGCCCCTCTAGGCAGAAAAGGGGAGTAAGCTCACGTCTAGGCATGGCTTCTTAACCTGGAGTCCACGGAACCCCGAAGCTGTCCAGGAACAGAATTCAGGAGGTTGGTGAACTGAGAGAGGGGAAAAAGTGACATCTTTATTTTCACCAACCTCCAACTGAAATTCAGTAGCTCCTTCCATTAGGAATATAAGCAACTAGCCAGTTATATGGGCAGTACTGGTAACTACTTGGTCACCGGTAGACATTATAGGTATTTTCACATCGCACTAGAAATGTTGCAGTCATCTCAAAATAGCTATGGAAGCCACTCCTGCAAAAATATGGTAGTTATTCAACCACGGCCTGATCTTATTGGTTAATGGGATAACAAAGAATCACACATATTACTATATTACAAATGGTCTTTTAAAAATATTTTGACACCTGTATTTCAAGTTTCCATGACAATCCTATGTATTTTACTTTCTGCGTTTACAGACCTGATTCTGAGGAAGGGTTCTGAGGTTTCGCCAGACTGCCCAGGGAGTCCATGGCACAAAAAAGTTAAGAATCCCTGTCTAGGCACCAGGGAAGGAATGGGGAGTTGGTGTTTAATGGGTACGGAGTTTCTGTTTTATGGGATTATATGAGTTCTGGAGACAGAGTGTGTTGATGGTTGCATGACAATGTGAATGTATTTAATGCCACTGAATTGTCCTCTTAAAATGGTTAAAAAGGCAAATTTACATTACATATGATTTACCAAAATTAAAAACCAATCCTAGTCTGAAACTACATGTATCCTTCTGCCGCCCAAAAGTATCTAGTCCAAACTGAGATTTATTCCCTCAAACTTCTCCACCTGCAATGGAGAGCCAAACTGAATGCTTGGCCTCCCAGGAAGCAGGGAGTATGGGGCCTTGCAAAGGACACTACAGGAGGCCCAGCCTCAGTCTTCGGCTGTGACACCCACAAGACTTAGAGACTTGCTTTAAGTTCAAGGTTTGCTGTCTTCCCCACCTGTCAGAATGAAAGCTGCATGAGAGCCGCGACCTCACTTCTCTCATACAGCACTGTATCTCTTGGTTCTGACAGGTGTTCAATGAATATTTATTGGATGGAGAGAAGGACGAATAGATGGATAAAGGATTGCACAAATTTATTTGATTTCTCTGGACTTCAACTCATCTGTAACATGAGGGGGACAGGCTTTGTGATCCTGTGAAGCTCCCATTGTTCTAAGGGGCTCCTCCAGCATGACATCCTCCCTTCTGCTGACCACACCTTCCCCCAGCACATGGGGCCCAGGAGGTGGAGGGTGGGGGTGTGCACGGTGCACACAGGTGGGGGACACCTGATGTGCAATACTGGAGGTGATGGGCCACTGTCCTCCTGGGCCCCAGGAGTTTCCTGCAGGCCTCAGGGACAGCGCTGCCCCAGCTGCTGCACAAAGCAGTATCCACCTTGCTGCAGTCCTGCTGGAGTCCACTGGGCTCACCAGGACACCTTCCCTGCCACAACAGGCTGGTGGTGATGGTGGTGGACAGGGGACAGTAAATTTATAGGCTTATGGAACAGGCAAGCAATGAGAGGGAGTCCGTAGGCCTGAGGGAGAGGTTTTTATGCAACGTCGGGTGGCATGCAAAGGCTTTTAAAACCTGGAAGGAAGATACTGTCCTTCTTGCTATGTGGGGAGGGAGAGACCGGAATCTGATTATGGTCAAGAAAAAAATAAAATAAGCAACCACATTGCCCATTAGCCCTTCCCATTACCCCCACATCTGGAACTACCCTCCTTTCAAGTAGGCTGGTCTCCTGATTCTATAAATCAGTTTCAAGAAAGGAAGATGAGTGTCTGGCAGGCATCCGGCTGGACATCAAGGTCATGTTAGGTGGCGTGCATGCTCCTCAGTGGTAGCGTGGTCCTCCCCCAACACCCGCACATGTTCAGATGCGCCAACCCTGGATACTCTGAAGGAGGGTCTGGAGAGAAACCCCAGCCTCAGATGCCGACACTAAAAGGAAATGTGAAGTGGAACGTCACTTCGTGGTCTGGGGTTCTCTCCTCCCGTGTGGGTTTTGTTGCTTAGGTCCCTCCCCTTTCAGCTCCTCCTCTGGAGTTTCTAGGATGCTCCCTGACAGCTCTGGAGCCTGGTGTTGATGTGGGGGCAGATGGAGGCCTTCAGGCTGACTCTCTGAGGCCAACCACAGGCTGTCCAGAACCCTGGTCAGAAACAGTAGTGAGGAGAGACACCTCTGTTCTAGCTACCCAACACCAGCATCGCTTGATGGCCAAATCCTTCTGCTCTTCCTTTCTTCGGTCCAATGCTCTTTATTTCTCTCTTTGGGTGATGGTGCTTTATCTCCCTTGGGGAACAGCATTAGAGAGTTACTTTATGTACCCCTCTCTCAATTACTCACTCACTCACACACCTCGTATTTCTTGAGTTCCAATTCTGTATAGGAATCAAACCCGGAGGCTACGCAATGATAAGAAAATACTTCTTGGCCCCAAGAAGCTTACAGTCTGAGAAGTACAAAGCAAAGAGCCTGGGCTTTGAACTCAGACCATACCTGGCTTCAAATTCTGACTCTTCCCATTTATTTACTAGCTACATAATCATATGCAAATCACTTAGTATCTCTGGGTCTTAGCTTCCTTTCTGTATTAGAGTCACAGTACCCACCATGCAAGGTTGCTGGGCAGATTAGAGATAATACATGAAAAGTGTCTATCACAGTGACACATGATTAGAGGATGGAGAAAAAGTAGCTGCTTACAACACTGATGCAGTGGCTGGGTGAAGAAGGGTATCGGGTACAGATATTTAAATCAGTGGCCTGTGGTGTTTTGACTTAGGTACTTCTATGGTTTAAATGTGTCCCCCAGAGTTCCTGTGTTGGAAGCTTGATCTTAATACAGCAGTGTTAGGAGGTGGGGCTTCATGAGAGGTGTTTGGGTCACGGGGGCTCTGCCCTCACGCATGGATTAATGTCGTTCTCGAGGGAGTGGGTTCCTTAGGAGAAAATGAATCTAGCCCCCTCTTGCACTCTGCTCTCTCCTGCCCTCTCGCCTTCCACCATGGAGCGGTGCAGCAAGAAGGCCCTTGCCAGATGCTGGCACTCTGATCTTGGACTTAGCCTTCAAAACTGTGAACCAAATACATTTTTGTTCTGTATACATTACCCACTCTCAGGCATTCTGTTACAGCAGCACAAAACAGACTAAGACAGGTACCATGAGCTGTACTTAGGCCCCCTCTAGGAGGTGCTTATAGAGAATGCTCCATGTCTTTCATCACCAAGAAGAGCTCTATCTCTACAGTGTTATATTCAAACCTCATTCCCACCCTTTAAATTCTCCCATCCAGTTACTTCCACCAAACCCATCATTTGATCTTCAAAAATCTCCCTAGCATGCCTTTCTTTTCCTTACTTCTTTCATATTCAACCCACACTTCAAGGCCCATCGTCCAACTCCCCACTGACTTCTGGCCAGTTCCTGAACTCCCCTGCCTGGGATCCTTCAATTTCACCAGCCTGCTGTACCCCTAAGCTTGGATCAGTCTAACTAGTCACCTCCTCCACTCCCAGAGCTGCCTACTCATGCTGCCTCCATCTCCCAAGTGCTCACTAACTCCTCAACCCACTGTAATCCCACTCCTGCTTCTATCACTCCACTGAGACCAAAGCTGTTTGCCTTTGATCCCCAGTGACTTCCATGTCACTAAGTGCAACAGACATTTTTTAGTCTTCCTCTTAGGGGACTTCTCAGCACCATTTAAAACTGACTGCTTTTTTCTTTTTGAAACCTCTTCCTTTAGTTTCTATGACACCACACACTTCTGGTCTCCCTCCTATTTATTCCAGCGACTCCTCAATCTCCACCATGGATTGGGATTGTTCTGGAGGGGTGGAATATGTTGGGGTTCCTCTGGATTCTATTCCAAGCTCTCTTCTCTTTCTATATTCTCTTGTTATATAAACTCACCCACTTCCAAGGCTTCAGTGAGCATTTATATGTTGATGACAGCTCCAAAATGGACATATCCAGTGGGTCTCTCTCTTCTGAATTCCAGATACATCTGTATACCCACATGCCTCCTAGGCACACCCTACCTTTGGACATCATGCACACCTTGCTACTGTAATATGAAAACTGTTCAGTATCCTAACAATAACAATAAAAAAGCTTTTTTTTTGGTATTCTTCATTTCAGTAAAGAACTCCACCATCACTCAGTTGCCTAAGCAAGAAAGGTGGGCATTAGCCTAAGATTCCTCTCTCACCTCTCAAAAGAGATCAATGACCAAATGTCTTCGGATTTCTAGTATCTGTTTGTGCATTTATTTATCCACCCCCTCATAGAGTGACACTGGTCCAGACTGCCATATTTTTTGCCTAAATGATGGCAATATTGTCCCAATGTCCCTGCCTTCAGCTTAGACCCTCCAGTTGAGTCACAACTATGTAGTCAAAGTAACTTTTCCACGACATCACCTGATGTTCCTCTCCTGATTAAGATCCTTTCATTACTTCCCTATTGTCCCTAGAAAAAGGCAAAAACTATTTAAAATGGTTTTCAGGGGCCTTTCACCATTTAATGTCCATTTACTCCTCCAAGCTCAGATCTCAGCCCTCCTCCCCACTCCCATTTTCAGTTCCATGAACTTGTCTTACTGTCTCCCTACCCTGGACGTTTACCTACGTTGACTCTCAGCCTGGCATTCTTCCCTTTCTCCCCCATTCCTTCATTGTCTTAATTTCTTCTCATCCTTCAGATGACAGCTTAGATGACACCACCTCCAGGAAGGCTCCCCAGTACCCCATCCAAGTTGGAGGTTGCTCATGTGTGCTCTAATAACATCCTATACCTCCAACATAGCATTATTTATCCTATATATGACTTGCTTATTTTCTTATATGTCTCCCTAGAAGGTATGAAACTCATGAAGACATGGGTTCTGATTTGCTCACCACTGTATTCCCAGAGCCTAATATACTACTAAGTACAAACGGGTGTTCAATAAATATTTACTGAATGAATTAACAAACAAATATATTAAAAATAACCTATTTATACTTCTGTGGGCTTGAGCCAGAGCTCCAAGCAAGTTATAATTTTCAGAGCCTGCCTAAGCTATTACTATCTGATTCTGACCAACCTCAACTCAAGTAAATATGCTGGTTTACTCTCCTTTCTCAAGCCACCCACCCACCCACCAGCCCCAATTCCCTATGAGTTGCAGGCTTCTGAGCCCATATATTCCCGTATCTTTTAATACATGTGATTTTTAGGTGTACACTCATATCCACATGTGTTAGGAGCAGGGCATAGGCTTTTGCAGGTTTGGTTTCTCCTCTCAACCTGGAAATATTCATTCACGTGGTACCCAGTGCAGTGCTACCCAGATGTCCCTTCCTGATGAGGAGTCATTCACATCAATTGAAGACACAGATCTCTGGGTGAGAGGCCTGCAGAACTGCTATTACACTATGACCAAAGCTGTGAGATTGCAGCCAACAAGCACCTACAGTTTGGGATCTGAAGTCAAACCTGAAACTCCTGGGCACTGCTGGAACATGGACCTGAGGCTGTAGATGTCTCCTGGTGCACACTTGTTGTCTCTTTCTCCTCCAAGACCAGGGCAGGCTCTCAGCTCTCCCTGCAGGGCCTGCCGTGAGCTGCCTTCAGGCACATAAGCTGACCTCAGAGGCTGAGCCCTCTACACTCAAGCAATGGACCCCCACAAATTACACTTTTGGTGGGGTTTCTTCCTTCTTCAGATGGTGATATATATGATATACTGTTTTGAGATCAATTTTCACAGCATATGGGGACTCTCTAGAACAGGGATGCTAATGGAAATGCCAAAAGCCATGCCACTAGCATGCCCAGAAATCACGACCTCCGATACCCTCCTACTAGGAAAATAAAAAGTGGATTTCTTTTACGAGGTGAACAGGCTTTTGTGAGATGTGAGTTGCTCTCAGTCCTGGCCAAAGATCCTGGTTCTTGTGGATCTAGAGATGATCTGACAGTGGTGGATACAATGCCAGGTGTCCTCACAAGCAAATGTGACAATACAGGCAGCCCTCAGGGATTTACCAGCTACCAGACAAAGGATCCCTCATCCTTACCACATCCATTCAGGTTTCTGCCCAGAATCACTTTGCTCGCTCCTACACTTCCTGATCCCTCTCTCTCAAAGAACCCCTAAAAATAAGAAGGACAAGCCGTGGTGTTTATTCGATCACTTTTATGCTTCTTTCTTAACGTTTATTTTGGGGGTTGGGGGAACTGTGCCTTTCAGGCTGGTCCAAGAGGCCACTGAGAATTAAACAGCACGGATGATACTTTCTGTTCATTCAGGTTAGAGTAATTGTGGGCTTGGAGTCTTTGGGCAAAAGTCATTGAAAGGAGTGGATTTGAAGAACCTTCTAAATGTCCCCATTTTAACCCAGATGGAAGTTCTGTGAAGTTTTCAGCACCTCAAGGATCAGTGAGAAAGGCAAGAATGAAAGACCCTGTGATTCCAAAAACGCTTCCACCAAGCATGGTTCCACACCACCCTTCACCCAAGACTCACTTGTTTCATTAGTGTATTCTCTGCAGGCGACAGCAGAGCCAAGCTGGATGGTCACTGCATGATCATGGACACTCTGTAACATGGGTCTCTCCTTGCCACGTACCCATCCTTTATTCCTCTTTGGTTCTTCCACACTCCAAAAGCTCCTGGGCCATACATTTCACTCATCCTATTCCCCTTTCCTTCCTCTTCCTGAGTCATTCAGTTGCCGCTGTTTTCTGAAATAGCCTTTTAAGAGAAGACTGTTGTTTCCCAGTAATACCAGCACAGTCAGAGAATGCTAAAGACTGCCTCCCTCAGAAGGGCCTGGGGAATGAAACACTCAAGATAGGGCCCAGAGGACCATTCAGGATCTCAGATATGAATGGGACAGAAACAACCCCCAAGTCACCCACCTCGGACCTCTGGCAGCCTGAGTCTTGGGTCTTCTGAAGCACCTTACCGTGAGTGCAAAGTCAGGATAGCATGACGGGGGGTGGAGTGGAGAAGGGGGATGGGTGTGGAGTCCCTGCAACATTCTCTAACTCAAATGCTTCCAGGCCTAAGGTGTCTTCAATGGTCTCCGCTGTCATTTGCTTAATATGCACTTAATTTTAAGTTTTAAGACATGGCAACTTATTTAATCTCCCAACAGGCAAGATCTGGCTTGATTCTCCAATGGAGCTTATTCCCCAAAGGATGAAAGACTCCAGTGATCTGATTTAGGCAGAGCTGGATCAGCAGTTACACACGGTTGGTACAGAAAGACTGCCTCAGAACACGAGGACAAAGCGTTCATATTAATTAAGATCTTCATAGAAAGAAAACTCTCTCCAGGGAGTATCTGCTTGATTATTCCTATTTACTCAGTGATATTGCTGCTTGGCTCTTCCCTACCCTCCTTCCTAAGAAGCCTGAATGGGTTCTGAAGGGAAAAGGAACTAGCGCAGCCTTTGAATGGAGACTGTAGGGCATGAGGGGGGAGTGGGTGGGCTCTTCCCTTGCAATGTTGACCACCATGCCAGAAAAACCAGCACGGATCGCCGTGATGCTCACACGTATTCTACGACCTGCACATGCCTGCACGTCTTCAACCCGGGAAACTGGGGAAGCTGTCTACCTAGAAAACTTTTATGACAGAAAGTCCTGCTCTAAAGCCACATTATCTGTGGAGTGTCCCAAGTACAGAAATAAATGACCTGCACCACCCAAAACTCTAAAACTGCTGTGGTGCCCATCCTCACCCCAGCTCACTCTGTCCTTATGACCGTCCCTAGAGGGAAGTCGTGGGAGGAATAGCTGATACATTCATTTACTTATATGCTACTTCATTAACGGGGACTGTGACTGCAAGGCAATGGAGAAAAATAAGAATGTTGCCAGAACTTTTCTCCGTCTATGTCTATCAAGCACCCACCAGCCCCTGTGCTAGCTGGTGTCTGGGGAGCCACTGATACAGACTCCTGTATCAAACTGACACAGTCCCTGCCCTGGTAGAGCTTCCCATCTACTGAAGGACACATTAATCAAATGACTCCAGTACTTACACGACTCTCAGGGTTGGAATTTAAAGTTGAGAAGGGCTCCAAGGTAAAAATCTCCCTGCACCAGCTCCTTGCAACACAAACACTCATCCACTCTTCTGTAAGCATCGGAGGCTAGAACGTGACATATTTATACACACTCACATGCATGCATTGCTCACACACTCACACGCATGCATTGCACACACACATCCCCCATCCCAACGCCCACAGTGGAGGCCTGAATGGCTGCTATTCAGGGCCAGGGGCCTGGGCTATGTCATTAGAGAATAGCAGGCAAGCAGTTGCTCCTACTTCCTTGTACTGGAAGTCTGCTTCTGCCTGAGCTGATTTATTCCAAGGACCATCTGGGCCCAGAGAACAATGTGCTCTCCTATCTGAATGACCAGCCTATTAGTCATACCCTCTTAACTCGACCCCTCCGTCCACTAATCTTCACACTTTCCTTCATTCCCTTTGACGGAGGCCAAGGACTGGCTCTCTTTTCTCACCTCTCTCTAGGCTGGAGAAGTTCGTCTGGGACAAAGAGCTCTGGCCTCGTGCCTGTGGGTCCAGCAGTCAAACTGGGACAGGCTACGTGAAAAGGGACCTGCAGCATTCCCCCTCATTCTCCTAGCCCCGTGGCCTGGTTTAGACATGGGGTGAGCGCACCCCGACAGTGTTCACCCCAGGCTTTCCAAGGCTTCCAGACCCCAAGCCCAACAGAATGGAGAATTCGCTCAAGGTAACTCAGGCCTAAAAGCTCCCGTGGAACTCACTCCACACCACTCTGCACGCTTCCCAGAACATCTGCAAACAGCTTATATAATGCCATCACATCCTTACTCACATTTGTCTTAAATTGTCCTCTGACTGTTTGAAAGACTTTTTTTTTAAAGCCACAGTTCCTCTAGAGCAAGAAAAAAAAGACCGACTTTTATCTCCCTCACAGCCCGGGACATAGCTAGGCCCAGAGACACAACTCGATTTTGCAGTAAGAATGAGTGACCTCAATACAGAAACCATAAATCTTCTGGTTGGAGTAAGGAGCCTAAGATGCTTCCCATCCCACTCCCCAGCACCCCATCCAAAGGCCAGGCATCTCTGGAATGGGAAAGACCCAGCCACCCACTCAGACCCCTCATCCAGCATCACACACTTGCTCAGGGAATTCTTTTTGACATTTTAACTTAGATGCTACAGGTCGCTCATGTCTGTGACCTGGAGTGTTTTGTTGGTTGGCTGGTTGGTTGGTTGGGGCTTTTTGTTTTGTTTTTGCACTTAACTAGAAAGAGTGATGAAAAAAGGGAACTCTGACCCACGGGGATGTAATAATCTTCAACTCTTCCTTCCCTATCCTGGTTCCCACATGATGCCTCCCTGCTGTTGTCTCCTCCATTCTAATGAGGTGGAGATCAGTGAGTGCATCCACCACTCTGCCCTAGCCCCACTATACATACACACACATGTACATGCGTACGCATGTCAGCACATGGGTGTGCACGTGTGCACGTGCGCGCACACACACACACACACGGCTCTCACTTTATGCCTTGTGCCAAGACAGAATTGATGGTGATGAGCGAAAGAGACAGGAAAAAACTCAAGCGGACGATTAGCTGGGTGAGGTTTATGGCAACAGGCAACAAACTCACTCATTTCATGTTTTGCAGAATATAAAAGCGCCGAAACATTTTAATTTTAAATTCTTATCATTGAATTTACTGCTTTTCCCTCGCAATGATTTGTGTTGCTTTTTAATTTTTACAGTCTCTACAGAAGCCAGATGCTACTGCCTAAGGACAAAATAATAACCTACTGCAGTCATGAGTTACAGAACAAAAAAGAAACAAGCAGTTGACAGAAGTTAATATCTCAATTTAACAGTGCTGCTTTGCTAATGATCCTTTGATATGTGTTTATTTAGAAAGGTCTGATCTTGACCTTGAAGGCAAACTCAACCACAAAGTCTTTATGAGAAAAGAAAAAGACTTTATTTATAGATTGGCTTTATGTCAATCACTCCAGCAGCTGGTCCCAAAGTGCCAAGCCTCTGGAGGAGGGTGTAGAGGGAGAGCAGCCACCCCTCCCAAATGGAGTGCTCATTCCACGATCAGTGTGGGAGAGGAGAAGTGGAACAGGGGTTTCAGGAAATGTAAAGCCCCAATGGAGCAGGACCCAGGGTCCTGTACTCCCCTGCTTTGGAAGGAATCAGGGCACTTGTATTCCCTCCAGACAACGCAACAGAACCAAGCATGACGATCCTCAGAAAAGAGACACATGTGCAAAGGGATGGTATGTGCAGCAATGGAACCAGCAAGAAGGGTTCACCTGGGTTGGACTTCCAGGAAGGTCCGTGCAGCAGAGCAGGTCCTTCGCTGTGAACTTTCCAACAACAGCCCAGAGGATTGCCCATCCAATGCCCCTGGAAGCAAGAAGGTGGATCTGCAATCCCATAAATCCCCACCAGTTCTGAGATTATTCTTCAGCCTGTCAGCCTCTTCTCTCCTACTCTGGGGCCAGGGCCCTGTTCACAGGAGATCCCTGGGATTTGAGAATGCCAGGAGCTGGGAGAGGAGAGCACTCCTCACCCTGGAGAGCCCCATCTATCTGCAGGGATCCCCACACTGGGCCATACCTTGAGAATCCTCCTCTGAGAAGCCCTCTGCACCTGAGGTCCCAGGCTTCCTGCCTTCCTCACCTTCCAGGGAGCCTAAGATGCTGGCTGAAGGAGGCTGTTCTCTGCTGAGCAATGCCCTTTGCCCCAACTCTCATCCCCACTATGGTGTTCTGCCCTTAACTCATGATGCTTCATGCCCTGACATCTGCCCAGGTGAACTCTACTCTCATGGTCTCAGTGACCATGAGGAAGCCAGGAGGCCTCCAGCCCAGACCTCTCTTCTGAGCACATACACCCAGCTGCTCCCTAGATGTTCCACAGGCATCTTATATTCAGCCTGAATATCCAAACCTGAAACCCACATCTTCGCCTCTCAAACCTGCTCGGCCTGGATCTCCATCTCAGCTGTCAGCACTAACATCCTCTTGTCACTCGAGCTAGATGCCTGGATGTCACCCCGAAGGTCTCTATGTCCTCCTGCCTGACATTGGGATTGAGATACCCCAATCCAGCTCATTTTCTATCATGTAAGCATCCCTCATCAGGATAGCCACAAAAGTCTCCTAAACACAGCTCACCTCCCTCTGATCTCAGCTACACAGCACCACCAGTGCGACCTATCCAAAATGTATCTGATCTCATAACTTCCTTTTTAAAGGCTTCCAAGAACTCCTTGTCATCTGTGGATAAAATCTTGGCTCCTAAGCACAGCCTAACAAGGTTCTGTGGCCTGGGCCTGCCTATGCCTCCAACTGCATCTGCCACGTTGTGTCTTAGCTGAGCTACTCAGAACACAGCGTCACTGTTTCTAAACACATACAGTTCCATTTCTTCTGTCCTTCTCTGCCTTCATCCTGGCTACTTTCTACTTCTTTAAAATCTTGTGGTGTCTTCCTCTCTAGAAGCCTTATCTGTCGCCTGGGTATCTGCTGAGCACCCTTCCTCTGGGCTCCCACAGTATCCTGTGTATAAATATCTCTATCGCTGCACTCAGCATTCTGCATTATAATTGCCTGTTTATGTGTCTGTCTTCCTCACAACTCTGAATTCCTTGAATCAAGAGACTGGGTTTAGTCATCTTTCTATTCCCAGCATTTAAGCACATAGTAGACATGCAATAAATGTTGAATGAATGAGAGGCGAGCCGTCTTGGTTCTTCTGAAAATAATAGAGAATGGGGGATCTTTTAGTGGCATGCCGACTCAGTGAGAATAGGGGGTGCGGGGTAGTGACTTCTTATTTCCCTCCATGTCCAGCCTCCCATAAGTCAAGAGAAATGTGTGCGTGCTACAGGCTGCCTCCGGTGTGATGGGTTTAGGCTGATAGCACTGTCTGCCAGAATGTTCCTATGGGCCCCAAACCAGCTGGGTGTGCATCCCCTGCCAAAGGTTACCAGTGTCCGAATGCTGGGCTGGTGCAGCAGCCCTTCCCCCTGTCCTTGTCACCCGGCCTCCTCCTGACCAAAGATAAGGGCTGGGTCAAAGCCCCTGTTGACCGGAACAGCAATTCATCAGCCTGGTAAGGGTGGGACCAGGCAGAAGATGGCCCACCGGCCAGTCTGAGCACAAGGCCAGCAGAGGCAAGACTCAGATCATGGGCAACAAATGTCCTAGTCCACCCCCTGGCTCTGTTAGGAAGTAATCAGCACCCAGAACAGGGACTGCATTTGTCCCCACCCATCCAATAGACCAAAGCTGCAGCCTTTACAGGTGCCTGTGTGTGCAAGGGAGAGGGTGCACCGGGAAGAGAGGGTGGGAGAGCTCGTATCTGTCCTCTTCACAGCTCAACAGCTCCATGGAAAGGTTCGCTCAGAGCTATAGGGCCTGTTCTCACTCAAGATAAGCGAGAGAGGTCGTAAGAAATGGAAGCCACAGCCTTATCTTGGCCTTCCTTCATCAACGCTCCCACACCCCTACCCTGTCTGCTCTGTTCAAGAGCTTCCCTCCTCCAAAAGCCCTTCCATTTCTGGGCTGTCTCCCTGAGTGGTGTACTGGCCTGTGAGTCCAGGCTCCCGCCCCTGACTATTGCAGATGGGAACAGCCAACCTTTCTCAAATAGCCATCAGAGAATGCCTGAATGTTGTACCTAACTCTACCTGTAAGATTTGTAATCACAAAATAATTCAAATTAAACTTTCAAAACATAAAAAAAGACAAAAACTATAAAAAGATAAGGGCATCTATATATGTGCTCACTCACAACTGAAGCAGCTCTAGAGATGGATGGTTATCAGTCTCTCTTAGGAACATCTTTGCAATTCAGGAAGGTCTCACCAATGTCTAACCTAATGCGGCTGCTGCAGCTTTAAAGCTCTTTACCTCTTGCTGTAGGGTAAAGACAAAAGGAGTCTTTCTCTTAATTTCTCTTTTCTTCCCTAGCACACCAGGCAACTTCTAGGTAGAAGCAATATGCTGCACCAGAGAGACATCTAAATGAGCCACCATATCTTTTCCTTCCCCTTTTTTGGAAAGAGCCAATGAGATGTGAGGTCTTGGTCATCCCGGATTGGCAGGGAAGGTAATCTATCTCAGTCCTCCAGAATGAGGAGTCCAAGCCTGATCTTCAATGAGAAGAAAGAGCAGAGAAGGGAACAAGTGAATTCCTGGGCCAGTCAAGAGAAGCAAGAAGGCCAACTTCTAAAACAAGTTATTTTACGGCAGGCAGCCAGTGTAGGCCCAGACTGAGTTATGAGTCCTTTGTGTTGAACAACTACTAGTTATCAGGTAAGTCATAAAGGAACATTCGTAAAATTAGATTCACCACTTGTTTTTATAGCACTCATTAAGGGACATAAAAGACAATTCTTTTCAGCGTTTTGGTGCTGAATAATAAATTCAATTAACTGGACACAGTTAACCTCATAGATCCGGAAATCCTTATATCAAAGAAGCAACTTCCACCTATAAGCAGGAAAAATAAAAAAGGATAAGCTCCTCTCTCCACCTTCCAAATCCCTCCACCCCAATTGAGCAGTCTGACATCGTCACTCATGTCTGCTTTTTCCCCTTCACTTGTGCTTTCTTCTCTGCTTTAGAAAAAAAAATAATTTCAAAATCAAGAAAACAAACAAACAAACAAACAACCACAGCCTGGCCAACATGGCAAAACCCCGTCTCCACTAAAAATATAAAAATTAGCCGGATGTGGTGGCGCATGCCTGTAGTCCCAGCTACTCACGAGGCTGAGGTATGAGAATCACTCGAACTGGGAGGCAGAGATTGCAGTGAGCCAAAATCGCGCCACTGCACTCCAGCCTGGGTGACAGAGCAAGACCCTGTCTCAAAACAACAACAAAAAAAACCACCAACCACCCTGAGACTTTAAATCTTCCAGCAAAATACAGAACCTCTCTTCAGCCTCAGTTTACTCCAGGGATAGCAATAGCCATAGTAATAGCCATAGGGCTGCTGTGAGAGCTAAATACAACATAATAATAACATAAACAATAAACCTAGCTGAGTACCTGGCAAGTATACCATAGAAGATAATGCCATTAATATCATTTTCAAAAAACTTCACAAGTAACTATCACGGTTATTAACATCATTTTCAAAAAACTTCAAGTCCCATCTCCTCTACTAACTCTTCCCAGTAATTTAATCAGCACTTATCGAACATATAACGTGTACCAGGCCCTAACTTAGGTCCCGGGGATGGAAAGATGAGGAAGGCTCTGTCCCCTTACTATGGGGGCCCAGACATGAGACTAAATACTGTGTCCTCGTTAACATATTCCTTCTCTAAATTCCTCTCCACGCACCACCCAGGCTGGCATCTGATTACACAGTGACCTTTTGCTGGTCTCTGGCTGATTTATATATGCCTATCATATATGTCTATATATAGTGTCTCCCCAGCAGATTTATGTCAGAATAGTAGGAAAAGACAGAACAAAACACAAGCGCCAGCATCAGGAAGATGGGGGTTCCAGGCCAGCTCTACAGCTTAAAGAGGCAGAGCAGCAAGTAGTTCAAGTGTGAACTCTGCAGTCATTCATGATGGATCAAATCCCACTCCACCACTACTACTGCTGTGTGACCTCCGGTAAGTTACCTAACTCCTCTGTGCCTGTTTCATCTAAAACCAGGATAACAACAATCCCTATCTCACAGGGATTTTACATGGATTCAAAAAGACGACATGTTAACATGTTTAATACTACTTAGCTTAAAGCAAATTATACCCCAGAGAAGGCTACCTATGTCTAGCCCTGGTGTTTCTCATCTGGACACAAGAATGTTCATCTTGGAAAGTTAATACGAGGACCAAATAAAATAGTCTGAGGTAACCACTGGCACAGTGTGTGGCACCCAGTGACTTCAGTGAGAATCCAATTACTGCTGGGGTCTCCTCTCAGGAGCAAGAAGCAGATCTTTCTTCACACCTTCTTCACAGTGGTGCCCCATCAGTACAAATTAGCATTTGCTAATTTAATTTGAATGGGAATTGGAGGGAATGGAAAAGAATGAGGATTTCTAAAGCTATTCTTTAGAAGACAATTCTTTGTATTGCATTTTTTAAATGAGGAGGTGATGGGATGGGGAAGACAAACAACAGGATACAGGACACGTGAATTTCATGCGAGTCCTACAAATACCTATCTCTCGGCAAATGATTTTTCTGCCCGGTGTCCGCCTTGGTTCAGTGAGTTGAAAGCGATGGGCAAAGCATTTCATCAAGGCCTCACGTCACCGAAAGCCTGGGTGAGAGTTAAGAGGGTCAATGTTTCCCTGCAGCAGCCAGGCCATGGTGGAGCAGCACAGTACACCGAAGTGTCCTGGCCAGTCACAGCTCTGGGGAGCCCCAGGTGGGCACACAGGGGGTCGGGGGGAAGGGGGGACAGACAAGCTTCCATGGGTGGGCCACTCCTGAGCCACAGGAGGAAGAAACAAAGCTGACCGTTCAGAAGAACGTCTAGACCATCCAGTGATGAAGGGAGGGGTGCTGGCATTTTCTACCAAGCAGAAAACACAGAGCCTTCCTTTGCAGATTTTTAGAAAAGGGATCCACAGCAATTCCTCTGGCACATGTGAGCACGGACTGCCCACTCTGAGGCAGGCGATGGGGAATGGGGGGATGAGCCAGGTGGTCCCTCAGGGACCCTTCCAGCCCACGGAATCTAAGAGTTGTTCCCAAGTCTCAAACATCCAGGACTGAACGACAGCAATGGTATCATTACGTTCATCTTCACTTGGCATCCGAAGCAGCTTCAGGAAGCAACCTGGCAGGCTCAAAGGAGCACTAGGAAATATAGAGAATCAGAGCCCAGTGCCTGACTCCGCAACCATGTAGCTGTGTGACTCTACAGCGAAGTCTTTTCACCTGTCAAGGCCCAGTTTCTTCATCTATAACAGGAGAAAACTGGAGCAGAGAATCCCCAAGTCCCTTTCTAAATTTGTATGGCTATGTTAAAGGAGAAGAATGACCTCTTCCCTTCCTGCTTTCCCAAGCAGGGTCCACATCAGACAGGAGTGGACAAGAACTCCAGGAAACTTTGGAAATGCCTGGGGGAGGGGGAGGGACACAACAAAGCCCCTTACTTTCTTTCTTTCTTTCAAAGTCACTCCCAGCTTCTTTGGGACACAAAAGTATCTGTTAAGGTAAGTTAAACCTTCTCAAGATGAATTTTCCTGCTACTTTTAATTAAAAGTTCTTTAGAATTTAAAGAACACTATTCAGAAAAGGATGAAAAAAAAATTCATTGACACTCCTCCCTCCCCCTCTCCCCTTTCCCAAGGAAAAGAAAAAGCTGTTTTGTGCACAGCTCGCCCGGTCCACACTGTACAAAAGGAGGTGGGCTGGCGGCAAGACACATGAGATGACCCTTTGACCCCGGACCGCTGACAAGTCCTCAATGGCATAAATACCAGATAATCAATCACATGCCAGGAGGGCGAGTCCCCCTGCCCTCGCCCCAGCGTTGGGGTTTATGAGAGATACACTGTAAATAGACACTGGCTTCTTAAAAGAGGCCCCCCGCCCCAGCATTCCAGGGGCCAGCCATAATCCCGAACCGGGTCTGGCCAGATCCTTGACCATCTCGTTTTACAGCTTTCATCGCGAGCTTATAAAACGCTCTGCCCTCCCAATCCCCTGCTGCAAGCTGCCCTTCTTGGTCTGAAATGAAGTCAAACTCCCCACTGCGAACGCAAACGGGGACTCTGGAAATCACTGCAAAGGCGGCGAGGGCAGAGGACAAGCAGGAAATGGGGCAGGTTGCCAGTCACAGCCCAACGCGGGGGAGAGGGGAAGGGAGCCAACCAGGACCTGGGGAAGTGACGAAGAATCAATAAGGATGATACTGATGACAGTGGTAACAACTGTGCTAACAGTAGTTAGTACTGGCGCAACACTTAGTAAGCACCAAACTCCACAGTAAGCACTTCATGTGTATCCTGTTATCTATCCTCAAAAATAACTCTAGGAGGTGGGCACTATTACTGCTATGCCCATTTTACAGATAAGGAAGCTAGGTGGAGGGCTCAGAGTTCAAATAATTTGTCCAAGGCCACAATGACAGTTAATGACAGGGAGGATGAGATTTAAACCCACGGAAATGGCTCAGGTCTAGATATACCTCCACCCCACACCACGAAGTCTATGGATTTCTGCCCGGAAGGAGAAGAAGGCAGAAATCAATCTGCACTTTTAGGTCACTCACATGGCTCATGCCTGTAATCCCAGCACTTTGGGAGGCCAAGGAGGGTGGATCAACTGAGGTCAAGAGTTTGAGACCAGCCTGGCCAAAATGGTGAAACCCCTGTCTCTACTAAAAATACAAAAACTAGCTGGGTGTGGTGGCGCACATCTGTAATCCCAGCTACTGGGGAGGTTTAGGCAGAAGAATCACTCGAACCCAGGAGGCGGAGGTTGCAGGGAGCTGAGATCACTCCACTGCACTTCAGCCTGGGCGACAGAGTGAGACTCCATCTTAAAAAAAAAAACATATATATATATATATCTCAACATATCATCTCAATAGTCAAATCTCCAAGATAGCCAGAAACTAGGCTAGTTTTATAGGAGAAAGAGTTTTTACATCCAACCCACAAATTCTGAACCCCACTGTGGTACAAGATTCTCATCTCTGTCCTTTAACCCACCTTGGACCCCAGGAGCCCTGGCAGTGAACGCCGTGTCCGGAATGTCTCTAAGGCAATGATGGCCTTCCAAAATTTTGCTCTTGCTCTGAAGCAGTTTACCAAGATTCTAAACTAGCCCTGGCAAACAGGGAAGTGGGGCGAGGAGAAGACGGACGCTCTTGGTAACTAATTTTGATATGCTTTTGTTTCAGGGTCAAAGGTTAAATATGGCCACACTAATCCACTGCTTCCAAAATTAAAGCACAAGGGAGATTTTTCTGTAGCTTAGCAAGAGGGCTTTTTCTCATTGCTGGGGAAATGGTACTGATCCCGCCCATTGAAGGGGGATGCTCGGCTGTTCAAGACAGAGATTTATGCTAATTTGGACAGAACATCCCAGCTCCTGGCTGCAGCGTTAAAGTTCTTTATTATTAAGACCAAAGTGAAAGAAATGCAAAGTGATTCTTAAAAATTTTAATAGTCCCTCTGTCCCACCCCACTGGCTTTTGAATAATGATTCCTGAAATGTCCTACAAAGGAGAGAAGAGAGTAAATGCTTGGGAACCTGATACTCACAAACTGTACACACACACACACACACACACACACACACACCAGCTTTGGCTGTAAGAGAAACCATTAATGATCAACCCGCACATTTGCAGCGTTTCACAGAGTGCAAAGTACGCCTCCTTCATCTGCTCTTCTCAGCAGGCTCACTGGGCAAGCGGCTTTTTGACTCTCTTCTACCAATGAGGAAACCAAGCTTCTAAAAGGACAAGCAATTTGCCTGAAGTCTTGCTCCTAATAAGTAGCAGCACCGGGGCTAGAAATTTCTTTGTTCCTGTGGCTGCATTCCTGAGACTGTAGCAGGCATACAGATATCCTTCATGAAGAAATACGGGGTCCCCTCAACAAACATGAGACCCACAGCAGGATGCCAGAAGGAACTCTGGTCAGAAATGCCTCTCCCCAACCCATTTTCCTGAGGCTTATCCCCGGGCTATGGTGTACTCCTGAAGCGGCAGGTGAGAGAGGGGTGAACACGCCTGGGGGCCTGAAATGGAAGATTCTCTCTCCTTGCCTCCTGCTCTGACCAACAGCTAAGTTTTCTCTTCCTTAACGCTGGCTGGGGGAATAGTCACCACCCTAAGGCAGAGGAGAGTTCCCCAGGGAGGCAGTTGCCTTGCAAGAAATGATTGTCCAAGTGTCAACAACCTGCTGCTTCCCAGAGCCTCAGGGTCAGAGGCCAGGAGGGAGCACAATGGCTTTCTGGAGCTGAAGGGTCCGGGGAGAGGGGCCTCTGGGGATCTCTGGAATGTGAAGGCTCTGAATCCAGGCACCGGGGTCTCCTGTTTTTGCCCTTTTATATCCTTCCTCCCTCCTCAAATCCCAGACAACGCTAACCTGAAAAACAGTAGATCAAGAAAGGAAGGGGATTAGTAACAGCCTACATACACATGCATACACAAAAAAAGTTTATTTCACAAGAAATGGCCAGCAAATCCTTCTCCGGCACACAAAATAAGTGCACCCTAAAGCGGCTTTGAGTGTCTCCTCCTCCTGCTTCCAAACCTTCCCTGCCCACTCACCCCACCAGAGTTGGGTTATCCACCTTTTCTGCACCCATGATGCAAGCCACAAAAAGATCTCCTTTGTCTCTGCCCTCTTCTTGTCTGCTGGCTCCTGAGGGCAAGTCATCTTCGGATGCAGGCACCTGCACAAGTGGTTGCTTGTCAAATCCCAGTGAATGAATGAGATTTGCAACAGAATTATACAGTTTGGGGAATCTCTTCCTTCTGAAACTTTCTACGCTCTAGAGGTTATGGATCTGGAATGGTTTGCCTGTGGAATCTGTCTCATTGACCCATTTGGATGACACTGAATCAAAAAGCTTAAGATAATCTCTCTTCCTAACTTCTGCCCACCACCTAACACTGAATACTTAATCACTGAATGGACCAGTGTTTCCCTCATTATTTTCTCTATCATTCAAAACAATAGTGATTAACTTGCTTTTGTACCGCATTAGAGGCCGTGGTATGTGCAGGGAGAGAGCCAGGCAGGTGCAAGATAAAAGAAGCCAAGGGAAGAAAAGGGCCCAGAAAAGCTGGGATGGGAGGCTGCGCAGAGGGCACAGACTGGGGTGTATTGGCATTGCAGGGCACCCTGAAGCCAGAGCCCATGACAGGAAACCCCAGCAACAGGAAACATCACAACGACATCACCTTACATCTGAATCGTGCTTTACTGCTCGCAAAGACCCTACCCCATTCTAAGACCATTTTGGTCCTCACATCCCTTTTTGAGGTATGAAGGGCAGGTATGGTGTCCTAATTTTTCAGACAAGGAATCTGAGGCTTGCAAAGGTTGAGTGACTCATCCAAGGTCCTTCAGCTGACAAGTGAAGGGCAAAAATCTGAAGCCAGACAAAAACAGATTCTTTATTCCTGCTTCTAATCAGGAAGCTCCCTTTTGTTTTTGATAAATCATGCAATAAACATTTATTGAATGACTATTTGAACTAACACAGTAGAAAGGCCCAAGGCCCCAAGGTGGTTCAATCTTCATCCTAACTCATGGAGTGGCAAGATAGCTAAGGGCAAGTGGTGTACATCTATGGTGCCGGAGACCGGAAGGGGGTCAGCTGTGAAAAGGGTGTCACAGAGAAGACAAATGAGCTGAGAAGACTCTATTGACACCAGGCAGGCAAGGCTAGGCATGGTGGCTCATGCCTGTAATCCCAACACTTTGGGAGGCCGAAGTGGGCAGATCACCTGAGGTCAGGAGTTCAGGACAAGCCTGGCCAACATAGTGAAACCCCGTCTCTAATAAAAAATACAAAAATTAGCTGGGCATGGTGGCGCACGCCTGTAATCCCAGTACTTTGGGAGGCCAAGGCAGGAGGATCACCTGAGGTCAGGAGTTCGAGACCAGCCTGGTCAACATAGTGAAACACTGTCTCTACTAAAAATACAAAAATTAGCCCGGTGTGGTGGCACATGCCTGTAATCCCAGCTTCTCAGGAGGCTGAGGCAGGAGAATCGCTTGAACCCAGGAGACAGAGGTTGCAGTGAGCTGAGATCTTGCCACTGCACTCCAGCCTGGGTGACAAAGTGAAACTCTGCCTCAATATGTGCATGTGTGTGTGTATACACACACATATATGTATATATATGTGCATATATGTGTGAGTGTGTATATATATATACGCATATATATACACACATATATATATCAGGCAGACAAGACACATGAGAGTGTGGGGGTTAGTGGAATATGCATGGAGGAGAAAAACAGCCAGGAGAGTCTGGGAAATTCTCAGTGGCTCAGTACACGCATCATAGGGGGTGGCAAAAGATGAGGCCTGTGACTCTGATTGTGAGGGACCTTCTAGGCCATGCAGTAGAGTCTAATATTATCTGGCAATTCTAAACCCTGGTTATACATAGGAATCTCCTGGGGAGCTTGAAAATACATCCATATCTGAGCCCCATGTGGGAGATTCTGATTCATCTGGGTTGAGGTGGGAGACTTTGCTTGCTATTAATACATTTTTTTTATAAAGTTCCTCTAAACGATTTCACTGTGTAGCTGGGGTAAGACAACAAGGATCCTTTGAAGGATAGGAGAGACAGATGCAAGAGTAGGTATGGGTGTTAAGATGCCAGAGCCATCCTTACCTAGGATGTAACACGTGAGGTCAAGCACCAAAACCCTGGGCTGCAGCCATCAACTCTGCATCCACCCTCCATTGCCACCTTTGTCTTATAGGAATGAGGCAGTCATTCAAAGACAACAGGGCATGCCACCATCCTGGGGTCTTCTGTGATAAACCTCTCACTAGGGTCCTTTGCCGGTGTCACTGGCCTTCAGACCAACAAGCTGCAGCTGTCAAGCCAAGGGCTCCTGAGAGATCAGGCAGAGAAGTAACACGGGGGAAATAGGTGTCTGGCCACAGCAGACTGGATTTGGGGCAGACAAAGGGATGGGGAACCTAAAAACATCACTCCTCAATTTTCAGTGCAGGCATATCACATCCAATTGCCTTGTTTTATTACTTATCTTTTTAGATATGTATGTTTTCCTCCCTGGCAATAGTTAGCTTTCCGAAAGCAGGGCTGAGCCCTGATTTTTCTATTTTGTAAACCTGTACAGAGTGCTCAGAACAGCACAGCTAGTAGGCAAAGTGAGGTTGGAGGAACTCCAGGCCATCAGCATCAGGCTTGCTATGGGGGCTCCTCAGGCCCATGTAGAGCCCTAGGGCAGACCCTGACTCACAGATGGCCAAGGAGGGCTGCCTGGGGGCAGAATCTCCTACTCTGGAGATTTCCAGGAAAGGGAAAGAGGAGCTTTCCTGGAGATGACACAGAGTTGTGGGTAGAGGGAGTGGTCTAAGACCAGGGATTCCTGGGTTCTGGCCCACAGTGCGTCTCTCTAGCCTGCTGTGTGATCCCAAGCAAATCAAAGAACCCCTCTGAAGATCAGCATCATGCTCCCTAAAGCCCCTTACAACAGTTCTACAGTCTAGGAGTCTACAGATTTTAGAATTCTAGGATCCCTAATTAGTCTCTCCCAATGTGAAAACACCCCAACACTGGGCTCGGTATATGTAAATGGCAATTCCAGGCTGTACTTTTGAAAGGTGGGCGATGTGGCACCATGACTTGGTACTGGATGAGACATGACTCGGTACTGGATGAGACAAGTCCTCTTTCTGAGTAGCAGCCAGGCTCCCTCTTGACATCCAGGGGCATAAGATTTGGAGCCCAGTGAGTATCCCAGAAAAAGGAATCTAAGCAAGGGAGCCAGACGAGGTCAGTGCCAAGACCTTGTCCTCTGGACCACTTCTCTGGAGACAGGGGATCCCGAGCCATTTCAAAATAGAAAAACCCTTGGTGCTCATTCATTTGTCAAAAGCCTCAAGTGTGTTCCCCAGAGGAGAGCAGTCAGAGCGACTCTAGGGCCCAAGGGGCAGCTTTCAAATGCAGAGTCTCTCCCTTGTCAATTCCTGTAACTAAAATGAATATGGAAAAGATAATTACCTTTAAAACATACTTAATACTTGAACACATTATCTCTACCTGCAGAAAAAGAATGTTATCCAATGGGATCTTCCCCATAAGCTTAATCCAATTGCTATCTTAAAACTCTCTGGAGTCCTGTGAAACAGTAATAGAAAATCCGAAGCAGAGGCTGGAAGCATTTTATATTTGTTTGGTTGAGGGGAACGCGCGTCCCATCTGACAATGCACACTTAAGAGACAAAGTCATTTCCAATCTGTAATGGATCTTCTCCTACTGGGGGCAGGGAACATTGCATCTGACCCAAACCTGCAATCCCTCTGTTAGCTAACTTCTCCTAAGGTTCAGAGAAGAATTTTTTTTTAATGCCTTTTTCCTAATGCCTAGTTGGGGCTCATCAGCTCCAGGAAATCTTCCCTAGTTGAGCCTGGGATACTTAATGTATGGAGATGCTTAACTTGTTACTTAACTCTGGGTTTTAACGTGGCAAATGAATTGATGCCTATATTTTCCTCAGTCTGTCCAACCCCCGGGCAGCGCCATTCGTTAAATTAGTAGCGGAAGTAAATTACCTGCCCCAATCCGGCTCAGGGCGAGTGACCGTTTGCAAGCTTAGAGAAAACCAAAAGGGAAACAATTTCTAAGAAGACTGAATGTGGGGATTGGATATGTTCCCAGCATCTCAAGCTTGCCTGGAATGGTCGAGTAAACAGCTACTGCAAAACCGCTTGGCGGGCCCAGTTTATCTTGTTGACAGAAGCGGCAATAGGTAAGAGGTGGTAATGAGTTGCATCTCTGTTAGATACTTCTCCCGCCTGGAGCCCCTGGAAGGTCCTCTGGATACAGGGTCTGGTCCCTAGTGCACAAGTAAGGAACATCAGAGATTATGGGGGAAAAAAATGAATGGGTGTAGGGAGAACACTAGGAAACCATCAAAATGATCATCAAGACATAGGTCTGTTGGTAGGCAAATCACAGATGAGAAAACAGCATGCACTGAATCTCATAGCCCCATTTGTGATTAAAAGAAAAATGAGACCGGGTGTGGTGACTCACACCTGTAATCCCAGCACTTCGAGAGGATAAAGCAGGTGGATCACCTGAGGTCAGGAGTTTGAGGCCAGCCTGGCCAACATGGTGAAAGCCCATCTCCACTAAAAAATACAAAAATTAGCCGGGCGTGGTGGTGCATGCCTGTAATCTCAGCTACTCAGGAGGCTGAGGCAGGATAATCGCCTGAACCCGGAAGGTAGAGGTTGCAGTGAGCCAAGATCATGCCATGGCACTCCAGCCTAGGTGACATAGCAAGACTCTGTCTCGGGGGGAAAAAAAGATAGTGGGACACAGAGAACATATTTCTTTTGTTTGTAAGTATTTTCTAATTTCCCCACACTGAAACCGTATTACAGGTATGATTTTTCTTAAAATGGGGTGCCTGGGTCAACACTGTCCACATCATGCTTTTGACAAGAGTGACTCCTCCCAAGCCAGATGATGGTTGGCTTTTCTTCTAGAAATCTACACAGAACGCAACTACCCCGTCTCCTCCTGACTTTGCAGATGTCAGACTCACTACTTCACTAGATCAGAGTTCGGACCTGATCCTTCCTTCCTGTTTCTGCAAAAGGAGGAATGGGGAGGGCAAGGAGGCATCCCGGAGCCACCCCTACTCCCTGCTGCCTTCTGTGAATAGAATGATTCTGAAGGTGCCACAGTCTCCTGCACTGTCTGAATGGTCACTATAATACAAAGTGTTACCTAGACAGTCCTGTGATGCTGCAGGTATAGGATATAGGGTTAAGTCTGTAAGAACCAACAACATACCTGGAAGTTGTTTTCTATTTTAATTGAAATATAATTCATGTACCATAAAATTCCACCCTTTTAATTTTTGTTGTTGTTGTTGTTGTTGCCGTTTTTGTGGGGGGTTGTTTTTAACAGGTAGGGTCTTGCTCCGTTACCCAGCCTGGAGTACAGTGGTGCCATCAAAGCTCACTGCAGCCTCAAGCTCCTGGGCTCAAGTGATCCTTCTGCCTCAACCTCCCAAAGCATGAGCCACTGTGCCCGGCCCTTTTATTAGTTTTTAATATATTCACAAAGCTGAATACCATCACTACCACTATCTAATTCCAGAATATCTTCATCACTCCAAAAAGGACCCACATACCCATTAGTAGTCACTTCCCATTTTCCCCTCCCCAAAGCCCATGGCACCCACTAACCTACTAACCGTCTAGAGCTTTCTGTTCTGAACATTTTCACATAGATGGAATCATATAATTCATGGCCTTTCATGTCTTGCTTGGTTCACTTAGCACGGGATTTTCGAAGTTCATCCATGCTGTAACATGTATCAATATTTTACTCTTCTTATGGCCAAATTACAGTCCACGGTATATGGATATACCACATTTGTATACCCATGCATCAGCTGATAGACAGCTGGGTAGTTTCCACTTTGATTGGCTACTGTGAACAATACTGCTATGAATGTTCATGAGGAAGTTTTTACATGGACACATTTTCAATTCTCTTGGGTTGGGAGTTACTTTCTGAAAATAAATTCTTGTTATTAGGTAGTCATTTGTCTCTCTCCCACATTAAAAACAAAAAGAGCACAGGATAGTTAAAAAGATCTGAGACGTCCAACTACTTGGGTTCCAAATAATTGATACCTGCCTGTCCTTACAACACTCCAATCTCACACACACACTTTACCTGCATCCCCTCTACTCCCTCAGCCCGGGGCTCCGCGGGACCCCATCCTTAACCCACAGCCCTCACCAGCCCAAATTATGCCTCTAAGCAGGAATCTTCACTGCAGCATATGAAATACTTAAGCTGCTTTTCTAAATATATACATTATTTAACCTACGGTCTATAAAATATTTATATTGTTTGTCTCTACCATCCCCAAATATCTGCATTATTTACAGTACAGTTGGGGAAACATTAACCTGTGGGTTTCGCCTTGTGCATTTTTGTTTCCATTCCCTGTGTCACTGGGGCACACACAGACTGGAGAGAGGCAAGAGTGACAGTTCTCTTGCCCAGGTCACACAGAAGGCCCTGGGAATGCAGGAGATAACAGTGTCCAAAGCCAGATGGTCAGCACTGTAGTCACCTCTGCGACCTCGTGGTACCATGGGAACAGGCAGCAAACACCCCGTTATTTCCCGGGGGCAGTTTTGTATTCCAAACTCAGTGCCCCATTGCTGTTGATATTTAATTGATCCCCAAGTCTCCCACATGGGGAGTCACTCCCACTTCCAGCTGAGCTCATTCTTATTTGTGGCCTCTGTCACCCCTCCACGTGTGACCGCAGTCCTTATGTCACTGTAAGAAAAAGCTCTCTTCTTACTCACTTCCTCTGTCAGGCCCATAGTGAACAGGACGGCAGCCCTGACCTCTGAGTGCTGGCACAGGCCCATTCCCCTGTGCTGCATTCTCCATCTGGCATTTATCTGTTCTAACAGTGGGAAACTGAGGCCTCTGCCAGTGTGGCTGAGATACTGATGTCCATGAATGCTCCCAAAACTCATTTACTTGTACTTGCAGCCTTTTCTTTTTAGAAGTCCTCCTTCCATAGACAGAGACTTGAAGGTGATATTTTTCTTATTTATAAAGTGACTTTAATTTTTAGAATTATGTAAGTGATATGTGCTTGTAAATCATCACTATTATTACTCAAAAATAGATAAAGCAGCAAGTAAAACACCTTTGCCCTATAATCCCACTTCTAAAGATCATCATTGTTAACAGGTATAGAGCATCACAGAGTCTTATAGGATGGCTTTAGTATTTTATATGAAATGGGACCACACTATATAACCTGTTTTCTCTAACCAGCTTTTATCATGCAAAACATCATGGGCATCTTTCCATACAATCATTAACAGACTCCTTACCTTTGGATATTTAGGCCATGCTCATTGCTTTGTAATTACAAATAATGTAGCAATCAGCATCCCTAAGGAACGTTTAGAAACTCTGGTACACAAAGGCCAAAGTCGGGGATGAAACGCCAAGGGTTTCTGAGCATTTGCCACACTGTCTCAGGAGCCTGCTGATAACAGGCCCTACTGCCACTGTGGTCGCTGGTTGAGACACTGGTCCCCGGACTCCTCAGGGAGCAACCCTGGGCCCGGCTTGGCGGCACAGCCCTCCTTAACTTAGACACCTCCAATGAAATGCCAAGAGTGTGCAATGAACTTTCTCCCCTCCTGGCTGTCTAACTCAGAAGGTTGTCTCCAACTCCTCCTCCTCCTCTTCCTCCTCCTTCTCCTCCTCCTCCTCCTCCTCCTCCGACCTCCACTACCCTTGGGTACCTCTACTTACCCTGCCTCTGTTTTGAATCTCTAAAATAATGTGACAAGTTAATGATGGTACAATTATCTAAATGTTTAACAGACATGTTATCTAAGTGAGTCGGATTGAGATTCCATCCTGCTGACAATAAACATCAATGGTGGAGCAGAAAGCGATAGGCAAATTATAGCAAACCCTGCAATTTCAATGCTATTAACTTTGGAGGAATAACAGCCTTGAGGCCTGTAAACTCTGAATAAAATAGGCCCTTGTGTTTGTCCAACTATTAAATCAAAATGCTACCAACATCCTAGAAAAAACAAGGCGATTTATGGCCTTTCAAGTTTCAGTTACACGTTGGTTTTTATTAACTCCTTTCTGTCATCGGGCAGCCGTGGCGTCACTAAGGAGAAGGGTGAGAAGTCAGAGAGGAAAGACAGGAGTGGACAGTGGGAGAGAGAGGGATAAAGGAGAAGCTTGAGGGGCTGAGCATGGGCACGAGGGGAGACAAGTGGAAACTTCAGATCAAGAACTGAGGTTGATTATCAGGACTCAGATGTGGGGACAATTCTGAGAGTGAAGGGGCAACTCAGACCAGTGAGTACGGTGAGTCCCACCAGATCACCCCAAGAAACACCAACCGGGAATCCCAGTCCTGCCACTGGATGAGTCATATTATTTAAGCCTCTCTGAGTCTGTGATTCCGCATCAGTGATGCAGACAGCGAAGCCCCCTTAGTGGTGTCCTGATTGGACCATACATGAAAAGCAACAGTGCTGGGCACAGACCATGCTCTGAATAATCGTCCTCAAAGATCAGACTCTATCCTTCCCCTCCAATTCCTAGAACAGATTTTAAGAGGCAAAAGATCATCATCTTTAATCCCTTCTTCAGACACAGTAGGTACTTAATACATTGTAACTGAATAAGCTACTAAATAAAGTGGAGGAATTCTTGTCTATCGGTGAGGGACAGAAGCTGCAGGCCTCTAAAAATAACAGTAGCAAGCAGCTACCACTTATGCATACATCAGTCCTCCTTTCCAGGGCTCAGGGCTTCACATGTATGATTTTTTTTCTTTTTTTCTTTTTCTTTTTTTTTTTTTTTTTTTGAGACGGAGTCTCACTCTGTCACCCAGGCAGGAGTGCAGTGGCGTGATCTCTGCTTACTGCAAGCCCTGCCTCCCAGGTTCACACCATTCTCCTGCCTCAGCCTCCCAAGTAGCTGGGACTACAGGCGTCCACCACCACGCCTGGCTAATTTTTTGTATTTTTAGTAGAGATGGGGTTTCACCATGTTAGCCAGGATGGTCTTGATCTCCTGACCTCATGATCCGCCCACCTCAGCCTCCCAAAGTGCTGGGATTACAGGCGTCAGCCGCCATGCCTGGCCCCACATGTATGATTTTATGCAGTTCTTACGGCAACCATTATGATTATTCATCATAGTTTACAAACGTGAAAAACTAAGGCTGAGAAAAACACAGACCATCAACACAAGATCAGAACCTTAGGCTGTCCTTGGAACCAGAGAACCCCCCAAAGAGCACTTTTCTTGCCCAATTCCCACACCCTACCTTGAGAGAAGCAAGGCAACGCAGCCATTTGTCCCATATGAAGCAAGTCCATAGCAGAGCCAGGATAAGAACCTAGTTCTCCTTCTCCTAATTCATTATTGCTTCCAAACACCATGCTGCCTCCACATCCCCAGTGATAATTTGCAATCACATTTCTGCTAGGGTGAGAGGCCGGGGAAGGGCAAGGTCTGTGTTCCGCCCCCTGCCCAATGGCATCCATGTCCGGCATCCCCATCCCGGGGCCCAGCATCCATGTCCAGTATCCCTGTCCCGGGATCCAGCAGCATCCGTGTCCAGCATCCCCATCCTGGGGCCCGGTGGCATTCATGTCCAGGATCCCCATCCTGGGGCCCAACATCCATGTCCAGCATCTCCATCCCGGGTCCCAGCGGCAT
>NC_045446.1:103805235-103972102 GCF_002776525.5 Piliocolobus tephrosceles | reverse complement strand
GGCCCAACATCCATGTCCAGCATCTCCATCCCGGGTCCCAGCGGCATCCATGTCCGACATCCCTGTCCCAGGACCCAGTGGCATCCATGTCCAGCATCCCCATCCCGGGTCCCAGCATCCATGTCTGGCATCCCAGTCCCGGGTCCCAGCATACATGTCCAACATCGCTATCCCAGGACCCAGCATCCATGTCTGGCATCAAGCGACACTCAAGACGTCTATGTAGGAAATGAGCTTCAGCCCTTTCTAATCCAACCCTGCCTTGCATCGATTCTCCTTCTCCAATCCCAAAAGAGCCAAACACCATTGATCCCCTCAAATCACTGTCCAGGAGAGTGATGCTTCATATAAAATGCGCTGGGGTGAAGAAAGGGCAGAGCACAAAGGACTTTCAGGACAGTGAAGTGGCTATTCTGTATGATACAACAATGGTGGGTGCCTGTCCTTACACATCTGTCCAAATCCACAGACCGTATTTTGAGTAGAGACGAGGGTCTCTAGTACAGAGGGTCCACAGGAGGGAACCCTCATGTGAACTGTGGGCCCTGGGTGACAGTGATGTGCCAGCATGGGCTCACTGATGGTGACAAATGCACCGCCGACGTGGTGTGGGATGTTGATGGTGGAGGAGGCTGTGCACTTGCGTGTGAGGATAGGGGGTACAACGAGAACTCTGTACTTTCCATTCCATTTTGCTATAACCGAAAGCTGCTCTTAAAAAATGAAATGTATTAATTTAAAAAATAGTATCGGGGGCCCCTCCAGAAGGTGGCCAGAGGGGCCCTGGGAGCCGCTAGGATGAATAATGGCCAGAAAGAATGGTTGGTCTGGGCCAGCAGGAGATGGCTGGGTTGTTCCTCCCTACTCTACAGCAAGCGGCTCCAGCACAGCCGAGAGCCTGTGCTTGGAAAATAAAACTCTATATTAGGCATCAAACATGCCTTTATAGTAACAGCATGAAATTAGGTCAAGAGTAAATCTATGCTGGGGCACTGACTGTACAAACAGCAGCACATGACCCTCCTCCCAAAGTGCCTATGACGTTCCGCGGCCGTTCTTGAGCCTGAGCTTTCTCATGTTAAATTCCTTGGCACAGAATGTGAAATGCTATACAAATCACCTCTGATATTTATAAAAGTCAAATGCCATTATGTTTTCAATGGGGAGGTCACAGCAAACCACATGGAGTCTGCTTGTCCCTCTGATGACTCACTGTCCTATCCTCCCCAATACCCTCCATCTTGGGCAGGGGTTTGAGGCTCGTTCAGACTTTTTTTTTTTTCATGTAAAGTTTAGGTAGATTAAGTTATTTGTCATCATCTGGTCCCCTCCCAGCTCCTCCGGGACCGGCCACTGGCAGGCTGTTCTTGAGAGGAGGAACCAGAACAGTTGCTAGTTTTCCTATCATTACAGGACTCCTTGGTGCCCAGCACTGTCCCTCGTGCCAAGCTCAGGGCAGGAGGCGGCAAGGCCAGCAGCTATCCTGAGGGAAGCAGCGATGCTGCTCACCCTTTTAAATCCTCTGCCTTCTGCACTCCAGCCTGGGTGACAGAGCGAGACTCTGTCTCAAAAATAATAATAATAATAATAAAATACAATACAATAAAATAAATCCTCTGCCTTGCCTGCTACTCCCACCCCACCCCCTTCCCCCACCATGATGACGCACTACCGAAAATTCTCCACACAAGGACTTCATTTTCTACTCTGAAGTTCAGAGCCAGGGACTGTCCCTGAAGCTTCCTCCAAATATTATTAACATATCAGGAGAGAGGGAGGGGCCAGTGCAAGCAGGCAGCCAACAGCAAGATTGGAGATACAGTTCTGCACCTCCAAAGGGGGAAGCCACACAGTGCAAAGAGAAAGGGAAACAGAGAGAAACAGAGTGGGGGGAAGAGAGAGTATATGCCTCCTAGCCTCCTTCACACTGAAACCAAGAGGACCCTTTGGGTGGGGTTCCCTCCAATGCCCACTCCCTACTAGGAGGGAAGAGCAGAATCTGCAGCATAGACCCTCAGCTGCCAGAGGTGTGCTGTTTCTGGACTGCAAGACTCTTGCAGCCAACACAGTGGATGAGGACCAGCATCTCAACATTTGCATCTGGTTGAGTGGCTTCCCCTGTGACGCAGTAATGTGGAAACTAAGCAACTTTTTCTAGGCCAGTAAAAGAAAGTACTTATTTTGCAATCACAGAGGAGAGAACCTTGGGCTGAACTTGTGGGCCCTAATTCTAGTTTGGATTGTTTGTTCTTAAGTGACCCCCTTTTTCAAATAGGGGCTTTGATCCATTGATCCGCACATGAGAGCTGATAGCCAGGCCACCACAGGGAGGGAAGACAATGCTAACGTGGGCTCTGGGGTACAGAAGGCCAAGGCACACATTCAAGTCCTGCCCCAGATTGGTCTTCCTTAACCTTTCTGGGACTCAGTTTTCTCTCTGGCAAACATTAGGGAGGAAAAAAGGTCTCTATTTTTGGACTATAGTGAAGACTTCATGAAATAGTAACTCAAAAGTATCCAAAAGAGTACAACTGTTGAATTATCTGTGCCTGCGGCAAGTTCAGCCTACATGCTCATTTCCTTCACAACGCCGTAACCGTCAGGAAGGCAGGGCCCAATTTCTGTTCACTATTATGTACTAAGTCCACAAAGTACCGAGCATACAGTAGGTACCTAAAAACTCAGAGAACGAGGAAATGAAGGAACTACAGGATAAGCCAGCTATACAGGCTGCTCTGACACCAAACTTGAGTCACTAACCTGGCAGACCTTGCAGGGCAGGTTGAGGGCTGGAAGAGAGAGCTGAATTGCTCCAGGGTAAGTCTAGGATCTAGTTCAACCTAGTACACTGGGCCTGCAGAGGGTGCCCTTAAGCTTCCCAGCCTCAGAACTTCTAAAACCTAGGAATGACCTGAGCTATCTTTGTCTGCTTCTTTGCCTCCTTTTTCTTACTGGGGAAAAGGTAGGATGAGGTAGAAGGTTCTATTTGAAGAAGTCAAGAGATAGGGAATACCCAGGTTCCTGGTGATAGCAGACATGGTTCAGGACCCCACCAGCAACCCCAAATTCCTGAGCCTTCACCAGTCACTGAAGCCTCCTCTAAGATGTGGAAGGGCACAGGCCTGGTGCTCCTGGAGGCTGGTATACCTGCTTAGTCTCGATTCCAGTTTTGCGGCCTGTCTGGCCTGGGTTTACATGTCACGTATTTAGATATCAACAGGGAATGGTTCCTTTGGGAATCTTTGGGCATTCCAGACCTCAGGGCCTTAAGATCTACCAAATCTGCTCCATGAGATTGCTCAAGGTATGGAGCTTCAATCTGCCCTCACTTCTCTCAACTCTTAGTTCAGCAGGCACATTGCAAATGTCCTCTTGGCCAGAGGACACAGTCAAGGATCCTGGAAGACCTCACCATGGCCTTGCAAAGCAGGTATATACTGTTCCTTTTCCTCCATCACCATCCTCACTGACTTGGCCCTTCCCCGTCACCAACCCAGTGGGAGAAATACATGTTCTCAGAGGCCTCTAAGGAAGACGAGGATGATGCAATGAGAGAAACTGGCACCTCCATTTCCTGAGCGCTTACTCCACGCAAGGCCTATATTGAGATTATTCAGTCTGTAATGGGGCTGGAATTGGAATCTAGATAGTCTGACACCAGATCCCAAGTTCTGGGTCACTATGCACCAAATACCCTGCACTTGACACCCTGATTTTAGGCTTCCTGGGGTTCCTCTTCCCTGCAATTTGCATGACAAACCTGCACCACTCTGTTAGGGCTCAAACTCTCCTAGGAAGTAATGCCCTCTAGAGATCATCCCGTCCACTTCCCTGCCTTCATGCAGGTCTTGTGTCCCCACGCAGTCATTTGCCCATTCCCCCTTTCCTGCTCCCTGACTCCCTCAGTCTCTCTGCCAGGTCCACACAGACCAGCCCTGGCCCCAACTCCCCCATGTTCAGATTACAAATAGGTAGCTGCTCTGGGTCCCCTACAGATGGACTGAAAGAGTTGAAGGTTCCTACAGGTCACCCTGGTGGCCTCTTCACTCAGACCTCCCATCTTCTCCCGAGGGCATGCTGAAGACTGCCCAGCCTCCTACCCTGGAGCTCAGCAGCCAAGTTATCTCACTGCCCTCTAATTAACACCACGGATCCTGTCTGTTGCCCCCAGGCCTGTTCAAGTCCCAAATGGGGATGTACAGTGGCTTGAACAACATTATGATTTGTAAAACCCACTCCTAATTAGTTTGACTTTGAATAAAGAGGGTAATTATTTTTAAATTTATTAACTGCTGCCTGGCCAGAGAAGTTTCCAGATCAAATGACATGGAGAAGCTATTTCTGCTCAGTGATGCAGCAATTTATATTACTGATCGGTCATTAAAACCTCTGGCACAAAACCTCTTGTGCTTCCTGAGCCAAGATAGTGTCCGTGTGTCAAATTTCAAACCCAGGGTATAAATTAAGCCATTAATGGTATTTATCAGTTTATCTGGACTTAAAGAACTACTTGCTAATTTAAGACATTCCTGATATAGAAGCCAGGTGGTGCGCTGGGTGTGCACGTGGGTGTGCACGTGTGTCTATGTGTGTTTTCTCACTTTTATTTCACTGAACAGTGTAAAAAAATTCTGATGTGTAAATGAAGCACAAGCATCTCGGGAACTGCCTAGCTGTTAATTCCTCACTGCTCTGCAACCCAAACATTTTGGAAGCAGCAGTGTTTTGCAATATGTATTTGTCATAATATAAAAGGTGTAAAATGATCTCTGTTTATCTCCTCAAAGTCTTCGTTGTACCAAAACAGAAAACTGAATGTGACAACAAAGCCTGAGCCCAGCCCAACCGTCGTCAGCGTGGCCTCCTAGAACACCAGCTTGAGCCCGTCAAGATCTTGAGGGCAGGGGGCATGGAGGGGTCACACACACCAGGACAGAAATCTAGGTCAAGCAGGGTCAAAAGGGGTGAGATGTGAAGATGCCATTCTCTTGGATAGACTGGAATTGGAAATAGTTTCCATTAAGTTCATTTTCCAGTTTCAAGAATACCTGTACGACACCATAACCACCTGCCCTATGCAAAGCCACACGTGCACTCCATGAACTCCCACGTGGCAGCCTTGGCTATGAAACTGATCTGATTCAGGCAAACTGTATCCCACTCCAGGAGGAGGATGTGCACATCAAGGTGTTGGGGCTTCACAGTGCAATGGGGCACAGGGATCCAAAAGAGCTCTTCCCAGGCAGGGCCATGAGCTCAACGACCTCTAAACAGGATCACTCTGAACCATTTAGCCTACAGACTCTTGGACAACGCTCAGTCAATGCGGAGGCAGCCAGGGAGTAGTAGAAAGAGCACTTGAGTTGGAGTTGGGTCAAGTTCCAGTTCTCCACTTCCTAGTGGGTAGTGTCTAGGGCCCCATGGTCTCCTCTGTTAAATGGGTATAATAGACGAAAGTGTTTTATAAACTAAGGTAGCAAAAATATCAAGTGGCATTGGCATTATTTTCACTGTCCCAGGGTCTCCATTCCTTCTCTTTTTTTTTTCAGATGGAGTCTCGCTCTGTTGCCCAGGTTGGAGTGCAGTGGCACGATCTCGGCTTACTGCAAGCTCTGCCTCCTGGGTTCATGCCATTCTCCCGCCTCAGCCTCCCGAGTAGCTGGGACTACAGGCACCCGCCACCACACCGGGCTAATTTTTTGTATTTTTCGTAAAGTCGGGGTTTCACTGTGTTAGCCAGGATGGTCTCATCTCCTGACCTCGTGATCCGCCCACCTCAGCCTCCCAAAGTGCTGGGATTATAGGCGTGAGCCACCATGCCTGGCCCATTCCTTCTCTTTTTCAGAGCGCTTCCCTACCTACTCTCCTGTTGGCTTCCCAGCGATACCTGGTCCCCCACCTGGCTTTTCCCACTCCAACAGCTTTAGTGATATTTTCAGCGTTCCCTGTCATCGGGCAACTCCCTTCCTCCAGGGTCCCCTTTCCTGGAATAGAGAGGGCAAATAGATTTTAGATTGTATTCTCTCATTGATTATTAGGGGAACTGAAAATCCACCTGAGTTCAGCAGGAAGTAGCGCTATGAGTGATGAATGAGCTCCGCCACATGTCAGAAAGAGTCACCAGGGTCATACAGGACCCCTCTTTGCCAGCCCTATTCTGAGGGTAAGGCTACTGTTGAATCTCCCCTCGGCACTGAGCACAACACCTGCCCCACACAAGGAAGTGGCTCTTCCCTGCTGGGGGAGCTCGCCCACAACTCACAGTAAGACTGGCAGGGAGCCTTTCTCAAAGCATCCACCTTGGTCTCTCACCCCTAATTTGGATTCATTTTCTCCACTCCCCATCCTTTCAAGAGCTCAGTTTACTCAATCTCTATTGAACACACCACAGGTGGCCTATTGAGCAAGCCACATTTTACCTTAACATCAGCAGGGGGCACTCGGTAGCTGACCTCTCCCTCCTCCAGCAGAGAAGCCCCATCCACAAGATCTCTGGGGGAAAACAAAGGGCCCAGGCCACCATATTCAGACCTTCAGCTTCTTTCAAGAACAGGGCGTGTGCCTGAGTTGGTCACCATCATATCCCCAGCGGGTGCCAGGCGCGCAGGGGGTGCTCCATACGTCTGGGGTCTGCCTGGGAACAACCTCCACAGCTGCTCATCCCTCGGGGACTCAGTTGCTCCCCTGCCTCTGGCTGAGAGGGCAGCTTGCTCCCTGATGCTGCAAATGTAATCGGGATGGACAGAATTAAGCTGCTTGGCAAAGCTGGCTCACGGCTCATTCCTTCAGATTAGAACTCTCAGAGTGGGATTCTCAGTTACCTGCGGTCTAGCAATAAGAAAATGGCTGGGACCCTGGGAGACTCGGTCCTCCCCTTGCTTTCATGACAAGCAGCTCTGGAACCCTGGGCAAAATAACCTAGCCAGGTCACCTTCTCTATAACTGAGCTAGGGACACGCTGACTGGAATGACAGCTCACCTGTAAAGCTCTCCTCCCATCATGACATGGCAAGACCCCTCCAGGCCAAAGCTCAAGGTACCATTTAGGAGGCATGTTGTCCACTCAGAAAAGGACAAGAATGCTGAAATACTGATGACAATAATCTTAACAGCAGCTGACTGGTGTCCTTCCTTCTTCCACTTGAGTCCCCTGTGGCAGCTTGTTTCCAAAGATGGCTGCCATCAATTCCTCCTTCCCTATAGGTTTCTGTCACTTTCCTACTGAGAAGGAGAGTCCAGCCTTCCACCACCTTCCATCTGGGGCTGACCTATGACTATCGAATTGATGCAACATGGTGGAAGTAATGCTGTGTACTTCTAGCCTAGCTTTTAGAGGGCTGGCAGTTCCTGTGTCCTGACTCCTGGAAACCTGAGCTGTCACACAACAAATGCAGGTACTCTGCTGAAGAGAGAAGCCATGCAAAGGAACACTGAGACTCAGATAATTGAGTGAAGGAGCCATCTCGGACATCCAGCCCAGTTGAGTCTTCAGATAACATCAGCTCCAGCCATTACCTGATGGAAACCACATGAGACCCCAAGTGAAAACCACCCAGCTGAGCCCAGTTACCCACAGAACTGTCAGAGATAATAACACTTTACTGTTTTAAGCTACTACTGCAGTGGTTTGTTACATGACAATACTCTCTACGGTCAATCCTCAACACAAGAGCCAGAATAATCTTTTAAACACATAAATCAAGTCATATCATTCTCCCAGTCAAAACCCTTCAATGGACTACTTTTCCACTTTCTCTATAAATGTGCATCTGTGGGTGTGTGTGTATGTATTATATCTCAGTAAAGCTATGTATGTGTGTGTGTGCATGTGTGTGTACAGTCAAATGTCACTTAGTGATAAGGATATGTTCTGAGAAATGTTTCATTAGACAATTTTGTCTTAAATAGGGCACAGGGAGCCAAAAGAGCCCTGCCCATGACGGGGTAGTGAGCTAAATGATCCTGAGCCTTTTAGCCCATGGACAACACTCAGTCAATGTGCAGGCAGCTGGGGAGTCATGGAAAGGGCACATGAGTTGGGTCAAGTTCCAGTTCTCCACTTCCTAGTGAGTAGCTTCTAGGCTACATCCTAGAGCACACTTACATAAGCCTAGATGGTACGGCCTTCTACACACCAAGGCTATATGGGACAGCTAATTGCTCCTAGGCTACAAACCTTTAGAGCATGCTACTATACTAAACACTGCAGGCAATTATAACACAATGGTAAGTATTTATGTATCTAAACACATCTAAATGTAGAAAAGGTACAGTAAAAATATGGTATTATAATCTTATGAGACCACTGTCATATATGCAATCCATTGTTGACCAAAATGTCATTATATGGTGTGATATAGTTTGGATATTTGTCCTGCCCAAATCTCATATTGAACTGTAATCCCCAGTGTTGGAGGTGGGGCCTGGTGTGAGGCAATTGGATCATGGGGATGGGTTTACCCTGAATGGTTTAGTACCATCCTCTTGGTGCTATTCTCATGACAATGAGTGAGTTCTCTTAGAGAACTGGTCATTTAAAAGTGTGCAGCTGCTTCCCCCTCGCCCAACTCTCTCTCTCTAGCTCCTGCTCTGGCCATGTGACATGCCTGCTCCCCTTTTGCCTTCCACCATGGTTGTAAGCTTCCTGAGGCCTCCCCAGAGCCTGAGCAGATGCCAGCATCATGCTTCCTGGAAAGCCTGCAGAACTGTGAGCCAATAAAACCTCTTTGTAAATTACCCAGTCTCAGGTATTTCTTTACTCCAATGCAAGAACGGCTTAACATAGGGCACATCACTCTGTTTGTGCGTATATGTGTGTGTATGTATACATATGTGTGTATATATATGTGTGTGTGTGTGTGTATCTACATATGAAAGAGAGGTGGCATGAGTGATGCCAGTGACTCTTCCTGACACTGGCAGAGCTCATTTATATACATGTACACACCCATGCCACTTTTCAGAGATCTAATACACATACCATACAATATAAAATTCATGTCTTTTAAAGTGTACAGTTCAACTAATACATAGAATGGTCCCTGACTTAGGATTTTTCAACTTTATAATTGTGGGAAACCATCACAGTTTTGAAGTAATGTACAGGATATAATAAATTCCATGAGATCTTCAACACTTTTATTATAAAATAGGTTTTATATTAGATGATTTTGCCCAACTGTTGGCTAATGTAAGTGTTCGGAGCACATTTAAGGTAGGCTAGGCTAAGCTATGATGTTCAGGAGGTTAGTTGTATTAAATGCATTTTCAATTTATTATCTTTTCAACTTATGATGGGTTCATCAGGACACAGCCCCATTGTAAGTCGAGGAGCCTCAGTATTCAAAGCTGTGCAGTCATCACCACGATCAATTTTAGAATATTTTCATCACTCCACGAAGAAACTCCGGCTTCATCAGCAGTCACTCTCCATTTCCTCATAACTTCCCCAGCCCCTGGCACCTACTAATTTACTTTCTGTCTCTATAGATTTGCCTATTCTAGATATTTCACATGAACACAATCATTTTGCATCTGGCTTCTTTCACGGAGCATGTTCAAGTTCATCTGTGTTGTAGTATGTATCGGTACTTCATTCCTTTTTAGGGTCAAACAGTATACCATGGTATGAATATACCACACTTGGTTCATCCATTCATCAGTTGATACACATTGGGTTGTTTCCATTTTTTTGGCTATTATGAATAATGCTGCTATAAACATTCATGTACAGGTTCTTGTGAACGTATCTTCTCAGTTCTCTTGGTTGTATACCTAAGAGAAGAACTGCTGTGTCGTATGGTAATTCTATGTTTAACCTTTTTTTTTTTTTTTTGAGACAGAGTCTCACTCTGATGCCAGGCTGGAGTGGCGCAATCTCAGCTCACTGCAACCTCTAACTCCCTGGTTCAGTGATTTTCCTGCCTCAGCCTCCCGAGTAGCCGGGATTACAAACACATGCCACTATGCCCAGCTAATTTTTGTGCTTTTTCGGTAGAGATGGGGTTTCACCATGTTGGCCAGTATGGTCTTGATCTCCTGACCTCGTGATCTACCTGCCTCAGCTAACCTCTTGAGGAATCGCCAGAATGTTTTCCAAAGTGGCTGCACCATTTTATACTCCTACCAGCATAGTATGAGAGTTCTGGTTTTTCCACATTTTTGGTAACACTTGTTATTATCTGTATTTTTAATTGTAGCCACATTGTAGTGGGTGTGAAGCAGTATCTCACTGTGGTTTTGATTTGCATCTACCTGATGGTGAATGCAGTTGAGCATCTTTTTCATGTGCTCATTGGCTATTTGTCTATCTTTGGAGACACATCTGTTCAAAACCTTTGCCCATTATTTAATTTGATTATTTGTTTATGTTTTTTGAATTATAAGACCTCTTTCTATTTCTAGCTATAAGTTCCTCATCAAATACATGATTTGCAAATATATTCTCATCCTCCAGAGGACTCTTAGCACATGCAGAATAAAACCCAGATCTTTTACCAGGGCTGAGAGACTTGCCAGATCCTGTCCTCATCCCTCACCACTCTCTACACATCACTCCCAGCTCTCTGGACACCACTGCTCTGCATGCGGGTCCTTAAACCTGTCAGACTTGACCCAGCCTTGGGGCTTCTGTAAGTGCTCACTCCCTTTGCTTAGATATTCTTCCCAGAAAATTTTTGAGTGGCTTACTCCTTCTCTTTTTAAGACTCTGCCCAGATACCACCTTCTTGGAGAGGCCTTCTCTAACCATTTTATCTACAACATTTCTCCCTAAATATCCATGATGTTTCTTTTCTCCCTATTATTCTCTACTCCTTATCCTTTCTTAGTAGCACTTACTATGTCTAAGCAGACATGATATCGTACACTTATTTGCTGATTCTGTCTCCCAGCTAGAAGCTCAGTTCCATGAGGGGCAGGAATGTCATCTGTCTCATGCACTAGTACATCTTAAATGCCTAAACAGTGCCAGGCACATTGTAGAAACTCAATAAATATCTATTACATTAAATATACCTACTACTATTTATTGAGTGCTTACTACAAGCCAAACATGCCATGAAATACTTCAAATAAAATACCTTATTTCATCCCCACAACAACCCTAATGCTAGGAGGTAGACACTAATATTACTCCACTTTTCTAACAGATGAGAAATCTATATTTAGAGAGTTTAAATAATTTATCCATGGCCTCACAAATAGGAAGTGGCAGTCAGGATTAAACTCATGCAGTCTCAGCTCTGAACTATATGGCTCTACCACACGTGTCCCCATTACCAACTCCAGCAAGTCACTTTCCCTCCTTTCAGCCTCAGTTTCCTCATCTATGACGTAAGAGTAGCCTCCGACCTTACCTTATAGTGTTACTGAGAGATTGGCCAGGTGGGATCACGTAAAGCAGTGGTCCCCAACTTTTTTGGCACCAGGGATCAGTTTTATGGAAGACAACTTTTTCACATACAGCAGGGTACAGGAGGGTGTTCCTGGGATGATTTAAGCACATTACATTTATTGTGTACTTTATTTCTATTATTACGTTATAATACATAATGAACTAATTATACAACTCACCATAATGTAGAATTAGTGGGAGCCCTGAGCTCCTGCAACTAGATGGTCCCATCTGGGGGTGACGAGAGACAGTGACAGATCATCAGGCATTAGATTCTCATAAGGAGCACACAACCTAGACCCCTTGCGTGCACAGTTCACAGTAGGGTTTGTGCTCCTATGAGAATCTAATGCTGCTGCTGCTGCTGCTCTGACGCGAGGAGGAGCTCAGGCGGTCATGCGAGCAATGAGGAGCAGCTGTAAATACAGCTGAAGTTTCACTTGCTCGCCCACTGCTCGCCTCTTGCCACGCAGCCTGGTTGCTAACAGACCACCACGGACACCAGTCCATGATCCCGGGGTTGGGGATCCCTGACGTAAAGCCCTGAGAACAGTGCCTGCCTCACTGTGAGTGTTAAGTGTGAGCTGCTGTGACGATCTGGTGACAACAACTCTGATCACAATGATCAGATGACTTTGGTGCAGTGAAATCAATCCCCTTGAAATCAAATAAAGCTCTATCATTGTAAGTTAATATTGTTCAAATGCATCCTGTGTACAGACTGATTTTTAGACAATGTCTCAGCTCTCGCAGAGGGAGGACCAGCCCACCATGGCCACACGAGGGTTTCAGTCTCATCAGATGGGTGTGACAGATTTCCTGACCAAAGGAAGAAGATGTTTTGGTAACATCACAGACAAAGGCCTCAACAAGAGCGTACTAGATACCTCCAAGAAAATGGGATCTCAGTGGCCGATCAGAGACAGATTCTGGCCTGATCTAGGACAGCCATTCTCATGGGGCCATGTCATACTTGTAAACTTCTGCTGGGCCAGCCACACAGCCAAGGGTAGCTGAACATGGCAGAAGCCCACCGTACTCACAGCTCCGCCAGGAAATTACCGGATGTTACATTTGCTAAAAAGAGGTTGCCCCCCAGACAGTTCATGTCCATGTGCTACCAACACTGTGGAAAACCTGGAGAATAGGAATCCAAGTCAACTCACCAGTATGGGTCTGCCTGTGCGTCTCCAGGGCATCCTCCTTTGAAAACTGTGCACCGCACTGATCACAGACAAAGGCTTTGGCACCCGCTGAAAGAAAGGAGAGGCAGTTACCACTAGAACAATAGTCCATTGGTGAGGGGGGAGGTCCTGGGCCACAACTGTGCAGGTGGACACTAGGGGAGGGGACTGGACACCTGCGAAAATCCTGAGTGAGGGATCATCCATGGTTCAGACCCTCCTCTAAGAGGTGTACATTTACCCAACTGAGTTCCAAATGCCCTTGCTAGGGCTCTTCCAGAGAGAAGGAGAAACAAAATCAGAATAACCAAGATAAACAGAAATGGGTTCCAAGTTAGATACCTCAAGAAGAAGGAGGATCTGAAGACCTACCTCCAGGTGATGGGAGGACAGGAGAAAAATGATACCAATGCAGGGAAATGTGTCCTGTTGCCTAAACTGTACTTTATGGGAAGGTAAGAATTGCTGACATACCTCTACCTGGATGTACACGGGACCTCCGACTCAGTGTGTCCAAAACTAAACTCAACGTCTACCCCCAACTGCTGCCTGCATCTGACCATTTAAAAGCCCTGAATGACTCCCCAGTGCCTGGAGAACAAGGTTCAAACTCCTTACTGTGACTCACAAAGCACTTCTCAGTATGCTCCTCTTTCCTGCTTCATCTCTCACACCTCACCCTTGCTCTCTTTTCTCCAGCTACACTGAACCACGTGGGCTCCCTAGAGGAACCATATTCTTCCTCATTGCTAGGCCTGAGCACATTCTTCTGCACGTCCTCTGCCTCTGACATTCTCCCACGCTTCCCTGGCTGCTATGGTGCAGTTGGAGGTCCTATTCATCATTCATGCGTCGACTTCAATACCCGGGCCCCCATGTGTAGGTGAGGCAAGGCTCCTTTATGCTCCGATAGCACCTGGTATGTTCCAGTTCTTGGCTCTTGCTGTGCTCCATTCCAAATGCCCGTGGCCCTATCTTTCTCTCTCACCACATGGTAAGTTCCCTGGCAGAGGGACCGTGTCATCTTGTGCACAGCTGCATCTGCCTGACACACAGTGGAAACCTATTACTATACATATTTGTGGAATAAATAAGATTAATTCAGTGCAACTCAATTTAATAAACTTTCTCAGAACTGTCATTTAGAAGGCTTAAAGTGATAATGCCACCATGTCAAGATGAAACAGTACTTTTTATCATTGGCTAATAGTCTTCATGGCTCTACTATATTATCTGATCCAGGGGTCACCTGTCACAAGCCTTGGCGTTTTTCCTTCAAGATGTCTCGTAGATGTACTCTTCCACGGCATTTGGTGCAGTGATTCCACTGCAGTCACCACCCCATTCAGGCCCTTGCAGCGTCACACTCAGAACACTGTAAGACGTGAGGTGGTTTCCACACCACCAGCCACCCGCAATCTACTCAACACATGCAGGTTCCTCTACGGCCACTTGATTTCCCACACTCTCTTACTCAAGAAGATACAATGCCTCCCAATGTGTACTGACTCTAAATTCCTCTACTTGGCTTCAAGGCCTTCCATAACCTGTCCCGGTTAGCCACCCACCTCCATAGGTAAGCTGTCCTCACCAGCCCTCTCTGGGTACTGCTTGACCTTCCCAGAGTCGCTGTGCTTGAGCAATGCTCAGTCCCGTTCTTCCACCTGTTCCAATCCCACTCCATTTTCAAGGCCAGAGTTTGTGGACATCAAGCTCTCCAGCCCCTTTCTGCCCTTTCCAATCTGCCACTGCACTCTGTTCCTTTCAACACATCTTAGCACTTTGTTGTTGTCATTGTTTTTGAGATAGGGTCTCTGTCTGTCACCCAGGCTGGAGTGCAGTGGTACAATCATAGCTTACAGCAGCCTCAACCTCCTGGGTTCAAGCGATCCTCCCACCTCAGCCTCCTGAGTAGCTGGGACTACGGGTGCATGCCACCATGCCTGACTAATTCCGTTTGTTTGTTTGTTTGTTTGTTTGTTTGTTTGTTTGTTTTTTGTTTTTTATTTAGAGATGAGGTCTCACTGTGTTTCCCAGGTTGGTCTTGAGCTCCTGGGCTTAAGTGATCCTCCTATCTTGGTCTCCCAAAGTGCTGGGGCGGGGTGGGGGGGGGGTTCCAGGTGTGAGCCAGTGTGTCTGGTCATCTTCACTCTTCTTTATATATGCCTGTGTTTTAGTTTTGTATTAGAGCCTCATACAAGCCAGAACTACTTTTTACCCAAATTTGTAGCCCACACTGCTGTTTTCAAATCACCTCAGATTTCCTGAGTCTTGACTATATACCAGGCATGATGCTAGATGCTTAATATGTATCATTCATCCTAACAACCACCATTTATATAGTACGTGCTATCATTATCCCCATGTAGCAGATGAGTACATTCAAGCCCAGAGAGGTTAAGCACTTTGCCCAACGCCACACAGTAGTTAACATAGTAAAGGTGAATTCAAACACAGGCAGCCTCATTTCAGAGCCTGATTTCAGAGTAATCCCCGTACCCTTCGGCCTCCCTAGGGTTCCATCTTTGCAAAGATGTTTTGTGGATAAGACTCCAGGGGTGGGGTCTGAGCTCCCATCTCTGAGTGAAAATTCAATTTGCCTATTTTACACATCAGGGCTTTGGGGCTGGAAAAATGGCTCCACTACTTTTCTAGAAATTTGGAAACCTCTGCCTTGGAGAATCAGCACATACTGAAGGAATGTAACTCCAAATACAAGCTGTTCCAGCACAGACTTCAACACCAATAAATGCTTCTTGCCGTGAAGAATATGAGGACCCTAGAGGAAGTCTAGAATGTGGGGTCCTCCGGAGGTTTCGACTTTCTCTGTCTGACACCTATCTTCCCACTGATGAGCAGGAGATACTCCAGTAGGTGCTCAATAAATGTGAGTAGACTGGCCGGATAAGTGGGTGACAAAGTTCCCCAGGGAGGATATGAACTCGCTTTTCCTGAAAAGCTTTAAAAATAAATATTGTCATTTGCCTTAGGTGGCTGGGGTTGAATTTCACCTGGAGGCACGGAGAATCCCATGGTGACCTCTGGGTGTCCCTTCAAGCCACAGGGCACCCTCAGGCCAAGCACCTGATATACGGCTTAGAGAGCTTTGAAGAAAGAGCCAAGAAAACTTCTAGCCCCAGTGATGGCAAAGCAGTGATGACGTGTGTGAGCAAGGGTAGCAGCCAAGACTACCTTTCATCCATTCACACTGGAAATGCAGAAAGCACCTCCAAGAGCAGAGTGGGCCTGGATGGGAAAGCTGGGGCTGGACGAAGTCACAGCTCCCTCACAGTTAGAAACTGCCCCCAGTCCCAAATCATTAGCCATCAATGATTTTCTGTGGATCTGTAAGGAATCTGACTTTAATTGTATTTCTTCCTTGGGTTCTATCCACTCTCACGGCTCCGTAAAGGAGAAAGGGGAAGCAGAGGCCCGAAGAGGGAAGCACGGGCTGGGAAGGGGAGGGCACCCTGTGGGCTCCCACACTGGAGCCCTGCAGTCGGCGAGGAGCCCACCATGCCACAGGCTTCCAAGGGATGTGGTCCGGAGGGTTCTTAGAAAACAGCCATCACCGTGGGCTGGAGGAGCTTCTCGCTTTAATGACTGAGAAGCAGAGAGAAAGGAAGGAGGCCAGGTAGGAAATAAAGGGCCGGATGTGCACCATCAGACAAGTGCAGAGGAAGATGAAGACAGATAAGCACACATGATCTAGTAAAAGCGGCTGCCTCGGCCCAAGCCTGACCACATCTGCTTGCCTTCAAAGTCCCGCCACTCCACCCCCACCTTGCTGAAGTCACGACACTGAGCTGAGCGTGTGAAAGCCTCTGTCCTCGCTGACTCTGGGCCAGGTCCCTCCTTACACGTGGATAACACAAATGTCAGCTCCCACTGCTAGCCCCCACTCGCAAAGCTCCAGTACTCCCACGACCACCCGGACAGGCTCTGACTTCCCCCCAACTCTCCAGGGTGAGAGCAAAGACAGGCAGTTCCACGGACACGTGAGCGGAGCACAGCGAGACAGACAAAATCCTCTCTCCCAAGGAGTCTTGTGCCTTTAAATTGTCTCTGTAATGGCTGGCTCAGAGGCAGAAATATTTGGCAGCCCTGAAATTAAAAGTGATAAATTTCCTCGCCAAGCTTTGATCGATAATAGAGGCCTCATCTGTTAATCAATAAGACAGTCTCTGCCTGTTTACTGTGCATATGTTGTTCACTGCTGCCTTCAGTATGATGTCAGGTTTGCATTCAAAGCAACTCAAGTGTGTATAAACCACATGGCTATTCCCAAAATGCATTACGGTGACATCATGCAGCCACTAATACATTTATAAAGCATCAATGGGAGGGGGCAAAGGAGGAGGGAAGAAGGTCATGCCAGCTGAACACAGCGGGTGTGCATGGACCTAGCAGCAGCATTTACACCCACGAAATTTTCTGGGGCTCAACCTGGAGTAGGGAGAACTCTAGGCACACAGCTCTGGGATGGCCATGACTTGCCATATCCTTCCTACACACGGGAGCTGGTTTTTGAATGTCCAGTAACTATATGCCAAGAGGTGGATTACAGGAAATAAACAAAAGAGATGAAATCCCTGCCCTCAGGGAGCTTATGTTCAAGAGGGGAGGGGGGATTGTTAAAGAGCAAGTAAATATAAAACAGGCCAGGTGGTGATAAGTGATAAAAAGAGAAGTAAATTAAGTGAAGAGGGCCAGGCACAATAGCTCATGCCTATAACCCCAGCACTTTGGGAGGCCGGGATGGGTAGATCACTTGAGCTCAGGAGTTCAAGACCAGCTTGGCCAACATGGTGCAACCCCATCTCTACTAAAAATACAAAAACTGACCAGGCATGGTGGCTGATTTTAAATCCCAGCTACTCAGGAAGCTGAGGCAGGAGAATAGCTTCAGCCCGGAAGGCAGAGGTTGCAGTGAGCTGAGATCACACCATTGCACTCCAGCCTGGGAAACAGGAGTGAAACCCTATCTCAAAACAACAACAACAACAACAACAACAACAACAACAAAGCATTAAGTGAAGACAAACAGAGAGTGCCAGGGGCTCTTCTTTTACACAGGCTAGTCAGGGAGGCCCTCCTGATGCACTGACATCTGCATACAGCAAGGCCACCACGTGACAATATCCACACTAGGCAAGGGAAGAGGAGCAAGGAGGCCAGCTGCATGGGATGGACGGAGGTTGAGGTGGGAGACGCGGGGATGGGGGAAGTTAAGGGATAGATTGCGGGAAAGAAATTAAATAGCAGAGGAAGAATAGTGGAAGATAAAGGGCGCTAGACCCTTGCTATCCATAGCAATCACAGATCCAAGCAAACCGAGGACAACAGCAGGATCTAGAGGTGCAGGCATGAGATCCCACGCCTAACCTGGCCACTCACAACTAGTCATCACACCTCGATGAACTGATTTCCCAATCTGTAAAATGGGCGTAAGCCTATCAGTCTGCCTCCCTGAGGCTGCCGTGAGGAGCAAACAAGATAATAGACATGAATGAATACGAAACTCCTTGCAGATCACAAAACACTCTGTGGACAGCACAGGTCCCTGGTACCATTTATACCTCAGGAGGCTGCGCAGTGTGGTTATGAGCTCAACATTTAGGTCAGACAGATCAGAGGTCAAATCCCAGGCAAGCTAGTCACCAGCTGTGACCCTCAGCAAGCTGCCAATCTCAGGGAGCCTGTCGCCTCAGCTGTAAAATGGAAACAGTAAGGAGAGGTCCCTCGGAGAGTTGCGACAAGGTGGGGAAAGTGCTCCACCCCACAGCTGGTGGACAGATATACAGAATCGGTAAGTCGCAGCTACCATTTATCTCCAGTCACTTTTCCTTTAAAGAAACAGCTCGCTTCATGCAATTAAAGTATGGCTGATTTTACTGGAATTGGATGTACAGTTATTTGGGGGCCATTTATCTTGTGTAAAGTGAGTCTCACATTCATAAAGACATATGGCACTACACGTGCACATACATGCACACACACACACACACACACACACCCCACCTTGTTCCCCTAATTTAAAGATGAGTGATTGTTTTGTTCAGGAGAGCAGAAAAATCTGCCATCGAACCAATATGTCCATATCAGCAGCTATTCACCAACCTGGCTCTCAAATCTTCTCTGGACAAGCCCCTGGAGCCCCGTTCAACTGTCCTGTATTTGGGGCTCTTTTCCATCTTCCCAGTGGACTGTAAGCTCTGTGAGAGCAGGTTCCCACCTGTCTTGGGCTTTACCATATCCCTGATGCCCTGCGCCATGCCTGGCACACAGTCTGTGCCTACTAAATGCTTGTTAAGCAAAGAAAGCCCTAGGCAGGTTCCTAGGTGCAGAACTCACCTGGGAAGGGCTCAATGGCCACTCAGGGCACTGCCAAGCTGTCTGTCCCCTAGGGGGTGGCAGAGTCCTTATTCTGCACACTCAGTTCTCTACTAACCCCTATTTAAAACTCAAGGACATGGTCTCTGGCTAGGTCTTAGGCAGCTGAGAGGAAAAGAAAGGAAAGGTTAGGAAGTGGGGCTGTCTGCCTCCTCTGTTGCAAGACCTCCCTCTCTCATCAGTATGTCTGCTACCAACCCAGTCCAACGCTCACTGTGGCAGCCAACAAAGAAGCCTTCCCTCCACTACAGTCAGTGAGCCTCCTACCCCCAGGCAGTGATCTGCCGAGTGGCTACTCCGCCCCCCAGGCTCTCAGTTTGTCTGAGATTCCAGGTCCCCAGCTGTGAAAGAGACAGGCAGACATCCTTGCCCCTGCCAGTCTCCCAGGGACCCTGCAGATGAGGGCTTCGGGATGTTCTAAGCACCGCCTTGCAAGGAGCTCCCTGATCATTTTGGGTTCTCCAGACCCCTACTCTTCTCCTCCTTTTTCCCTGACTTCCTGACACCTCCAGAAGGTTGGGGATAAAGGAAGGAGGAAGGTTCAAAGCTGGTTAAAGTTTGGTGGAAAGAGAGGACGCACATGCCAGAGGTGGGACTGAGGCCTCCGTGTGTGGGAGCAGCTCTCCCTCTGTGCCAAGGATCACCCCAACTCACAGGAATCAAAGTCGGGAACAGCCAGCAGGGCACTTTCAAAAATATAAAGCTTTCTCTAAAAGCCCAGGATCCCAATGACAATTAAAGCTGAAATCCAGTAGAAGCCATGACAAGCTCCCTGCAGCTGCCCTCTCCCCCTTGACAAAGAGCCTCTCTCCCTACCTGCCCTAACCAGAAATGAGGCTGAGGAGGTCCCGGGCATCCAGGAAGGAAGCAGAAGACATTGACTGCAATCAGATACGGGGTGGTGTCTCTCGGAAGGAAAGAAGGCAGAAGCCAATGAGTGAAGAAAAAAAAATCCAAATCCCTCCCTCTCCAAAACCTCTCCCACCCCCATGCTAATAATAAGAAGGGGGAAAAAAAGAACCACTGAAAAAACACCTAATGTTTGCCAGCATCTAATGCTGAGTGGTGTGTCCTTTTTTCAAAATTCCTTGAGATTTTAAAATAAACATCTTGAATGTTCTGATGAGATCTGCACGCCTGCTTACATAAGGAAGTACAGAGTGTACCAAAACAGCAGACCCAAAAAAAGCATAAGCTGTCAGAACAATGAGTACAGACGCGGGGCATTTTACAACAGGCCACGGTGTACAGTTTTATTTACAGTACCTCTTATCAGACGGAGAACAGCACACTGGCTGCCAATTCCAAAGGCCGGCACTGTGTGTTCTTTCCCTCAAGGAGATGTGTACTCCCGGAGAGGAGCTTGAAGGCTCTCTCTCTCTCTCTCTCTCGCTCTCTCTCTCTCACTCTTGCTCTTTCTCCTTTATCAACAAAACAAAAAGCTGATCCAGAACCAGAGTTTCTGGAAGGTACACAGACTCAGGAAAGAGGGAAAAGGGAAAGCAGGTGAACAAATTCTGGCTGAAAGGAAAAGAACCAGCCCCATCGATCCGTCCAGGATACGGTTCAAGGGTAGCTGTGGTTGACGAGGCTGTGGGGAAAGGTCCTCAGAGCCCGGCCTCCCTACAGGATGGGAGGGTGAATGAACCAATGATACAGGACCGAGAAAGACACCAGGAAAGTCTCCTGGGCTGAGCAACAGAAAAACGGGAGTCACCTGGGATTGAGGACAGGTGGTTTTCAGATCTCCAAAAGCCAGTGTCCTGCCAGTGACCTGGCAAATGACTGACACCTTATGTGTGGCTAAATATCCACTCTGCAGAAGAGGAAACCCTGGAATGGGTCAGGAGGAAATGCTGAGACATCTCTACGGCTGAGAGAACATTTCTTAACCTACCTAATAAATGTGATGCTACTAGGAAGCTGCATGGTGCCCTTGTCTCTTAACTGGGATCCTGGAGTCCCTCTCTCAAGTCCCACAGGGAGCACACGGTCTACCTTGACCCTTATCCCTGCAACTCAGTTCTCAGCCAGAGTGGCTTGGAAAGCTCTTTTGTTACTCCTTTTAGCACCAGCAGGTAATCCAACAGGCTTAGAAACACTGACCACAGCCAGAACACACACACACACACACACTCAATATTAAGCTGCACAGGAAGGTAGTGAAGAGCACGCTCTCTGGAATCAAATAAACTCCGGTTCAAGTCCCAGTTCTACCATGTCTAGCTACCACCCTGGAGATTGAATTCTCTTTTCTGGGCCTGTTTCTTACCTAGAAAACTGGGCTCAAAGTGTTTATGCCACACTTTGAGGGATGATTAATGTAAATAATATATGTAAAGTGTTTAATACACTGTCTGGCATACAGTAACTGCCCAATAAATGCTGGTTGTCATTAACACCAACATCATCATTGACACGAGGAGATAAAATAATAGCAAGGTATAAGACACACACAAACGTCAAATGCATGCAAGAGATACATCACGCCATTTAAAATATTCTTACCTTTCCAGCCAAAACACACCAGTAAAGACGGGTTCAGATCAGTCTTCCCCAGGAGGAGATCAGGCCCCTACCGTCAGCTCCCATCATCACTCATGGCCAATGTTTAACGGTATTATTACCCTCCTACTGCCTACCCAGAAGGGAACCAGAGAATGCAAACCGGTTTGAGATGATTTATGTTTTTAAAAATACATGAGTGAATTATTTTAAATAAAATGCAAGTAAGATAGTAAATTTGTTGCAGATTTTTAAAAAATACAGGCCAGGTGCAGTAGCTTGTGCCTGCAACCCCAGCCTGGGTGACAGAGCCATACTCTGTCTCCAAAAAAAAAAAAAAAATACAAATCTTCCTGAAGTCTAGGAGTAGTGACTCAGGGGTTCACCTTACCATTGCTTCCAATCTCTTTCTTCTCCTGGCAACTTCTATGACTGGGCAATCATGGTATGGTGGTGATCAGCACAAGGATACAAACTCTCTCTTACTACAGGAATGTCAGCCCCTGCTGTGATGAACCAGACTTCCTTCCAGACATGCCTTGCCAACTGAGAGATCTCTCAGAGGTTAACGGTCAGGCCCCTCAAAATGAAATCTCAGGCTGGGTGCAGTGGTTCATGCCTGTAATCCCAACACCTTGGAAGGCTGAGGCAGGTGGATCACCTGAGGTCGGGAGTCCAAGACCAGCCTGACCAACATGAAGAAACCCCGTCTCTACTAAAAATACAAAATTAGCCAGGCGTGGTGGTGCATGCCTGTAATCCCAGCTACTCAGGAGGTGGGGGCAGAAGAATCGCTTGAACCCTGGAGGCAGAGGTTGTGGTGAGCCAAGATTGCGCCATTGCCCTCCAGCCTGGCGACAGAGCAAGACTCTGTCTCAAAAAAAAAAAAAAAAAAAAAAAGGAAATAAAAGAAGTCCCACAGCAGCTCAAAGCCAGAGACAGCTTTAGGGTTCTACTGCTCATTGATGGTATGGTACTAGCATCAACTTCGCAGCCTCACTTCCCTCCTGAGAACGAAGCTATTCATCCTCACGTGACAGCTTAAACAAGAACCTGTATGAAGTACCTGGCATACAGCAGGTGCTCAAGTCACAGTAAGTATCACGATTATGGAATAATTTCACTTCATCAAGCTGATGAGCTCCAGGAGGACAGACCCTGGCCACAGCCTACAGGGTATGCAGCCCACAGTATTTCCAGCCCCACAGCTCTGGGAGGAGGCCCACTCGCAATAAGTAAATGGCCTGTGTAAATAAGATACTACGTTCTCTGGGGTTCTCGTATAGATGATATTATGCTATCGGGAATGGGAGACAGGACCGGCCTTAGGTGAGGCAGGGTAGATAATTGGCTCAAGGAGGGTTCTGTTGGCCAGCACACCCAAGATTTTCCAAAGTACCAAAAGAAACTGACTTGGGGTCCTGACTGTCACTGCCTGAGCTGTGTAACCCTTGATGAATCCTTTCATCTCTCCATCTTGAAATGACAAGTTTTAAACTGGGACATCTCTAAGGGAGAAAAGATGAACAGGTGTTCATGAGAAGCTGGGCACTCATGGCAAAGAAAGTAAAACGTGGCCGTACCCGAGATCTCAAATGCTTTCAACCCTTGGTGTTTGGAAGGTACTGTTGAGACCAAGTGAGGGCTGGGTTCCTGGGTTCAGCCAGCAGAACCCTTCTCAAGGTGAATACTCTGCTCTACCAGGCAGGTAAAGTGGAACAGAGAGTCCAGACATTGGGAGAATCATTAGCCAGAGTCAGGCTGGGCCAGTGCGGCCGTGCCAAAGACTGACCCGAGTTCCAGGGAACACCTGGGCTTTCAAGTGTTCATAACTTGGTTTTGTTTAAGAGAGAACTTTGCAACCGTGGCATTTGTGAGAGGCTGGATAATAAAGCCAGGGACATAAGAGTAAGGGTTTCTGCCATGATTTTATGGGACATCTCCGCAACTCCTAAACACCAACAATCACCCTCCTCCCAGGTCTCTACTTGGGGATTCTCAGGAGAGAAGTTCAGAATGAAAAGAGAAGTTTCTGCTGGCCCGCAACAGCCCCAAACTCAGACTGTGATCTGAGCCTTCAGTCTCCTTTTACCCTCATTTATTCTGCTCCTTTCTTCTGAAGCAACTTCAGAATGCTCCGTCACAGGCCCCCACCCTAAAGGTGGCACAGAGGATTTTACGCACATGCGCGCACACACACACACACACACACCCGTCTCCCCTGAGTAGGATTCACAATACTGGCTGGGAAATGGAAAAAAGAAAACTAAGACCCCTCCAAGGTTGGTGGCCAGGATCCAAGTGCCTACTCCACCCATTTCAAGCTGATACCTGGCCCCGCCCCGGTCCCCCAGCATCTCCTGCCACTCCTGCCAACTGACTTTTCATTGGTGGTATTTTAAAGGGAATAGGAGGCAGTGGTCCTCAGCCTCGACGGCGTGCTGGACCTCCCTCACTTTCTCCAGGCTGGTTCCTGCCTCCCTCATTTCCCACTGACTGAAGAGAATGCCGAGTCCTCTCACAACGTTGAGATCTCTTTGGCATCTCGATATTGATAATTCCTTAATTGCTTGGTTCTCAGAATCCCCTGTCCTCTCCATTCTCCTAGCATCTCTCTCCAATGCCACTTGCAACTGCCTTTGTAGTGTGTATGTGTGTATTTTGTTTCTAAGACAGAACATCCTTAGGTAATATTTCAACAAATGAAAAGAAATAAAGCCTTTTAGAAGGCTCCAGATGCTGTCACAAGTGTGATAATCATTGCACTCTTCAAGAAACCAGTTGGCAGAGCTCTGCATACAAGTTATCTGCTGACAATTGGCTGTGAGCTGTACAAGCTCTGCAGATGAGAGCTTCTCTTCTCCTGGAAAGTCCACCAGGAAGCAGTGCCATAGACCCTGAAGACATCCAGGTCAAGCTGCAGGGAAGAGGCAGGGTTCAGTATGCATAGAAGGCTGTCTAAGCCGGGCCCTTGCTCCCATCACAGGCAGTTTAGCGGAAAACCTGGGTTTGATGTTGACAGAACTTAAATGTTAGCTCAGCTACCCACTAGCTAAATCAGGAGCGTTAGCAGCTAAACTCTCTGAGCCTTGGTTTCCTCACCTGTTAAAGAGATAACGATACATCCTTCCTACCCTAAAAGCAGGACTTCAAAGTTGCGCAACAGCAGTGACACCACTCACTCAGAAGTGGGACTATAAGGTTGTTGGAAGGTTTAAATAAGATGATACACATGAAGGTGCCCAGCACAGAAAGTGGAGTTCAACAGACACACACCACCAATACCTTCACACCTTCCCTTCCAAGATCCTATAAAGGCTGCCCCGCAACGAGGAGTCACAATGCTGCTGCTGCCATAGTGTTGACAGTAATCACAATAAAAATACTAATAACATGTGTTGCCCATTCATTATGATGCAAGCATTGTGCTAACTACTTTATATGCAATATGCCATTGAATTCTCCCGACAACTCTAAGATTACTCCCCATTTTATACATGTGCAAACTTTTCTTTTTTTTTTTTGTTGAGACAGAGTCTCATTCTGTTGCCCACGCTGGAGTGCAGTGGCGGGATTTCAGCTCACCACAACCTCCTCTCCCGGGTTCAAGTGATTCTCCTGCCTCAGTCTCCCAAGTAGCTGGGATTACAGGCACATGCCACCACACTCGGCTAATTGTTGTACTTTTAGTAAGATGGAGTTTCACCATGTTAGCCAGGCTGGTCTCAAACTTCTAATCTCAGGTGATCCGCCCACCTTGGCTTCCCAGAGTACTGGGATTACAGGCAGGTGCCACCATGCCTGGCCTTAAATGTGCAAACTGAGGTTTAAAAAGCTTACTTCTCTTGCCCAAGGTGTCATAGCTAGTAGCATAAAAAAAAAAAAAAAAAAACCCTCAATCAGGATGGCAGCATGGGAAGCCCACCTAACTCTCTTCTCCAAGTCCTTTGCCCATTAAGAACCACTCTCACCTCCTGGTCCAGGCATGAAAAAACACTGTCTATCCGAGAAAGCCTGGGCTGGGAGCAACACAGGGTCTAGACCTGCCTCTGCTTACATTTCAGTGTATTCTAAGATCCTGCTTTTCTTGGCCTGTTTCTCCATCTACCAAGTGGAAGTCATGTTCCTTGCCCCTCCCAGCACTTAAAGCTATTAGAGAGAGGAATGAGCTCAAAGGTATGAAAACATGTGGGAAGGAAAAGGTACAACCCATCTTCTAGAGTGACTTATAATAAAACTGTAGACATATACCTCCATGCTTGACTCCCTTCTTAGGCATTCTCCTTTCGACTTCTAAGCAAGCAAGATGTTCTATCATAAAAAGACAATCAGTTGCATTCGCAAGGTAGAAAAATGGACTCTCACATTGATGAATGATAGCAAACGACAAAGACCGATGTAGACAAGGTTTCTTGGTTAACCTTCAGTTCACCAAAAAGTCCTTTGATTACATCTTCTCTGAGCATCCTAGTTAATCAAGGCTTTGCCGAGCAGATCCTCACTCTCAGCTGTAAAGGCCTCTGCTCTTCCCCATGTCCCTCTGCTTGTGCCCCTTATAGTCTGCCCTTTACTCACTGCCCAGATTGGACTCCTTCCCCCAGAAGAGCAGGTGGATTCAATTATCTTGGGGCTGAGTGCGTAAATTTTAGAACCAGGCATCCCTCCTAGAGACTCCGGAGTTGACAGTTCCTTTAAATTCATTAATACACATATACAGGTACGGATGTGCTTCCACTGTGCTTCCACTCTTGGCGACAGCTGGGAAAGAGGCCCCACCACCTGACCCATCCGTCACAACACCCACCATCCCCATCTCAGACACGGAGCCCCAGAGACTGCCGCCCTCCCTCCTCCTTCCCCGGGCCCCTCAGTGGCACCTCGAGGCTGCCAGTCTCTCCAGGCCTGCTGTGGCTTTTAGAAAACAGAGCATGTCTATTTTTAGCCCTTCTCAGCCTAATAATACTCCCCAACACCCATTCAGCTTAATCACTTTATTGAGGACAAGAAGCGGGCTCTCTAGCCCGGGTGCTTCTGATGTTAGGAAGTAGTAAAATGTTCAAACTGGTTAAAAATGACACTCATTGGCTTGCCTTTGGTGTTTCTGAAACCTTAATTGTGGCTCAGGCTGTGGATCTAAAGAGCCTTGCAGGTTTCAGAGTCTGGCTTCCTTACCCCCTGCACCATAATTGAGGTGTTACATTACAACGACGGCACTGACATTTGCAGGCTCAAAATTCAGAAGCCTTAAAATGCCACACTTTTCAAAACAGAAATATTGCCTGCCACACTTAATGCCCATTCTAAGTATGAACCACCTCCCTGCCGGAAAAAACACAAACCAAACCAAACCAAAACTCGTCTTTTCTGGCTGCCCCCATGCCAAAGGTCCAGGTGGGAAACTATTTGCCATATTAAGCCCATAGTTGCTTGAAAACAGAAATGTTTGTTTGGTGTAATTAGAAGACCTGCAAGTTCGCTGTGTGCAGAAAATAGACTGTTGGCAGCTCTTCCGCGCGCACCTTTGAGACCGTGACTTCCAAAGCTTCAGGGTGAGCATCTGCAAGCGTGCAATCTGTACCACGTGAGCCATGGGCTGGGAGAAGAGGGCAGCCTGGAAAGGGGATGGAAACAACTTGGCCTCAGAGATTAAGACCAGGGGCTTCAGGGTCAAGCGGCCCTGGGGTCACGGCACAGCTCTGTCTCTTACTTGCTAGGTGACCTTAGGCAAGTAAACTCAGTCTCCTCATCTGTAAAATGGACATCCTAACAGTACCAACTTGAAATGGGTCTTGTGAGGCTCAAATGAGATGATGAAGTAAAGCAATCTGGCACAGTACCTGGCACCTGTAGGCCTCCAGGAAATGTTAGCTGCCACTGTCATTATCTTTGGTTTCCTCCTTTCTACCATGGGCTCCTTCTAAGACAAAGTGTTTAGTTTTTGTCTCTTCTGCCTTGCCCAGGACAAAAAGGACGTCTGGGCCCTAGAATGGCTAACCATGGCCAGCTGCGTGCAGTCGCGGGACATTCTCGGACACGCAGTGGGGAACTCCCGTGGACTCAGAGTGGGTAGATGGAGCTGGAACCAAAGCAGGAGCATTGAGGGGATGACTTCTCAGGTCCCACTCAGCTAAGCAAGTAAAGGTCACACCCAAGGCCTGGAAACTCACCTGGACCAGGCTCTTCTACATTCCTGGGCAGCTTCCCCGCTGCTCCTGTCTCCCTTTCCTTCCTTCTCAGGCAGGGTGCTTTGAAGCACCTTCATAAACGTCCTGTTCTTCAGCAGGCAGAGGCGGAATGCCTCATTAACTTTCCTAGCTAATTTTACAGTTTAACCAAACACCACATTCCTGCTTCGATTCAGCCAGCCTCTGACTGTGACAAACTTTTATAATGTTGAGATGGAGGAAGGAAGCAGAGAGTCCATGCCAGAGACTGAAGATGAAGTTCCAAAAACTAAAGTGGGAGACGGAGAGTAGGAAAAAAAATAGCTCTATGAGCTCTAGGTATGACCCCAGAGCAGAATTCCAGGCTGTGCAGGGCTGAGCAGTAGGGAAGAAAGCCACGCCGGCCTTGTGGTGTCAGAAAGATGGAGTGCTCCCGTGACAATGACTCTTCCTGTCACCTCGGGGGGCCGGGGGCTATATTGGGAAGCACAGTGACATGCTGTCCTCTGAGGGGCACGATTCAATCCTGATGGGCAGCAGGCCAGAGGTGAGGCAGGCCACCCAGGGGACGTGTTCAGCTTGGCAAGGCTGCAGGGCCCCTTCCAAAGGGTACTGAAAGGCCCTTCCCAGCCCACTGAGCCGGCTCCCAGCTCCCGATAGAGATTCTGGCCGGGGGTGGAGTTCAGTGGGAGACTGCATGTCTAGGAATGTTTCCCCGTCAAGAATCCCATGGGCTAGAAAAGATCCCCGGGTTGTCATCACAGTCCTACATACGCTGGTCCACGCTTTGCTCGGCCGGGATGGACAGGACCTCATTAGAGACAGAGAGTATCATTCGGCCTCATTATCTATAATCAGACCCTGCTCTCGGTGGACAGATAAGTAATAAAGACAGTGCACCGCGATTCTCTCTGCTCCCAGGTCAGCTTCAAAGGCTGCACCTGTCCCTCTCGAGCCTGTACTCCAGAGCGTCTGACTCCAGACCCCAAATCTCAATGAATGCAAAACTGGCCCCCCAGCAGTGCTCTCTCAGATGTGCTGGATTATGTCCATTAGGCCCCAGTGAAGGCACTGGGAGATCTGGGACATTCAGGTAAGACAGTGGCCTCCCAAAATATCTAGTCTCTGGGCCTTTATCCTGGGTTCATAGTAGCAAAGGCAACTGAGGAAGTAAGACTCCAGCAAATCCAAAGTTTCAGAGAGTTCTGTCTTTACCCGGAGTTACCTTGTTACTGAAAACGACTGTGGCCTTGCATAATTACTCCAACAAAAATGCAGCCGCCAATGCGCTCCCTGTGCTCAATTAGCTTATAATAGTCAGTGAGAGAGCTGCTGAGGTTTAATCCAACTACCCCAGAAGACTTTTTATCCCAACTACCTAATGAAAAGTTCAGAATTTGCTTTTTTTTTTTCCCCTTGTCCCAGGCAAGTGAAAGAATTCCAATCAAAATGGGACTGGTTTGGGGGAAGGAGGAGGGAGTGCGTTCACTACTGGGGAAAAGTCTGGAAGAGATGTCTTTGTCAGGTTGAATCCTGGAGAGAGCCAACAAAAGGAGCCCCTGACTACAGAGGCATCCGCCCGTGTCTCCCACTGGCTTCCATCTATGTGGTGAACAAGCACAGTCTTCACTAAAGGCATACACAGGGGCTTTACCCACGTGGACCGAGGAGGTGGGCTGGAGCACATCCTGAGACGGTCCTCGGACACTTCCTCCATTTGCCCTCCAGGGTGACCAACTCTGTCCTCAGCCTCACCCAGAGGCAGCCCTCTGACCTGTCTTCTCAACCTAGGCTTTGTGGGGTTCTAGGTACTCGTAACATATTTTTTACTCCATCAAGTCCTATATGAGAAATTTACAATCTTCTGGGTCTGCACCCGATGTTAAGCCTCGCTTTCACATGTGTGTTTGTTTCGTGGATGCCTCAACTTGGAACCCTGAAGTGGCAGCTTTTCATCTTTCATGCAGTGTTTCTCAACCTCCAGGCCAAGGAGGCCCATAGCCATCTCAGGGATCGGAGGACTCCCAAGTGGAAGAAACTGGGCTCTAAGTCTCTGCTCAGTGGCTGGGGGCGGAGGAGGATGAGGAGGAAAGAGGTGCCTGCCTGGCTGGTTCCAACTCACAGAAGCTCTTGCCTCCTCTTGTCCAGAAAAGTAGGCCCACTCCCACCACAGCACTCCTTCTGGATACTCCAGCAGCAAAGACCTCATCAAAATCCCATGAACCTCCTTCCCGAAGCTTTCCTCATCCCCCTGATTCATAGGAACTTCTTCCCGCTCTAAATGCCCGCAGCGCTCAGCCTTTCCCCTTGCGGTCACAGTGAGCACACCCAGCCTTGCTCAACGCCTTCTCTTGCCAGAGGGCTCGTGTCACCCTCTCAGCCAGACCACCAGCTTCTTGCAGACAAGGACACTGGCTTCAACCTCTCTGTCTGCCCTGCCTAGCTTTGCACACCATTGGCCCTAGTTTCCGTTGCTAACTGATGAATGACTTCACAAACGATTTCCCACAAAAGAGGGCCACACGTGTGATCCAGAGTAGTCATCGAGGTTTCTCTGCTGCTCAACCTTCACCATCTGGTTCCCATTTGGCTGATGTTTCGCTCCCCAGAGAAAGCTCCAGCATCCCCAGCGTGTGCCTGGGGAAGATGAGGCTGTCAGAGAATGGACATAACCAGCCTCATGTCAAACGGTCCAGCTTCACTGGACATAATCTGAAAGGTCAGGGAGGCCACAACCTTCCTGACGTGTCATACTCCAAGACGCTTGAAGTCTAAGGTGCTAGTAATAGCCCAAGTGGTCACAGCTCTCACATTTCTGGGCTGCAGCACAGGTCAGCTGCCCCTTTCACCCCACTCCAGCATCACAGGGTGTGTCTGCCAGAAGCAGAGCACCCAGTTGCATCACCACGCAGGAGGGACCGCAGGCAGCTCTCTCCTCCTACCCCGCCTCTCTACGTGGCAGGGTAGTGGAAAGGAGGAGTGGGGGGCATGACACAGGCAAGCTCTCCCTGGGTGGGAGGACCACACACTAACCCACAGACCCTCCTGCAATGCTCCCAGAACCCTCCTATGCCCAACCGTACAAGGCACTGCGGAGAACTCACAGCCACAACTCACAACCACTGAACACATGCTCCTCTGGCAGAACAGGAAGAGGCTAATAAGCCACACCTGCTCCTGGTGGCACAGGTGCAAGGCACTCAGGCAGCAGCCAATTACTATGCCACCTTCCCCACCCCCAGGACCCTTGGGCACAGGGCCTTCCTGGTCTTAGCTCCCCAGTTTGAGAGATTGGTTACTCTACAAACAGAGAAGCAGGAATTTAGGCACTCATACAGCACAAGGCCAGGGGCTAGGTATAGCAGCATGCTATACTACAGTAGAAAAGCAAGATGCAGGGTGGAAGGAGAGAGAACGAGAGGGAGATTTGAGTCCAGCTCTGCTACTTTCTAGCTTTATGATCTTAGGCAAGTTAACTCTTTACTGTCCTCATCTGCAAAACAGACTCGGCATATCTGTCTTCCAAAGTTGAAGAAAGATTGAGTTCAGATGTGCAGAACACACAGCACTGTGCCTGGAACACAGCAAGTTTCAATAAATGTCTTTCTCTCCTTCCTGCATCCAAACCATGCATCCTGAGCACTTCACTTCTTCAACAGATATTTCCTGAGAGCCTGCTATGTGTCCAGCTATGAGGATGCAACAGAGCATACTACTGACAAGGTCCCCGCCTTCCATCCTTGTCTTCTCATCCAGACTGCTGACTCCTGGGGCCGGAGGGAAGCAGGCAGCATCTCAGGTCTGTTCCTTACCATGTGCATGCCTGCTCACTCACCCATTAGGTTATTTTTCAAATGACTGAGTTATAACCACCATTTGGGTTACTAAGCAAGTAGTATAAGGGGACACGAATCACATGTTCTCAAGAAACTTAGAGTCTAGTAGGTAAAAAAGGCCAAGCAAATAAATAGCTGTGTAACAAAGAAGGTGACAGGTGCTGTAAGAGGGGGATAGATAAATGGCTAAGAGCGATCAGACGGGGGGCGGCCTCTCGTCTTGCCCAGACAGATGCATCCTAGGGCTGAGTCGGCTGACTTTTCAAAAGAGAAGAGAAAAAGGAACACTCGCCAGTGAGGCACCGGTCCTAGCATGGGAAACAGGCAGGACCCATTTAAAACAACTAGAGGCAGGTTAAAGCCTTTTCTGGCAAGTCCCAAAACTCGTGGAGCTGACCAGACAACCAGATAGAACCAATACTGTCAAAATCCTACAGATTTTTAGAAAACCATTTAGCTGTTGCCGGGATGATAAAAGAATCTTGCCATTCTAAGGGAAGGTTCGGGCTCAGAGGAAGGAGGGGTTGCTGAGAGAGGAGGAGGGGGTTGGGGAGAAAAGGGAACGCCCTACAAATATAGATCAGGGTTAGGGAGAAAAACCAGACGGCCAAGGACATTTATGCATTGTAGTTGCTTTACTACCTAATTAATTCAGTAATTTCAAAAACAATTTTATTTATGTTCCATTTACCACATCAAAGGTGAAAAAAATCCTACTGATGCTAAAATAATACCTCAAGGCATCTATTTTTAATCAGTTAAAAAAAAAAAAAAAAGCGAGGGGTGGAGGAAGAGTTTAAAAAAAAAAAAACAAAACTCGCCCTGGTTTCTATACAATCTCTCCTGGGCAGACCACCAACCCTCAGAGAGAGAGAGAGAGAGAGAACACAGCCAAGCCCTCTCTGAGAGCCTTCCTGGCTGCTGAAAACCAAGCTTGTCAAAAAAAAAAAAAAAAAAAAAAAAACCCACAAATCCATAATGGCCCGAGGCTCCTCTCCAATCTATTTTCTGCTCAGCTGGTTTTAAATGAAGTTATTATGAGTCATTAAAACACCCGCAAGCCAGTGGAAGTCAGCCAATTACAATTTTAAATTTAGCCTGTTCTCTGCCCCATTCTCTTGTTTTCTTCCTTTGCCCACAGAATGCTGCTGCTGTTATTTTTTCCCTCCCTTCCTTTACCCAAAGTGAAAGAGACAGTTATGAAAATGCATAGTATTGCACAGAGCACAGAATCATTCATATGAAACTCAAATTATTAAATTAAAAAAATACAAACTTCTGCCCCCTCTAAAGTCAACCCAAGTCTTGCCTCAGCCCACTGGATTCCTCAGAAACTCCAGTCGAAGCCCTAAAGGTCATGGGGCTATTTTTAAAATGAAAAGGTTCTTCTGTGGGGTCTTGTTGAGAAATGTTCACATCCATCACACAAAATCAACATTTTCATGGCTGAATCCAAAAAGTGGAAACACACCACCACCATCTGAGAATTAATAACAAACAATGAAGTTGAAATTCAAAGGTAAAGCGGGCTTTGCAATCAAGCATGAATGTCGCTGGAAGTCACTTGATATGATGAGCTCATTTAGTTTTTAAATCTTCAAGGTAATGGTCTGTGCGGGCCCATTACAGCAAAGGAACAAATTTGAGTATTTCATGTAAATGCTTCTTCTCAATCTCTTTTTTCCCATGCTTGCACACACAAACACACACATGCACACATGGTGTTCTGATGAGGACTCTGTCCCCATTTCTAGGAGTATCACTGCAGCTTTTCCATACCCTTCAACAAGTGAGTCCCTCTACCAAAAGGACTGTCTAATCCTGCAATCTTCACCAACCTTAGTTAATGGATGAGTCTGCAAGCTCCACAGAACAGATGCCCAGATGTCTGCAAACACTTTCCATCACCTCCAGGCCCCCTCTCCCTCATGGTTACACACGCACACACATAGACCAGTCCTCTGCCCCGCCATACTTACAGTTCTACTGCCCCAAGAAGGCAGCAGGGCCCCAGCCACAGACCTAGGCAGTTGAACACCTGGGAGAGGAGTGGATGCCATGCCATTTCATTGACAGTCACCGAGAGTCAGTGTGGAGGCCAGGATGCTACCAACAGTGGCTGCCTACCTGGTGGCTCTGGGTGAGCTGGAACTCAGGGTCCATCCCTACCAAGCAGCCTCGCTGAGAAGAGCGTGTGAAATACCATGATGTTTCCAGGCCCACTGCGACCTGCAGCCATTTACCAAAGGCAAGAGGATTTGGCCTGACCTCTATGGAACATAAATCTGAGGCCTGTGAGCACAGACGTCCCAGGCTCTGAAGGTCCCCAGAGCTGGGCAGATGTCACCCTCCTATCTTCAGCCCTGAGTCACCCCACTCAGTAGTTTCAAGTGGCACCCCTCACAGCAACCTGTCAAGGGGCTCACCGAGACCTGTTCTCCCAGAAGCCAGTAAGGCTGAAGCTTCAGGCCTCTCCCTGCCACTGACCCCTTCCCTGAGAGGGGCTCTAACACTTGGTATTTATAATCCTTTTCTGAGATACAGCACCCAAAACTGAGTACTCTTCAGGCCCCACCAAACCCAGATCTGCCCTAGTAGTACAAATACTTTTATAACAGAATATTCATTTATTCGACAAATACTATCAGTGTACAACACTCCTATGTGCCAGGCACTCTGCCAGGGCATGAGCACATGAGGGCGGCTGCTGAGTCCTGCACTCAGGTGCACAGTACAGGCCCAGGCGAGCACAGTACCAGCAAAGTCCAATAAGGGCCTTGCAGAGTGTAAGCCTGCTCAACTACTTGCCCATCCTCAACACAACTGGGGTTTGCTGGGAACATCCAGGGACCTAGGAAAAGCAGGGGCCAAGCCAGAGAAGCCCCACTCTGGCCCCTGAGGCAAGGGACAAGGGCACACGAGGTTCTAGGTGCTGGGAGCATTCTAGGGACACCGGCTCAAGAGTCTTCCCCTCCGGGGAGACCTCTGGGCCAGAGTGACATTTTGTTTTCCATTCCAACCACTGCCCAGCTTCCAAGCTAAAAACGCTTTGAGGTGGTGGGTTAGGACAGGGAGACAGGGAGGCAGGGAGAGACAGAGACAAAGACAGAGACAGAGAAAAGACCAACCAAGACAGATGGAGACAAAGACAGATGAAGACATAAGAAGGAAGACAGAAAATACACAGAAGTGTCAAGAAAAGGCCGAGGCTGACACAGACACACAGGACAGGGACAAAGAGATGAAGTGAGATGAAAGCAGACTGGAGAGAAATAGAAGAAGAGAAGAGCCGAAAAATAAATACCTGCCACCACAGAGACCTGGACGAGAGCACTGAAAGTAAGAGCCACAGTAGCGTGATGGATGCCTAAAGCAGGGTGGGGCCCCTTGGGCACAGCCTGGATACAGAGACCCAGGCCCACCCTGGTTAGAGGGCTGGGAAATGGGGCCAAGGGCAAGAGAAAGCAAGGCCAGGCCTCCTAAGAACTCTTCCGGCAGGGCGTGTGTCTGCGAAGCCAAGAGAAGACGAAAAGACCCTGGAAATCAGAAATGGCATTGCCACTATCAAGTTGATCCCATGTAAATATCCCTCCCCAATAACCCCTTATCCACCCATCCTCAGACAATAATAAGGGCCAGCAAGGCAGCCCAGATTGTAGGAAGGTTGGAAGGAGCAAAGGAGAGGAAAGGGAGACTAGGAGAATCAATGGCAGACAGGCAGATGTCCTAGCATCCATTCCTCTAGGGCACCATTCATTTCCTAATAAGACCGTCATCCTCTAGCTGTGCAAAATCATGTGGTGGCATGAGAGCGGGGATGTGTGGAGGAAACCACCCTATGCTGAGATAGAAAAATCGTCGAGAGAGGGAGAAGGAAGAAGGTTATTACATAATTTCCACTTTCTTCCCTCCACCCTCAAAGTAATGTTCTATCTGACAGGCTCCTCTCTGAGGGGGGAAAAATGACAAATCCAATCCAAAATTCAACAGCCTGTGTTCTGTTCAGAGAGCACACAGTGTACTGTACAGCCCATAAAACTCCAAACAGCCTCCAGACACTGCCGCAATCGTCCTCCATCAAAACACTTTGTCTTGCATACAAAAATAAGATACAGCGCTGAACAGAATACAAAATCAGCCCATTACAGTACAGGGAGACTGCTACTTAGCAACGAGGGGGCTCTAAAGCCTCGATGCTCTACAGGAAGCAAAATCTGTCGAGCCTGTTGGGCAAATGATAAACATTAGCAGTATTAAAAAACACAAAAGCCATGTAAATGGATAGACATAATGTGGAAACGAATTTATAGAATAAATTGGGATGGGGGATTTGCGTGGTGGGAGGAGAGGCTGGGATCCAGAGGGGTAGATGGAACAAGCTTCCCCAACCCCTGCTAAGGCACCATATGGAGACAGAGACATGTGTATTTGGGGGCAGGGACATGTGAACCCCCTTTTCACACAGGGGCTGTAGGTGAAGGGGTGGGAGAGAACTGGTGAAAACACTGTTTAAAACCATGACCTGCAATGAACTTTCCCAACTTTCTCGGTTCAGCTGGCCTGACTAGGGCCGGGGGACCCAGGCACATAATCGCAGCACTAAGGTAGCAGTTATGTGGGGGATTTATCTGCCCTGGGGCCAGCATCGCACCCAGCACCATCACGGAACCTGATACTTGCTGTAAACAAAATCCCTGGCCAAAAAACAAAAACCAAAAAACACAAAAACAACCCAGATAACAAAACCAAAAACACCCCATCTGGGCTGGAAAATCAGCATATTTCATCAGGTAAAGGGGAAAAATACTCTGGCTGTGAATCAGCAGCAGGGTTTCGGATCCCAGCCAAAACAGGAGCTAAAAAGCAAAACCATATTCTTCTGGTCTCAGTTTAGGCTCTAGAGGCAGAAAGCGAGAAGGGGCGGGGGTGGGGGTGGGGGGGACTGAGGACGGGTGGGGGGTGGAGAGTAAAAGGGGAGAGGCAAGAAATGTATTTTTCATCAGCTAGTGTATAATTTATAAACAGCATTAAACAGTTTTTGTTTTCTTTTTCCTCTCTCCCGTGTATGGGCTTGGACGGTAGTCAAGCCTGCATTAATTTCTGCTTTGGGTACAGTGTGTTCTTGGAGGCGCATCTGCAAGCGATCATAAACTCTCTGGAATGCTGGCAGAACATCCAGACCTGCCGGCAGGCCAGTGACGACACCACTCTGGGAAAAAGTTCGGGAAGCAAGCCAAATTCAGAGTAGGGAGAGAGAGAGAGAAAGAGAAGTGTGTTCAAGAGCAAGCTGGGGGAAAGTGGCTCCCTTCACCCTTTCCTCTCTCTACATCCACATCACCCATGCGGACCGAAGGGAGGGCAGCCCAGCCTCTGAGCCAGCCCCATCTGGTCTTCTCCACTTCCTTGACCCAAAAACCAAAGGTTCCCCCACATAAGGAATGTGGAGGGAGTCGAGGAACATGAACAAAGTTTCTTCCTGGTCATCTTCCGGGCTTGCCCTGGTGGTAGGAAGCTAACCACAAGGGAAAGTTGGTATTGACTGGAGAGTGGGCAGAGGGTGCATGGATTGGCCGTGGGCTCTCACAAGCCTGGGCGGTCCCCAGTCTCTTGCTCTGAGCAGATACCTAATCTGGGAGGAGAGAGGTGGATGGGAGGAGAGACAAGGTGATGGGGAGCCATCTTTGGACTCAAAGGCAGCTCTCCAATCATCAGCGTGGGGACCACCTCCCTCCATCTCCTCCCAGTCACAGGGAATTTTCCAGCTACCTCTCTTCCCCCACCTTCTCTATCTTTGAGAAGAAGAAACTGAAACCCACAGCTCAGTGCTCCAAAAAAGAATAAATAAACAAAACAGAACAAGGACACCCACAGATCTTTGCCATCTTGTAATGCTTTTTTTCCTCCATCCAACCGCGACAGAAGAAAGTCTAAGAGATCCAATCTTGCGGACCCCTCCAGCCCTTTTCCCTGCCAGGAGGGTGACCCAGGTCCCAGGTGATAAGCCCCAGCCACTCCATGCTGCTGCTGAAATCAGAAAATCTATCAATGAAAGCCCTCATTCTTTCCCCATGGCTCTGACTCTGGGGAAGAGCCTTGTCTCAGGGACGCTCCTCAATAGCCAGGGCTTACAGTGCCTGACAAGGGCAAGAGAGGAGTGGAAGGATGGGGCCTCCCACCTGGCAGAATGGGGCCACATGGCCCTAACCAGCACAGAAGGCACAGGCCTCTCAACAGTCCAGCCACACCCCAACATAGATGACCAGTCTTCATGTTCTCCAAGGGGCTTTATTCACCCTATATTCTAGCCTAGTGTATATAAAAAAGCCCAAGAGTCCCTTCTATTCCAGACACAAAAATGTGTCAGCTTCTTACTCAATCCTTCAGTGGCTCTCCAGTGCTTCAGGGAGAATGTAGATCATTTTGCTACTCCTTCCACAGATGTATCTCATCCATCTCTTCTAAACCCTGCACTCTGCTCTCTCCCTGCAGGCCCAGCCTACACGCGCAGGTTACACCACCCACCTCCATAGGTGGCTTGGGCTTCCCCTCACTGAGTCCTTTCCAAATGCTATTCTGTTACCCTCTGGCACAAAACACCCTCCTACTCCGACTTTCTCCTAGATTTCTTAGCACTTTGCACACATTACCATCTTGTATGATGATTGGATAGTCATACTCATCTCCCACGCTAGACTCAAGCTCCTTGAGGGCAGGGATGCTGTAGTAGTCTTCACTGTTAAGTGCACAGAGCCTGACACACAATTTGTGCTTATTAAATATTCTCTGGTTCCAAAAATGAATGACACTCCCAGAATAGGAGCAGGCCATATGAATACTCAAACCCTAATCGTATGCAGCCGAGTCAAAAATAGGGACAAGCAGTTCTAGGCATGCTCACTTATAAGCCACCAGGACGTTAAGCCAAGCTGTGGGAAATCTACTTGGGAAACCTTACACTGGCCCATCTCAGAACCAACTTGAGTCACTGCATGTGTCTGTGGTCTCTGCATGGACATCTCAGAGCTAGGAATCACTTCTCATGTTACAACAAGGAGTGGCAAAGAGACAATGGATCCATAGATGCTTCAAGGCCAGATCCCCAGAAGGGGTCACGCAGCAGAGGATGAGGAGGGACACAGTCTTCCTGGGACACAGGAAGGGGAGGGGCCACAGTCCTACACCCAAGCTTCACCCTCCACCAGGGCCGGCTTTGCAAAGCCTTGGAGGCCATTTCTCTTCCCACCCCAAGCCTCTTTCCCCAATACACAAACCCTTCTGACCCCCAAAACCACCTCTGAGAATGCAGGGCCTGGCCAGATCATCTCATTAGTTAATGAGTTCGGTTACTGATGGGTAAACTTATTGTGATCACAGGTATAGCTCATAAACACTTGATTAGTTCACACATTCAAATTGAAATTAAAACTTCAATTAAACTGAAATTCACTACTACCATTTAGGGTCTTTAAAACAAACCCTAAAAACAGAAAGTAAGGGAGAGAGAAAAAGGGAAGGCACTGTGTCTCAGAAGGGCCTCCTACAGGGCAAACTTCTAATTAAACAAATTGTCAATTTCAACACAATGCAAACTGATTTAGGAGTGTAATTTTAGTATTCTAGTCACTGAAAATAAGAACTGCATTGTCGATCTCCTATAGGCTGATTTCGTGTGATAGGGAAATGAAGAGGAGAGGAGGACGACAGGGAGAGAAAGGAGGAAAAACTGCGAAGGGAGAACAAGCCGGAGCGCTGTCTCCCTTTCAGAAATGACATCTCTGCGGAATTCAATGCGGCCTATTCTCAAGCATCGGAGAAACTATTTTCTTGCCTCCTCCTTCACCCCACCCCAACCAGATTAGAAAAAAAAAATTAATCGTGTATGATGACAAACTTGGCTCAGTACTCACTGTACATACTGTACCCACAAGTCTGGCTCCCGGCCAGGCCTGGCCTGGAGCCAGAACTACAATAACAAACACAGGCAATGCTAGCCAAGAGGGGGTGGGGCAGCACGCAGAGCTAGCCAGGAAGTGAGCGCCGTTCAGCTCCGCTGAGCAGAAGAAAACAGCAGGAATGTGCCAGTACAAGGGTGGCAACATTTAAGGGGGCAACCACGACCCCTACCCAGATGCTGGACTCGTTTCTCCACAGCCTGCCCCTTTTGAAAAAAAAAAAAAAATGCCACCCTCCGCCCCTCCGCCCCCCTACCTAGGATTCTAGAGCAACTACTGTTCTTCCAGGCTGTGGGCTGCTTCAGCCCTTGGTCATCTTCTGTAGTATGGGTCTACTCTATAGACCTGGAGCACCCATTCTCACTGTCCACTTTCTTCATGGAGCCTTCAAACTAGAGCAGCAGGAAAACCTCACATCATCTAATTCAATGTCTGCTCTAAAACATCACCTAGTTCTGTGTTCAGGCATCTGGGAGTAGGCATCAGAATATGTAAACCACCACTGGAATCTGTAAGAAGACCCAGCGGCACCAGCCCAGGCCTCTGACCCCAACTACCCAAAAAGACCAGGTCACTGCAGAGGCCCCCAGGGCCTGTTTAACAGGGGCCAAAAAATTCAGGAAATAAAGTAGCCTCTAGCCTCACTAAGCCCTTTGTGCTATGTTATTTTGAAGACCTCTCAGCGGAGAGGGCGGGGGGGGACGTGAGGAGTATGCTGGACAACAGAAAGAAAAAAAGAATAGAAATATCAGAATGTAGGCTGGGAGCTATCTGCAAGGGTGAATTAAAACACGACTATGACTCATCACACCTGCCTAATCATCAAATCATCCTTTCCAAGGGCACTGGCAAGTGACTAGCAGAGGGACAAATCATTGGACACAATCGGCCTTCAGTGCCCAGTAAGACAGGCATGGAAAGGAAAAACTAGGCAAACAGGACCCAACGCCCAAAGCCTCTGGAGCAGCCATATGAGATCAGGGGATCTGGAAGCAGCATCTTAGGTGGGACCAAAGTCAGCTTCCCCAGGGAACTGCCAGCTCCGCAGGGCAGTTGCTCAAAGTCACGCTCTTGTCTGAACTGGGGACACCGGGCCCACCTGACATGAGTATGCCAGCAGCCCTTTCCTCTCTGCGGCCGCTCCCACCAGCCCACCAATGCCGCTGATGTGTGATTCACAGCAGAGACACTGGCTAACTCACACTGGGTCACACTGCCTGGAAGAGGGATACAATATGAGCCAGGGGCTCCTGGCTGCCCCCTCCAGTGAGTCCTTGGGACATAAACAGTTCCTACCATAGGAGGGACTTGTCCGGAGAGAGGAGTTTCCCTGTTCATCGGCCTCCCAGGCTGCATCCTTCACTCAACAAATACTTGCTGGCACCAATAATGTGCCAGGCAGTGTGCTGGACATAATGCAGACAGGATCTGACCCCATTACATGTTAGGCATGGTGGTATGTATTCAAGGTGAGCCTCACAGCTTCTCTGAGATAGCGTTAAATATTTTCATTTTACAGATGAGGATACTGAGGCTGTAAGAGCTTATGGTTCTTGCCCCAGATCACATCAGTAGGTAGGTGTCCAGATTTCTTCCACCGTGTAACCCCGCCTCCCAAGTAAGGGAGATAAGGCAAGTCCATAAATAACCGTAACACAGAAGAAAAACTGCACCCAAAAATAGCTTCAAATGAAGAAATATGGGCACAGAGAAGGCACGATTGCTTCTGGCTGGAGGTGGGGAACAGCTGGGAACGGCATCATGGAAGGGACCTTGGAAGATCTGGGAAGATGGGAGACGGGTTATTCCAAGTAGACAGAATGGGGCAAACAAAGCCACAGAGCTCAGAAAGCAACAAGCCCATGAAGCAAACCAAGAAGATTAGTCTGGCTAGAGCACTGGACTCAAGGAAAGGGCAATAAGAAAGGATGCTTACTGGGGCTGAAAGGGCAAAGAGGCTTTACCAACAGGCTAGAAGTGCGCTGCCCCAAAAGTGCCCAGCACCACGCAGGGGTCTAGGGGAGGACACGCCACACTTTGCAGTAAGGCAGTGGTGAACTAAAGCAGAAAAAATCAAGACCAAGAAAGCAAGGGAAGAGTAACCAACCTGGTAGGCAGACAGGTCATGAAACCCGCCACACCCTGAACCTTAAGTAGCGTACAAAGCTGAAGGGAAGCGCAAAGATACAAGGTGTAAGTCACTAAAACAGAAGAAAAAGTATACGTGAGTGCCAAGCAGATCCGGACGCAGGAATGCCTGGAAGTTAGGGCTCTGGGCCGAGGTGAGACAAGTGGGCAGGAGGAGGATGACTGAGGGGAGCCAGGGGCCGGGTCGGGAGGGTCCACAGGAAGGAGGAACAGAATGCACGAAGACATGGGGACGGTAGACATGCGGAGATAGATAGCTACCAGCTGCCTGCTGCGGACAAATCCCTGCACCTGGAAGAGGGAAGAATGGGAAGTGAGAAAGACTTAGGACACTTTAGGAAGGGCCATGAGGGCCAGGGGGAGAGGCCACATCCAACACAATGCAGAACCACATGGGCCCTGCAGCAAGGCAGTGGTGAGCTGAAGCAGAAAAAGCGACCGAAGAGCACTTCCACGACTGGACACAGGATGGGCTCAGGGGAAAGAGAGTAGAAGCGGCCAGGCAGGCAGGGAACCGGCGGATGGGGACACACCTCCGGGGCAACAGGCTCAGAAACAAGGATGAGGGAGGAAGGTGCAAGCAGAAACCGTTAACATTTATTAAATGCCAACTGTATGCCAGCGGCTTACTACAGATGCCTTCAACATATATTCTGTCACCTAACCCTCCAAAAAATTATGTGTTAACACCAGCACTTGACAGATGCAGAAACTGAGGTTCACAAGATGAATGTAGCTAAGTTCACACAGCACATATCACAGACAGGATTTGAACCTTTGTCTGCCCAACCCCGAAGCCCATTTCACAAAAGCCAAACTGCCTGGAGGGCCACTTTCTGGAGCCAATATGGGGAAAGGGGAGGCAGGCCTTGGCCTACATGAGGAGAAGACAAGACCAAATAAAACAATGGCCCTCTCTTCTCCCCTAAAAAATGACTCCAAGGTTGGAAGGCAAGGAAATTAAAGGGAAGAGAATATGCGCCTGGCAAAGAAGAGTTGAGGCCTCCACAACTAAAGTCAGGTGACCTAGGCCTCAAAGCCCCCGTATCAGACCTGCTAGATCCTTCCCTCCACCAAGAACACCCGGGCCTGCCAAATATCAGGTGCTTCTCCCCATTCCAGGCCTCGTGAAGCAGAGCAGCTTTGCCCAAACATGAGCAAAATTACCAGCAGCCACCCAGTCGACCTCACTGGAATTGGATAAAATTAACTTGCAAAAGACAGCAGGCTATAACTAGCTTTGTGTTCCAACCTTTCTACATCTATTTAATTAAAGGCTCCTGTATAATGTGAACCCAATAGTCAGATTCATTAGACAGCGAGAACTTAATTCCACAACTGTTTCGCTAATGAAACTGTAGTCTACTTTGGAAGGTAGATCACACGGGGCACTGGTGATCAGTGATGCCTAGGAGACCCAGGAGAGCTTGAAGGTGGGTTCATCCAGGTAGCCCCACCATCAGGATGGATCTTGTGTCATGAGCCTGGAGGGAGGGTCCAGGGAACAAGATAGACCAGGGCCCCAGCTGGCAGTGGGGACATGCAGGCCGCAGCAGGCTCTGACTAGCGGGGAAGGCAGGCAGGAGATAGTTGCCTGTATCTGAACGGGTCACTAAGGCGACCTTGCCTACCTGAATGAGCCAGTAAGTGCATTCTCAGCCGCAAACTATCCAGGAACCGCTTCCCGCAGAGCTCGCACCCGTACGTCTTCATCCCACTGTGCAGCTTCCTGTAAGGGAAAGGAAAAGAGAGGTTGCTGCTGCTCTGGCTGGACGGGAGGCACAGCCATCCACCACCTGGCATGGCAGCCATCCCTCCGGCAGGTGATAGGCGGAAGGGAGCAGGGGGCACCGATGGAAACCCATCCCTGGATCCTCAGACAGCGTAAATCATGCCCTCTGCCCAGGGACTGCTGCCAGTGAAGCACCCATTCCTGGTCTTGTCCATGGGCTTTACCGCTGGCACATGGACTGAGAAAAAAAATCAGATCCATTTCCAGAGGGAGAAAGGATGAAACACCCAGGACAGTCAGACAGACATAATGCTCACTGTCAAACCAGCACAGACCTCACAGGAGGCCCGCAGCCTCTGCTCACCTCTGTGCAGCACTGCCTTCCCTGGGTGGTGACTGTGAATAAGCCCATTGGACCCAGGAGGGCTACACCTGTATCTTTTCTCTCTCCTACCTCCAACTTCCACTACAGTGACTAACATAAAGGAGGCTCTGAATAAGCCTATGAATAAATTAATGCCCTTATAGACACAAGATACTTCTTTCTCTGGCATCCAGATGTTCTTAGGACTGCAGTGACCCGCCCCAACATGCACAGCTTCCCCCCAAGGCTTGGCTTTAGAAGTGTCTTCCCTCTGTCTTGCCCCAGCAGAAAGCAGAGTTTCAAGAAACTGGATAACATCATTCTATAAATGTAGGGTGGTCGTAGTCATCTGTGGCTCTTCATACACATTCTCTCTCATTTTGCCATCACTATGATTCTGTGAGGTGGACTGGTCCCATGTCATCACCCCTGGGAAGACCAAGGTCCCAGTAACAACCGCTCACAGGCCCAAACTGCAGCAGTGCTCCCATCCCAACTCCCAACCCAGGGCCTCTCCCACCAGACCCCTGGCTCAGTCACGAGCCAGCATGGGAGCTGGTAAGATGCAGGGAACCGGGTGCGCCATCAGGGAGCCGAGCACTGGGGAGAGGCTCCAAGCTGCCGCCCACCCACACTTCTGTTGTCAGGCCCATACATGCTATTGCCAGATCCAGGAACCGGCCTCCACCTCCACCCCAGTCTCTGCACCATCCCTGCAACTTCCCCAGGGGCCTTGGCCCTCAGGACAGGGCAGGCGTGGCAGCCAGAAGCAGGATCTGGGGGCGGTGGAGCAGGCAGAAGAGAAAACAAGGCCCTCGCTCTCCATCAAAATGTTGACGTGTTAAGACCGTAGTAAAAGGCTGGAGAGCTGGTACTGACAACAGATAAAACTGCAGGTGGGGAGAGGGAGTATCACACACTCAAGCTGGCAGCATCTAGATGGTAGCAAAACCGAGCCACCCACTGCCACCACCTTCCAAGTCCCAGAATGACAAGCCAGCAGTGTGTCAAGACCATGTGGTGGACCCAGGTGAGCCTCTTTAGCGCCACAGTCAATGGGCTCCCGCAGCATGGGGACCAGCATACGGTATCCACTGTGGGCGGCCTTCTGATAGGGATCACACAAAGTTCTCCGCAGAGGTCTTTCTCAATCACATTGTTTTGTTAGCATGCTTTCCCTTTCCCTACTTGCCAAAGACAAATGATTTCTCAATCACAAACACATACACACACACACCCTTATCTATGACACTGTAGGGGTACCACCCCCCCATGTTCTCTTGCTCCTTGCCATGCTGATCCACCCAAATTGGGAAATATTAACAGTACAGAACATTTTAACTGAACATTCTTAACTCTAAATAGATTTCACAATGTTGGGCACTGGGACACGTCCTAATAGCATTTTGGACAAAGTATCTTTTAAACCACGTACCTAGGTATGTGAGCGCATGCAAACACACACAGTGGTGGAGTATTCCTGTCACTTGCCCGGGCATGAAAGATACTTGCTTTTCTAAGAGATGTTCTATAGGGTGGCAAAGGCTCTATTCACAAAGGGTTCAGCAGATGAACTCGCACACAGTCATGGTAAAATCTGGTGGATGGCAACATAAGGGTTTCAGTTTATTTTCATCCTTTTCTTCACCAGGGATTTGTTAGCTCCTGGGGTGCTCACTTCTCAGGGATGGCTGTCAAGAGGAACAGGAGGACGAATACCCATTTGTATTTATTTTCCAAAAGGACACTAAAGTGACTGGTCTTCAGATTTAGGAGCCACTACCAGGCTAAACTCCCCTCTGGGGCTCCCATCTCTTCTCCCTGAGGGTTCCAGATCGAATCCCTCACCATGATAAACACTCTTGGTTTGGGTAACACCACTGCCTTTTCTTTAGCTGTGAATGGATTTGCCTGGCAATTGGTGGAAGTGGCTTATCTCGGCCAACTGGATCGGCTTGGTGTGAAAGATGACAGGCACTTGCCCTTTCACTACAGAGGTGGCAGAGTACAGAGAAGAATGCCCAGCCAGCAGCCAGAAGACCTGCATCCTCCCACCTGACTCGGCCATTAACATTGGACAAGTCATGCTATCACAATCTCTCTGCATTGGATCACCTATAAAGTGATGTAGATCACATCAAATATTTTGAATAGAGACAAAATTTTATCATTCCAAAGTCTTACCCATATTCTTTTACCCAGCCTACAAGGTGGTCCTCTAAGGGGCACTATTATTCTCCCTGAGCCACGTCCCACTTGTTATGGTGCACTGTGATGTCCTCTGACACTGAGGCAGCCAGGCTAGGATCGTCCAAGCAAACCTCTAGACCCAATCCCAGCAATCTGATCATTTAAAATCTATTCCAAGTGGCCTGAGTTTCCTCCTTCACTCACTTGCTCTTTGTCTTTCAGTGAAAGAAACTTCCAGAAGTTACCACCAGCCTGTCCTCGGAATGACTCTGTTGTCACGCATTTCCCTGCCTTCAGAGACCCGGGTGTCCTATCCTGTCTAATCCTCAGGGTAAGGTGACTGCCCTGCAACTGACCCACTAACTCAGTGCCCCATCCAGGTTACCAGAGATGAATATGGTGTCCATGTGATTCCACATGAAGTACAAGGGCAAAGGTCTTTCCTCACTGGCAGAGAGACCTGGGCAAAGCACACAAAGTTCATTAGAGAAAAAGGGAACAACCTCACAGGCCCAGGAATTCAACAGAGCCCAGCACTGGTTTGCTCACATCTTTAATTCTGGTTCACATACCAAAGGAAGAATGTGGAAAAGTGAAGGCTTCTCCTAATTCAAAGAAAATAATGGTGGAGAATTTCCGTGCATTTGAGGGACCTGGCTACCAGCAGACTCTCCATGGCATAGTCTGCAGAACAGCCAATGTGGAAATAGAATTCCAACTGGTTCCTGGAGCAAAAGTGCAAATTCGTGTGAACTCACAGTCTATTCCCTCTTTAGACCACAACCTCCCACCACTACCATCACCACATTATGCAACTGCAAAGCATTTAGATCAAAATGGAAATTCTATCCACCTCCTTCTTCCTTACCACATACTCACATCTTCCCAATCTAGTCCTGTCTTTTCATAAGGTTTAATTGCACGTGGCCATCTGAGATTATCAGCCTCCACTGTGACAGGAAAGGAAGACATCTGGGGACATGTTTGCACCTTTCTGCACACTGCCTTAGTTGGTGGTAGAGTTTTCACACTCTCTTCTCTGAGAAGAAGCTACCTTGCTGAACACCATTTTGAAAGTAACCCAGTTCTAGTACAGCCCACGCATCTCCATCCTATACTCAGTGGAGATTCCATTGCCCCATATGCTTCAGGTCCTCACTCTCCATTCCTGGGGAACAGACTCAAGTTCTCCCCAACTCTTAGTGGCTCATTAGGTAAACTCACCTTGCATGTAACAGATTTTCACTTATGTCCAAAAAGACAAAGAACACATTAACCTCTAACAAGTTTCTATTTTCTCAAGAAAGCTGAATCATTATGAGAAATTCAAGCTAAACAAATCTGAACCTTTTAACAAGTAACTGAAGAGAAGAATTCATTCCTTCTCACTGGTTTTCAGCCACACAACTCTCACTAGTCAAACGAAGCTAGCAAGATACAAGCTCATCATTTGAACCATTTCTGTGCCACTGAGAGTCTGAAAACTCATAAAGATTTCACCTGGTTTAGAGTGCAAACTCCATAATGGCAGAGCCCATGCCTGTATTTCCTTTCCTCATGAGGCCTCATTCAAAAGGGACTGATCAAGGATGTTGGAGAAATCCCTCTCTGTAAAGTGGCATCTATGGCATTCCTTTGCTCATCCTAACAATATTTCAAGTACAACAGCTTCATAGGCGGCCTCCAATTCAAAACTGGACCCTGTCCTGTGGCTCCTAAAGTCCATACAAGGAAGGCTAATGGCTACTGCATAGAAGCATGAAGCCATTAGACCAACCTACCATCTTCAGGATAAGCCTTGATCAACCTAGCCTACCTAGAACAGCAACAGCAGCATAAAGGGCAGCGAGGAGAGACCCAAGCCATACTCCATCCTCCCTACCTTCAGCCTCCCGAGAGAGCTGACCACAACAGTTGACCCCCAAGGGGGCATTCACCACGTCTACTCTCTGCAGGGTAAGCTCAGCCCACTTCTGTCCTGTGCAGCCAGGGACCAAGGGGAGAAGGCTATGAGAAGAGCTCACTGCACTACCAGGTGTCAAAGGGAAAAGCCCAGCAGCACTGCCTAGCTGAAAGAGAGAGGTTCATGTCCCAGCACTGCCAATGTCACATTGCTTCCCAGGTTCCTGAGTCCAGGGGCAAATGCTCAAGTTGGAGCAGACCAACAGGCAGGGAAGGTTTAGAGAAAGAAACCTCAGTTTCAGTAATCCAAGGGTTGAAATTGTCTGACCTGTGAGTTTTGCTGGAAAGACCAGCATGGGGAACTAGGACCTGTAACTGGGAAAAGTGAACGGGAGGGCTCCACAGCTGGACTACCCACTGCTCTCCCGTCTTTGAATGAGGAAAAATAAAGTGGGAAATCCATCCTGTAAGGGTATTTATAAGATGATGATGTCCTTGTTTTCAGCCTAACTGATCCATCCTCTGAACCAACACTCAGACCACATCAATGCAGTATATAAGGTCCTTCTAAACTCACCCTATTGTAGGTATGAGGCCATTCCACACGCAAAAGTCACCCCAATGCTTTGGATTTTTGCTTTCTAGTTCTATGACCATCAATTTGACCTCATTAGTGCAAAAGTCACCCCGATGCTTTGGGATTTTTGATCCTATGACCACCCCTTTCTGATCCCATGACCATAAATTTGACCTTCTCAGTGCTTCAGAGGAGTACTCAGAATAGATAGGAAGCAGATGGGAGATTCTGTAAGATCCAAGCCATGACCTAAATGATCCTCTCTTCTCCAAAATGTCTGCTGTCCCCATGAGAACCAACACTCTCTCCAGGATCATCTACTTACCCAGCCACCATGCAAACTTCCTGGTCCTCTCGAGCAGGACCTGGGCAGTTGGTGCTGACATGCAGACTTGGGCCCCACGTGGGGACAGCATAAGGTAGGTCCCTTTATGGAGCTCTACCAGTGCTCTCAGCCTCAAAAGCAACCGACTCCTAAGCTCGGTGATAAGAGAACCTCACCCCTAGCCTCATTCACCTTTCCAAGTAGACACAGAATTGAGTAAAGGGAAAGCTTAAGTACTTTAGTAATGGGCTCACTCTTCCTCCTTAGACCTTTTAGTCAAAAACACACTGTCAATGTCCATTTACCTTTAATTCAAATGACAAAGGAAAGGTGAAATAGTCAATGCCATTCTGTGCTCTAATTTTGAGAGGAAGGGATGAATGAAAAGTTATGAGGCTATCAGTATTTCCTCCCCAGAGCAACTTCCAGGGACACTGCAGAGTGTTTCCATATTCAGTTCATTCTCCTGTACTTTCTTTTTTAAAAAATTGTTTTTAATAGAGACGAGGTCTTGCTATGTTGCCTGGGCTGGTCTTGAATTCCTGGGCTCAAGTGATCCTCCCATCTCGGCCTCCCAAAGTGCTGAGATTATAGGCATGAGCCACCATGCCCAGCCATTCTCCTGTACTTTCTATGTGTCTTTTTGTGGGAAAGGAATACTCTAAACAGAAACAGAATCTGTTCTACTAGCGGCCTCCACCCTAAGCCAGACTATGTTATTCATAGGGCATCAGGATACTCTGGGGAATGTTCCCTTCCTTCTAAGGGTGACATCATGTCTTCCCAAGGAATGTCTCTTCATGCCACCAAAAGTGCCACATTCCAGGCTAAGTAGGCCATTAGTCATACCCAGTGTCATTCTCCTTCCATATTTTGTAGGAATATTAAGTTCAAGATTCAAGACTAAACCATTTATAAGTTCCTTAAGACTATACACTCTGTGGGGGCAAGAACTAGGTCTTTATCTCTGTCTTTTATGGCCTCAGCACAGATTTAGGCAGCCAGAACAGATATATGAGAAGCTATTGCTAGTGAAGCAATTTCCAACCACCCTAAGACAAAGGGACACCTAACTACTAAAATCTAGCCCTGGGACTGCCTGGAACCAGAGAGGAGGCCTGGTATCTCAGGGGAGAAAAAGAAGCAATCACTCTAATGTTGGCTGGGGAATGGGTCACTTTCATTTTCTTAAGGCATAAGGGAAATTACCCTTTTGCCCACTTTTTTTTAATGTTGAGATTAGATAGTCATTTGACAAGCTGTGAATGCTTAGCGGGTATTACCACAAATTATCCTTCTAGCAATAGAGTTCGTTGCTCCCTGACTAGTCAATATTAATAAACATTACCGAATGCTTTTACAACACAATTTATTTTTTAATATAGCTCTTTATGTATGCCATAAAGTAAATATACCAATAAAAGTCAAGGATTTCAAACAACAGATTAAGAAAAACAACCAAGAACTAACTGAGTGCTAGTTAACACCTTCCATGCTGTAGGTTTTGGGAGCACACAGCAGGTGCCTGTCTGCTGGGGATCCAGACCAGGAGAGTTATGGAAGACAGTGGCCATTTGGTTGTTTTGGAGCCATTTAAAGGGAAGGGGAGAAAAATACCAAACCAGCTGTGTTTTCTTAAGAATCACCTTTTAAAAAGTGGTATATTGACCATGTATATATGTATACATATAATATACACTGGACTGAGTGCAGGGGACTCGGCTTTCACTCCAGCTGTGCAGATGTCCATTAAATAACCTTGGCCAAACCACTTAGTTTCTCTAGATTTCACCTGACACCTCTGCAACAATGCCAAGGTTGAGTTGGATGGCTTCTTAGGCTCTTTCCCATCAGGTTTACAAAACTGAAAGGCTGTGGGGCTGACACGGGTCTGTGCTGGCTGGATTAGATCTCCTGCATAAGGGTCCATACCAGATTCGTCCTCTCAGTCTTCCTTGCTGACCTCAGAACATAGCAGGGGCTCATTTTTGTTGACTGAATGAGCAAACAAACAAGAAAGGGAATCGGAAGAGAAAAACGTAGAGGTGGAAAAAACTCACCCTGTGTACACACATATGCAGACACACAGACACACACACACACACACACACACACACACCAGTCAAAGAACAGTTTCCCCTACCATCCAAAAGAGAAGTTCTCTATGGGATTCTTAGAAAGAAAGCCATGCAGCTGGGCGCAGTGGCTCACGCCTGTAATCCTAACACTTTGGGAGGCCGTGACCAGCGGATAACAAGGTCAGGAGATCGAGACCATCCTGGCTAACATGGTGAAACTCCATCTCTACTAAAAATCCAAAAACATAGCCAGGCATAGTAGCAGATGCCTGTAGTCCCAGCTACTCAGGAGGCTGAGGCAGGAGAATCACTGGAACCCATGAGGCGGAGGTTGCAGTGAGCCGAGATCACACCACTGCACTCCAGCCTGGGTGACAGACGAGACTCCATCTCAAAAGAAAAGAAAGAAAGAAAGTCATGCATCCTATGCATCCTGCCTCGGCCTGGATGAAGGCCAATCTAGAGCTGACTGAAGAGTGGAGGGAACTGTCCTGAGCCTTGAAACTATGAGGAAGGACAACGGCATTCCCTGGGGCCATGACCACACCGAGTACAGCACTTTCAGATCAGGCTGCCTGCCAGTGCTAAAATACAATGTCAGAAATGACAAAGGGGCACACTAATCTCCCTGCAGCAACTGCTCAAGGAGGGATCTTCATGGCTGCGGAGCACCAGGAGGCCTGGGCTTCTGGCTGTTACGTAACCGGTCTTTGTTTTAAAATACTGAGTTATCCTAAGTCATTTATTTGAAATATCTCTATCAACAAATTTCACCAAGAACAAAAGTTTTTCATTTGTGCACTGGGCTATAGGATGATCTTATCGCACACAATCTCATACAGTCTCTTTCAACAAGGTCTTAGCGTGCTTATCTGTGAAGTTCCTGGTAGCCAAATATGATTGAAATGTTCTATTTATGCTCACTGGATTAAGGAGATGTTGCAAAACTGCACAAAAACCTGGCAGATGTAAGCAAGGTATTACAGCCAGGGCAGTTAAGATCCAGGGGGAAGAGATCAATACACACTTTTGTAGTTTCCTTTCTTTTTCTTTTTCTTTTAAGAGACCAGAAAAGTTATGCTTTTAGAAAAGGAAAAGGAAAAAAATAGTAAAATGCCTTAAAGATTTATAGCTTCTCTGAGCTTTTTCCAAACCCAAAACAGGGCACCATGATGCATACTTGATGATGTCAGCCTAAGGGAAACAAAAATAAATCCAAAATATTCTCTCCAGATCCTAAAAGGCCCTATAAGGGAATTAAACTATGATTATGGATGAACAGGGTTTTTGTTCTCCCTCTCCCGTACAAGGCTTTCAACCGGCACAAATAACCAATTCCTGGGAAAACAGTTCTCAAAAAGCTACAGACTTTTCCTTTATCTCCTTGTCTTGCCTGGACACATGTGGAGGAAGTGTTGTCTCCTGGTTATCTAGGATCATTTTTATATGTTTCCACTCTAGCCAGGAAGCCACAATGCTACCTTCAGATCCCATGGACCAGCCATGGAAACTCAGAGATTGTTGAGAATAACTGAAGTTTATTAAAGGCCTAAGAAGAAATTTCCTCTGGAATTAAACCATTCTGAAAACCTTTTTAATGTATATGGCCTCATTCTTTCTGCTTTGGTACACTGAAAATTAAATTACTTTTCTATGAGGATTCTGAGCTGGAGAGCTATCACTCTAAACATCAATTATGAACACAAGATAAGAGACTGAACGGATTACCTGTACGGGCACCAAATCACATTGTAAACATTATTGTCATTTTAATGAAGAAAAAAGGCAAAAGCCAAATAGATATTAGCTTCTTTACTGGTTCTTTCTTCTTTTCTTCTAGAAAAATGCAAAAAAGAATATCTAGTCAACCGAGGCTTTTTTTGTTTTGTTTTTGTTTTTAAGATGGAATCTCACTCTATCATCCAGGTTGGAGTGCAGTGACACGATCTCGGCTCACTGCAACCTCTGCCTCCCAGGTTCAGGCGATTCTCATGCCTCAGCCTCCCGAGTAGCTGAGACTACAGGTGCGTGCCACCATGCCCAGCTAATTTTTTTTTAATTTTTAGTAGAGAGGGGGTTTCACCTCATGGCCCAGGCTGTCTGCAACTCCTGACCTCAAGCGATCCACCCGCCTCAGCCTCCCAAAATGCTGGAATTACAGGCATGAGCCACCACGCCTAGCCCCAACTGAGGTTTTAATAATAAAGAAGGTAATGCATTTATAGATCATGTCTGACTTTGAAAGGGCTTCTTGAGGATCATCTCAACCACCTTGTGGCTGACATGGAGAGTACAGAGCCCATTTTGTGGATGGGGAAAGTGAGGCCACATGACTTACTTGCCCATATAAACAGGTAGACATGGCCAGACTTCTCACCTCAGGGTCTGCCTTCATATTCCTACCTAAGCCAGAGTCCTTCCCTGAAATGGGCAGGAAAACCAGCAGCTAAAAAGGAGTCACCGAGAGCATCCCAGGCTTTTCCCAATCTAACTGAATAGAAACAAGAACAGAGAGGCCTCTAAGAAAAACAGTAAATTAAATGATGGCACCCAGAGTCCACTGACAGGCTGTGAGTTTCACAGGGACTTTATAACCTCCTACAGGGAAGGCATGCCGACTCATGCCCCACTGCTACTCCCCCTATATCTGTTAAGCGCCTACTGTTTGCTGGACTTCAGTAAAGTCAGGCTGCTCCTGAATCACAGCCCATCTAGGTAGGTTGTCCATCAACACAATTTTCCATCATTGCATTTTGTTGATTTCCTCTATCACATTTAACACAATTTTCAGTTATATATATTTTTTATTAGTATTCTTTATCTCTACTAGACTATAAGTTACATTAAGGCAGAAACCATCCACTATAACCTCAGAGTTTGCCAGTGTGTGCTGTACACAGTAGGCATTCAGTACACTTTCCTCAATAGCTTTGTTGCGATATTTTCCACGTACCATAAAATCTAGCCTTGTCAAGTATGCCATTCACTGGTTGTAGCATATTCATAGAACTGTGCAACCATCATCACTATCAAATTCCAGAATGTTTTCATCACCCTGAAAAGGAACCTTGTACCCATGAGTAGTCACTCTCCGTTCCCTTCTGCCCCCAGCCTTTGGCAACCACAAATGTACTGTCTTCCTCTACAGATTTGCCTACTTTGAACATTTCACATAAATGGTATCATACACTATGCACCCTTTGGGGCCTGGCTTCTCTCACACAGCATGTTTTCAGGCTTCATTCCTATGATAGCTTGTATCAGTACTTTGTTCCTCTGTAGGGATATACCACATTTTGTTTATCATTCATCGGTTGATGGACATTTGGTGGTTTCGACCTTTTGGCTATTACCAATAATGCTGCTACGAACATTTGTGTACAAGTTTTATGTGTGGACATATGTTTTCACTTCTCTTGGGTATATACCTAGGAGCAGAACTGCCAGCTCATATGGTAACTCTATGTTCAACCTTTTAAGGAACTGCCAGACTGTTTTCCAAAGCAGCTATACCATTTTACATTCCCATCAGCAATGTATGAGGTTTCCAATTTCTCAATACATTTTTGGACTAAGTGAATAAATGAATAAAGATTCCTCCTGCTGTAGAAGCCCCCGAAAAAGGGGATACAGTTTTGAGGCTTCTTTAGTAAACTAGCATCTTCATCTGCAGACATGACATGCTACACTCATGTTTAACAGAAACCCCAAAGAATGCTATTTATATGTAGTTCCTTTTAGAGAATCAAGTGAGAAATGAAGAAAAGGAAAGAAAAACACCAGACAGCTCAAAGTGGGCACTGCTTTCACGTATGTGATTTCAACTCCTACCCTCCAGCCCATGTCTAAACTCAATAATTTAATAACGCACATTCCTTGAACAGATTTAGTTGAAAATATAAAAGGGATCCTAGCTCAACTGAAGTCAGCTTTGATTTGGTCAACAGTGAGGGAAACCTGATTTGACAGCCCTCCTGTCTCTGGTAGAAAGCTTGAAAATATACTTAATAATAATAATTAAAACAAAAATGCATGAACAAAAATATCCCAGGCAAGCTCCAGGAGTGGGACCCACGGTGCTGGAACCTGTTGAGAGACAGCCAAGGGCGAGAGCCTGTCTTCTTGGGCTTGTTAGAGTGGGCAGGGTGTCCCAGAGCAGGCTGCGGCAAGAAGCTCTGTTAAGGGCTCCCCAAACTTCTTCTTCTCCCCCGTTTCTTTTTTGTAAAAGAAGTCAGCCGTACTCCTTTCTGCAAACAAAGGCTGGGACAGAGCAAGGCCCTTTGCAAGCTGCAGGTAATTAAAACGGCCTGTAAATGCCCCAGCAGAAAGCACTTCAAAGAGACAGTAATTCCAGCAATGGCCAGTCAAGGCTGTATGGTGTAAAAATTATGAGTTTTCCCAACAGGGAGCTTTGTGTGAAAAGGACAGGGGTTGGTGGCAAAAGGAGGGTGAGCCACAAAGACAAGGTTTACAATTGGTGTCCATGCCCAGTGTGCGCGGGAGTGTGTGTGTGTGTGTGTGTGTGTGTGTGTGTGTGTGTGTGTGTGTATGTGTTTGTGTCTGGCAAACACAGGCCAGAGAAAGGGGATTGTGTGCATGTTTGTGAGAGCACACATTTATCAATGCTGAGACGGTCCAAGCGTGTGGGCATGGAGATAAAAGGAAAAATAAAATAAAAGCAACAAATACGAATCCTCTTCCCTGCTGGGCCTCATTTTCATGGGGAAAAGTACCAGGCAGCTTGCGTGCTCCTCTTGCTCCTTACATGCAAGGCTGCCGAGCACACAGGAAATGCATAACACCCTTGACTCCAGGCCCAAAGAGCACCGAGGCCAAGCAGCGGCTCTCTGGAAACGTCCACACTTTCAGTCTCACAGCACGACACAATACCCAACAACGTACTGCATGCTATGTAATCTCGAAACAGAGAATGAAGAGATAGACTCTTAACCTTGACTCTGACTGCATTTGCTAAGTCACCTGTGCTACCGCCTGGGTGCCCTGTGCTTAGATGATGCAGCGATGGTCCATGGCCTGGAGGAGAAGAGAGGCTGGAGCCTCAATGCACAAGGACGTTGGCCCCAATATTACAATACACTGACACACATCAGTGATCACCTGACCACAACATCACACATCTGGGACGGAGGGAGGACCTGTCACTAGCGTATCTTTTCTACATTTTTGTGTGATCTCCCTGCAGGAACCTGATACTTTCAAGAGGACATTTCACTAGGCAAGAGGGTCAGTACCATTCCTAGAAGCCTTCCCCAGTTGCTCCCCTCTGTCCCCTCTCAAAGCTGACCCCCTTTTCCCCCCAGCCCCTGTATTTTAAGTGTGTTTCTGTTGGAGCAGATGTACTCACTAGGGTGCATCTGCTTGTTTCTCTGTCTCTCCAGCTGGATGGGCAGCTACATGAAGACAGGGCTTTGCCTCATTCATCTTGTATTCTCAAGCCTTGCAAAGGGCACAGCACTAGTGGATGGATGAGGGGTGGATGCATCCTAGTTATACAGTGGGTAATAAATCAGTTGGGATTTGGATGGAGTAGAGCATATTGCTTAGAGCCGGGTACCCACTGCTCCTCACCCTCATCAGCCAGCACACGTTCATCCTGTGCACAGGAGCCTCAGAACCTGGGACGGTAGGTAGGAACAAGCCCACGCTCGCCAAGGCGGCAGAGAAACCAACGCTGGCCAGGGGCTTTATTTCCCCATAAACAAAATCCTGTTCTGCCTCCCTCACAGCCCCACTCACTAACTCCTCCCTGACATTGCTGGTTTTAAGCCCACACATAAAAATGTCCTTTACTATTTTTATTTAATGAGCTTTCATTTTTCCTCCCCGTTTTTGTAAATGAGAAAGGAAAGCCCACCTCCTAATGGGGATGGGGGGAGGAAGCAGAGTGGAATCTTTTTTAAACGGGCCATAACTTCATGAAAAGCTTTCTCCTCCACAATCCCCCCAGCTCCCCCTCCCCAAGGCCTCATGTTCCTCCATCCTCCCTACATCCTCCCTTTCCACCATTCAAAACAAGATGCATGGATTTTGGACATTTGATTACTTTTAAGTATATATTTTTCCCTCAAATAGACTGAATATAATGGTTAGGAAATGTGACAGAAAACTATTCTGAGCCATTTATTGCCTTAATACCCACCTTTGTCCAACAGGCAGTTTTGACAACAGCGATAAATTCCAAATTTATGTCAACAGAGCATATGTTGAACACCTCATTTCTGAGCTAAAGCGGCATGCTGCCCTATAAATCACCGTTCTGTTTGAAATGAAAGTAGATTACAGGCCTGTGTTATTGAGCAGTTAGAGCTATAGTCATATAAATCAGAACTTTTAACTCTAGGCAATCCGTTGTGCAATTAACTAAAGGGTACTTTGTCATTTCAAGGCTTGTGCACAGACTTGGCAGGGCATAGAGCTACTGGGGAAGGGGGTGGGAAGGAAAAAAAGTTTTTAGGCAACAGGAAGGTTGTTGGCTGTGGCCTCCACCATACTCCATACAATGCCTTAACCCCCAAGCACCACTGCCACGAGAACCTGCCAAGCCTGAATACGGGCAAAGACAACCTCATAATCAGCATCTGCCACAAAGACAACATCACACTGAGGATTTGTCACCAAGTCACCTCCAGAAGCCCAAGTGCCTTTTCAGTCATTCATTAAGCATTTCCTGAGCACAAGCCAAGAGCAAAACATCATCTCAGGTGCTAAAATGATGTCTGAGACACGAAAAGTGATAACTATAATACCAACAAGAATGTTTAGATGATATTTATGATGAAGAAGAATTAGAAGCAAATCAGTACAAGACATATGTGAGCACTTACTATGTGCCAGGCACTATCCTGTGCATTTTTATGCCTTATCTCATTCAATCCTCAGGACAACTCTATGAAGCAGGTATTTTTATTTCTATTTCTTTCTGAGGCACAAGGAAATAAACAACTCAATGAGGGTCATTAAGCTGGTAAGTGGCAGAGCCTGATACAACTAGTTAGTGGAACGAAAAGTTTAAGAACTTAGGCTGACACCAGCCCTGTTTGCCAATTCTGGATCTACAACTTACTAGGCTCTAAGACTTTGGGATCCTCCAAGTCTCAGTTTTCTTATCTGTCAAGTCGACTAACAATACTGTTACCTCAGAAGGTAGATAAATGTGACTGTGCATGTGAAACAGCTTAGCATAACACTGAGACCACAATGTCTTTATGAATAAACGTGTAGCTACTGTAAGTCTAAAGAAGAAGAAAGGCCCCTGTTCCTGGCCAGTCCATAACCTGGTGGACAACAAGGCAGAGCTGGAGAAAGAGACAGAGGAGGATGTGGTGATGTGCCAATATGTCAACAAATGACTATGGGTGTGCAGAAGAGGAGCAGACCAATAGCAGCTGCCGTCACGGGAGATGGTCTGAGGACATGGTAAGATTCAGTTGGTCCTTTCGGGGGCTCTGGAAGTTCCGAACGGTGCTAGCTACCCATGTTTGGAAATGTTAAGAATGGAAAAGCCTTGGATGAGACGGGGAGCACCGTGTGATGGGGGCATCGCATAAGCCAGGACTTGGGTGTTAGAAAAGCATGTCCTGCCGGGCAAGCCTTCAGGAGGCTGGCCTGGCTTATCCACGGTGGGCAGGCAGAGAAGACAGTGGCGAGAAGCCTGCGGAGACGGCAGAGTGGGCTGATGATGCCGAGTCCTGAGACTGATGCTGAGGACTTTGGTCCCAGTGCTGCAGTCATCGAGCAGCCCCAATGTCCGTCTTGAAACAATGGAGCTGGCTGGGCGTGGGAGGCTAAGCGTGGGCAGGGACCATGGAAGGAGACAGACAGAGAAAAGGGCCCAAATTCTAAATTGAGAAGGAGAATGTTTCCGAAGACAGTAGTTAGGTCAGCCTTCCAGAACAAAATGCCAACATGATATCACCGTCACACATCTACAGGACATTTCTGTTCCCTAGGAAGGTACAAGAAAAGTGAGACTGGAACAAACCTCCTATCTCTACCTACTCCCAAGCACAGGTGCCTGAGTGACTCCACGGAGTATGAGTTACCACGGCAGGGCACTCAGAAGAGCTGTTGCTTCTGTTTGTTACCTCCATGCAACTAAACATGCCATCCAGTACTCATCAGAACGCAGATGGCAGCAAGAATGGGCAGTCGAGGAGCTACACTTCTTCCCTTCAGCACCCTGCACTGGCTACCGACTCAACATGGCTAGGAGGCAGGTATCCTCTGTCCTGGGCCTAGGCAAGTTGAGAATCCATTGATTGATGGATGGATTGATTGATTGGTATTTATTTGGCGTAGTGAAGGATACAGCCAAAGCATAAGACATCAACCTACCCTCCTAAAGCTTTAGTTGAAGAGGGAAGACAACGCACACTATAACAGAAACCAGTACTTACATGTGCACGTCAGGTCCTTAGGACAATCTCAACACCCAGCCTGAGTGCAAATCAAAAGCTCAGGCCTCGCCGAGGAGGGGGCCTCATGCCTGGGCTCAGAAGATACCAAGGAGGCAGCAGACACAGAAGAGGAGATGGTTGTTTCAGATGAGGGGGAAACAGGCACCAAAACAGCATCATTCCAGAAAAAGGGGCAGCCAGCCTGGGGCCAGGCAAAGCAGAGGCGAGGTGAGTGTTGTGGAGGGGTGTCAATAATGAGTTTAGACCAGAAAGCTCATGGAGAAAGAGGTGTGGCTGAAAAGCAGACAAAGAGGGAAGCATTGTTCGTTCTTGACCGAGGACGGAAGGGGGCATGAGGATTACAGAGTTCAAGAGCTGAGGTCTGACACGCTCTAGGAGCCCTCGGTGCTATCCTTCCTATCCTGACATATGGTACTACAGAACATCTGGCCTTGGAGGCTGGCCAGCCACTTGCTCCCCCGGCCTCCTCCACAGCCGCCCATTCATGGAGAAGCAGATTCTTTGCGTGAATATCAGGGTGATGGGCCTTCCGGACACTCGCTCTGTTTGGTCACTTGCCAGGATGCTCTGTCTTGTCCGTAGTTGGATGCCAAAAAGGCAAGAAGATGCTGCAGAAACTGGCACCTTCCATAAGAATCCCCTACTACACACACACACACACACACACACACACGTGGACCGTGGGCACATACCCACACACGCCATCTCTCGCCATCTGTTTGAGCAAACTGCTGGTCTCTGAGCAGGGGGGAAAGGAAACCTCTTAGAGATATTTGTTTAATATCTGAGCAGTGGGGGAGCAGATGAAGTATGCAAGTTTCATTTAGAAAATCGTCAAGAAACTATTATAGTAAAATGAGGCTTCCAGTTTCCAAATAAAGCTAAAATGATCACACGGAACAAACTGGCAAAGCTGGAGAGTGAAGAAGCAGGAAGGAAGTACAATAAAAATAATAACAGGAGGAAAATAGGAAGTCATGAGATGCCAGGGAATTAGCGGCAGACCCCATCCCCTTCAGGACTGGGGATCAGGGAATCAGTGTGAGCAAATGGCAATGGGAAAACCACAAATCGAAAGCAACAGCCTAGAGAAGGGTCTCCTTCCATCTTCAGAAGTGCGGTCTCCATGCTCCAGCAATTCCTCTGTTCCTAGACGTCCATTTGCATCTCAAGACTTGCACTGTATAAATCCTCACAAAATCACTTTGGAGGAGAAAGAGACTGGCATCCATCTCTTACCCCTTTTTTTTAGAAAATTGGGCTGAGAGAGCAGGTGAGGATCAGGAAATGAGTAAGTAGCCCTATAAGAGGAAGGGAGAAAGACGGGCACAGTAGCTCACGCCTGTAATCCCAGCACTTTGGGAGGCAGAGACGGGTGGATCACTTGAGGTCAGGAGTTTGAGACCAGCCTGGCCAACATGGTGAAACCCCGTCTCTACTAAAAATACAAAACTTAGCCAGGCATGGTGGTGCACACCTGTAATCCCAGCTACTCAGGAGGCTGAGGCAGGAAAATCTCTTGAACTCGGGAGACAGAGATTGCAGTGAGCCGAGATCGCACCACTGCACTATAGCCTGGGCAACTGAGCACGACTCTGTCTCAAATAAAAAATAAAAATATAATTTAAAAAATAAAAATAAATTTTAAAAAAGAGGAAGGGAGAAAAGAGTGGTAGTTGACTCAAAAGTCAACACAAGCTTATTGCCTACTAAATGCAGGGCATAGCATTAGCCACTACAGAGAGATTCAAAGAAACATAATACACAGGCACTGCCTTCAAGGAGCTTACAATGAAGTAGGGAATGCAAGACATATGTATGTAAAAGACTTTTAAAACAGTGCACACTAATAATATGTGACAGGAATAAGAGAGATGCAAAACTTAGTGCTAGATGAAGAGGACTGAAAGTTTGGAACGTAGGCTCCAGGCAACCTAAGTAGAAAATAACCTCTTCTCTGCGTGAAGCTGTTTGCCATCTGGGAGTACCACACCCACCTCCAAACACCGATGCCTCTGTCTTGCAGCTCTCACATCCTCTCCTGGCCTCCAGTGCAAAATTCTACATCTACCAAGCTTAAAATATGAATGCTACCTGCTCGTCAGTCATGGCCTGTTTCACTCTAAAATGGCAACCCCCATAACTGTCATTTTACATCAGACCCATGACCAGTCCTCCCGCCCTACCATGCCACTTGCCTCTCTCTCTCCAGTGTGGGAACAAAGCCTGGCGGCTGGGCCTGCCAACAGGTCCTGTGCACACTTTCATCCTGCTCCATGACAGGCTCCGCCCCAAGGGCCCCAGAGCCCACGCCTTGCTCCTTGCCTTCTTAAGAAGCTGCCAGAACAGGAGCACCTGCCTGAGCGGTCCTCTCACCGATGCACAGCATGGGGCTGGCCACACTCACCACCAGAACACGCGGATGTGCTCAGAGCAGCCAGACAGCACCTTTCCCGCCTCTGTCCTACTCCCTAGGGGAGGAAGGAGACTCCATCCAGGTCCCAGAAAGCCCCCTACTCCAGTGTGGGCGTTTCTCCATTGCCTTGCTACACTGTTTTCTCCAGAGAATCCATCCTATTCCCTCTGCCCAAAGAAAAGGGCATGGTCAACCTTAATGAAATAAACTGTAATAGAGTAGGCAGGGAACTTCATCTCCCTTCCAGAAGACACAATCTAATTCACACTCTAATTGTCTCACTGGAAGCCTCCGGGCCTCTCTCCACAAGCCGGCTGGAAGGATGTGGAAGTGTCATGGCCTGGAAATCCTCGAGTCTAGTCATATAAATACTTAATTGCCATTGGAACATCCACATTGTGTCACTTTGGTATACCCAACCAATGCGTGGCCAAGTTCCTTCCCCGGTGAGGCTGAGACATGGGAAGTGCCATCAGCGGCCTTTTCATCTTTCTCTTTCCACTTCCATTTCTTTCCAAGGATACTTCCATCTTGGAGAGCTCTTCCTCCTGAGAGCTAGGATGAGGGCAGCGGTATGAGTGGGAAGAGCCACGGCTTCTTTAACTGCTGCTGGCTGTGACCTTAATCATGACAATGAAGTTTAGTTTCTCTTTTGGTAGAGAGATGAGAATAGCAGAACTTCAAATGGTAGAAAAGGGTCGGTCTCCTGAACAATGTACCCCAAAGGTCACTGCTGCATGCAGGAAACAAGAGAAGACACAGATGCAATGTCTGTTTCCATAACAGTTTAACCTTCTAAGAATCAGAGGGCTCAGATGGCCTGGGATGTCCCTGGACCCTCTATGCATGCAGGAATAAATGAATGTACTCAAGCATTCCAGACAGATCTCCCAGAATATTTTTAAAGACCTCCAGAAAATAAATGCTGTATAGAACCTGGGATAATTGTGGTGATCTTGGTGAGGCAGGAAAATGGGATAGTAAGTGTGAGTATAGGACATGTGACTAAGGAATGAGAGCTAAACCCCAGAGACAGCACAAGGTGACCTACAAGGGGGCTAATGCCCTGCAGTTAAAACTACACTTGAATCTTAATAATAAAACGGAAGCAGCAAAGACAAAGTCATCCTCAGTAGAAATATTCTCAGGTTCTGTGACGAAGAGTAAAACCTTCCCCCCCCAGAAAACCCACCCCTTTTCGTAGGCAGTGATTTGCCTGATGGTTACTTTCATTCATCTCTTGGTGGGGGCACACTGGAAAGCTCATCTCTGTAGCTACCACAATTCATCCACAGCCCTCAAACTGACAGCAGTAGAAGGTAAGAACCTCAGAACATTCCAAACATCGCCAAAGTAGGGGGAACAGCTCTCAGACTGTCACAAACTCTCTGTAAGATCTCGCATGGACCACTTAAATTCTCTAGGCCTCAGTTTCCACATCTGTAAAATAAGATGTTCTCTCCTACTGACAGCCTGTGGACAGATCTGTAATCTACGAGCTCAGGAGTCCCTCCCTTATGTGCACAACACCTGGAGAAACAAACCAGACTCCGATTCCACAGCTGCTTTTGGGTGGCCCTACACAGAGCACCCTCAGCCCCCAAACAATGGGGGCTTTAACCTTTGCAAAATGCCGAGACAGTACTTGAAGGCTCATGCTATTTTTAACACTTCTAGGAGAATTCGCTTATTTTAAAAACCACACCCAGGTTGTTCACAAAAGGAAGACAAGTTAGAAGAAGGACTCCAGCAAAGGAAGGTTGGGAAGGATATCAGCACCCCAGGAACACTCTCTAGGGTCCAAGCCTAATGAATTCAATGGCATTCCATGCAACCCTCATCCTTTACTCAGAGCCCTTGTCATGAGATTCCACACCACAAAGTGAACTCACTGCAGAAAAGGAACCTCCCCAACAAGAAGGAAGTGAGGGGTACAGAGAAGATGTAGGAAAAAGGCAGATGTTCTTTCCTTTGAGCTGAACAGGAAACCAGCTGAGTAAGAGTCCATCCTCCCTGGCATTTCAGATAAAAAAGGACTTCTGCAAGTCACTTCTTAAGGCAAGAGCGCCTGAGAACAGTAAAAGGACAGCACTGGCTCCCATCTGCCTGAGGATGAGCCACTCAGATTTCTTCTGACTCACTGTATTAGTTCGTATTAGTTCCTTTTTGTTGCTATAACAAATTACCATAAACTGAGTGGCTTAAAATGGCACAAATGTGTTATCTTATAGTTCTGTAGGGAAGGAGTTCAAAATGGGTCTTGCTAGGCTAAAATCAAGGTGCTGGCAGGACTTTATGGATTCTGGAGTGTCAAGGGGAGACTGTCCCCCTACCTTGTTCGGTGTCCAGAGGCTGCTCTCATTCCTGGGCCCATGGCTCACTTCTCCTCTGACTCTGACACTGACACTGACTCTTCTGCCTCCCTCTTCGCATTTAAAGACCCTTGAGGTTATGTTGGTTACAATGGATCCAGGTGGATAACTCAGCATAATTTCTCTATCTTAGTCAGCTGGTAAATAGCCTTAAGTCATTTCTTTGCCATGTAATCTAACATACTCACGGGTTACAGAGACTAGGATGAGAACATCTTTAGGGAGTCACTATTTTGTCTACCACACTCACAAATTGTACATCTTTAGGAGTGGGTGTTTCATTTCATCATGGCAGCCACAAGCTGCCATAAGGAGGTGGAGTATCCCACAGAAGGACTCACAAGTCACCTTCCTAAAAGCCCAGGCACAGTATACCAGGAATTTCTGGAGCACTGGAATCTATAGTTCCCACTGGCATGATCCAGCAGCTGTATCTGCCTCTGTGTGTGCACACATGGGTATACAGGTATGTGATCTCAACCCCCAAGAGAATGAACTACAGCCTATATGCATTCTTGCATCTTCCAGGGGATCTGGCACAACTCTGGAGTCTGAATGACTCAGTGAATACTGGTGGCTTATCTGATCCTAAGGCCAAATAATCCTGGAACCAGGGAACTGCTAAATCTTAGCTTTGGAATTAATCTGAAAGGTATTTATTTAGAAGAACATGGCAGTGTCTACCATACAATAGGCACTTAAAAGTTTTTCCCTCTTGCTTCTCTTCTGATTCCATTTCTTTTATCCATTTTCATTGTTAAAAAAAAAAAAAATGACTTCTCCTGGCTAGCTCGGTGAAACGCCGTCTCTACTAAAAATACAAAAAATTAGCCGGGCGCCGTGGCGGGTGCCTGTAGTCCCAGCTACTCGGGAGGCTGAGGCAGGAGAATGGTGTGAACCTGGGAGGCGGAGCTTGCAGTGAGCCGAGATGGCGCCACTGCACTCCAGCCTGGGCAACAGAGCGAGACTCTGTCTCAAAAAAAAAAAAAAAAAAAATGACTTCACAGATGAGGAGGGTGAGTTAAAAATATGCAATATGAGTAAGCACCAATAATGAAGCTTTTAGCACATTTGAGGATTTTCAATTCTTTGAGCCTTACCTATCTCCCACCCATCAACTTCATGGTCCTAGGAACCCTAAATTTCAACTGTGCTAATTACTTCACCTGTGCTAATTAATTTCAACTGTGTGATCAATCCTAAGTATACAGGGTTGTACCCAGTTTCTCCAGTAAGCCATGGACTGATCCCATTCCCATTTATCAAAAATAGTAACTAACCCTTTCCTTACCCTCACATCTTAAGAGACAAATGAGCTTCTAAGCCTATGATACCAAAAGCCCTCTATTTCCCACCTTGCCTTCTGCTACCACTGAGTTTGGATACCAAAAAGTAGAGAAGGAAAAAAGAAAGAAAGAAAAGACAATGAAAGACCCAGTACAAAGCTGTCATGTGAAAATACAGCCCTGTTTGGCGGTAACGCAACCAGAGTTGGGAGATCAAACCAAATCTGCCGGAGGTTTGCAAAGCATTCTTTCCCTTTACCTACTTTGGCGCCAAGACAAACGCCAGGGACACAGCAGAACGCCAATGCAATGATTCTGGTGAGCTCCCAGAGTCCTACTGAATTAAGTGTGGAGCCCATATTCAGATTATGTTAAGCATTTTTCACAGCCCTGCCCATGCTAAGAAAAACTGTCATGATCCAGTGTGGAGACACAACCAGCTGTGCTCCTGTGCGTCTCAGGAGCCACACTTCACACCTGCCAAGCTCTCCGCTTTGGGCTTTTTGGGTACTGGTGAAAAGACGAGGCCACTGAGCCCACCTCCATGGGAGATGTCAATATTTCACCAGCCTGTGGGGGCCTCTGAGGAGATCCATGAGGGGTAGCTGCCTGAGAAAGGTGTTCTTTGACACTGTAATCTGGCCATCAGCCTGTTCTGCAGTCCTGCTGTAATCATAATAGGTTTCTGAGGACCACGGGGCCAAGCCAGTGGAACACCTGTGCCACGATGCCCTTGGGCATTTTCCATGGATGGAAAATTTCCATGGATGCTGACCTGCCAGGAGACCCATTTTCTCTACTTACAGTCCCTGATCTAGTAAACCAGGGCCAAGACCACTGAGGCGCCATTTTCCTGCCTTATGCGTGGGGTCACTGAAGGGACCACAGGAAGAGGACCTGAGAGGGAAATCTTACCAGCCCGATGACTGCTCTGTGCCAGGGCTTCAGCCGAAGCTCAGGCCTTAAAATTTAAAAGCCCCTCAGGGGTCTGTTGGACCTCAAACTCACCTGTTGCTTTCTAAATTCCAAGATCAGAGTGAACTTTGGAGAGGCTGGGCCGCCTCCACTCAGTGGCTAGTGGGCATGCAGGAAAGGGGCACAGCAGAAAAGGCAGATGGAGACCTTCCATGGAAGACCCAGTGGGCACTCTGCCAGCAGGTCCTGCTGGGGCTGACCAGCACCACAAGGTGCCAGGGGGTGGGGCAGGGCTGGGGAGGAGCCAACACCTCTGGTTTAGGGCATTCACTAGGATTGAAAACTGCACCCCCACATTTTGTAAATGGATCCATCCACCAAGAGACTCTGGACACCTCAGCGAGGCAGGACACCAGTCAATTTTGTGAAGAAGGGAGTAGAGAGACGGACAGGCAGCAATTTTGATTTTGGCGAGATTTGGAAGGTTACCAGCCCTGTGAGTAGCTGCACTATAAAAAGAGTCAGACACTAAGTATTTCCTTTCCCATAAAATATTCATTGCCGCATGGAAGAGCCAAGAAGCCGAAACCTCAAGCATTTCTAACTTTGTACTGCAGTAATAACAGAGTTTTATAGGAACCTTCTGATTGTACTTACACCAGGCTATAAATACACTTCTATCTCAGAGAAAGGAGGGGAGACACATCTAGCCCCCCTCAGAGTCTGTACTGTAACAAGAAAGACCCCAGGTACACCCACAACTCCATTTAGCATTTTGGCTAGCAAGCAGCAGATGGAGTGATCCGTGATAACAGTTCTTAAAGGAGCGCCTGCCGAGAGGCTCCGGCCCCTCTCACAAACAATGCTCGAGATGGACTCAAAACCTGGTTTATAAATGGTATTGCTGTTGCTTAACAATGGAACAATGTCCAGAGCACTTGATGTTTACTCAGCTCTTGACAATTTACAGAGGGCTTTCCCATCCCTTCATCCTGAAAACAAGCTTGCAAGGGGGCAGGATGGAGGCTCAGGGAGGGTAAGCAACTTGTCCAAGGTCACACAGCTAGAGGGCAGCGGAACTTCCTCCCTCGCTCTGCCCCCAGGCCTCTGGTGCTGCCCATTGTCCCTACTGACAGACATGGTAAGGGAAAAGGTGAAAATATAACTTGAGAGATGAACTGTGTTTGGGCTGCACGGCTGCCCTCTGTGAGTGATGTAGAAAATCAGTCAGTCTTGCAGGAATAGTTTTTTCCTTTTTACTTTATACGAAATAATGAGCCCCTGCCAGAGGTTACCATGATAGGTAATCGGCACAATAAACCAAGTATTGACTGGTGTATCTCTAACTACTCATATGCATTCACCAGACACACACAGACTTCATTTAACCAGTCTTGTAGAGCATTCTAGACCTAACAGGTGTAGGTTAATAAAATGATGTGACAGTTCCAGAACATTTGACACCAAAGTTTCATTTGAAATTAAGTTTAAAAGTAAAAGATTTTTTTTTTGCTGTCATAAAGGAGGTCCTTCAGTCTTCCTAACTTCTCTGGCTCCCCCTTTCACACACACCCGGTTAGATTCTGCATAAGACTTTTTTGTTATGTGAATTCATTGACTTCCAAGTATTTTCTCAAAGAAAGTTAAAGATACAGAGTATGCAAAAAATCCCCATTTTCCCCAAGATACATATATCATACCGAAACCAGACAGATTCTGCCGAAGACTCACTTAGAGCCATTCAAAACCAATGAACATGTTTACACATTCTGAAAGCAGTTCTAAGTCTGTCATCGTCAGATTGTCTCTGACCTGCGGTAAGCAGAATAAACCTCGCATCATTAGAAAGTGCTACCGGAAGTCTCTGAGCATTTTAGTTTGAACTGCAATGAAAAAAAAGGGGTGAGCTATGTCCCCCTCTCAGATTGTTTATTCTGCCTAGCTCAACTTAAAGCCAGTGTGGCCCTCATGGTTTTTAATGGCCCTAAATGACTGAATGAATTTGGGCATTCACTGGAGGGCCATCTGGGGACAGGCCTGCCTATCTGCAAACTGGCAGGCTTCCCTATTTGTTCTGTGGAACAATAAACGTCAATGAATTCGAAGTTTCAATTATTCAGAACGTTTCCAGCACCTGACTCTTAAAAAGAAAAAGACAGAGAAAACAAAAGATTTTATGTGCAAGAATTTAGTAAAAATTTTTGGACAAAAATTTTGAAAGGGTTACTCGGCCTCTGCACTATTGGCATTTAGGACTAAATAATTCTTTGTAGTAGGGTGGGGGAGCAGGAGAAGGAGACTGTCCTGTTCATGACAGGAAATTCAGAAACAGCCCCAGCCTCTACCCACTATGCATCAGTAAACAACCTCCTAGGTTGTGACAAGCAAACATGTCTCAGGCACTGCCAAATGTGCCCTGGAGGACAAAACTGTCCCCCCGTTAAGAACCGCCATGGAAGGGTCAACACGAATCCAAGCGAGTTCTCTACCTCCTGTAGGCCACTGTGCAATCACAAATGATAACCAAAATACCAGCCCTCGCATGCTGCAAGACCATGAAACATCAAAGGATGCAATTACTTCACTACCTTCTACTTACAAAAGCAGGAAAATATCCTACTCTGTTTTGCAAAGTATTTCAGCAGCGCTTAAACCAAAAGGATTTTCCAGTTAAGCCTCAGTTAGCCAGAAAATGTAATGAATTATCATCGCTCCATCCTGAATATTCCAGTTAACTGTTTCATTTTCTTTACATGCGCGTACACACACGTGCATGGTATCACCTTAAGCCACGCTTACTTAGCCTCATAAAGAAACTCAACTCTCAGCTGAAAGCATCTATTTTATTTAGGAGCAGTTGGGAGAGTGAATTGGGAAAGCAACTGCAGAGGAGATAAAATGAAGTTTTGATCACCTCACTGGATGCTGTCTTTTTGGTTGTCCAGAGCTCGCTAATAAAAGCCACTGCAAGCCTAGGGAATGTTGCCTCCCCACATTCATAGTCAACCCATATACAAAGCTCATCCAGATCTTTAGATGTGCGTGCTTGCAAGCACACATGCCCATACACAGCCAGCCATCGATGCTGACACTTATGAATTATACACAGTCATGCCCTTGGGGCACAGCATTAGTCCTAGATTCACAAGTGCCACATCTCAACTAACCTGAAATATGAAAGTGGAAGTGACCAGCGAGAAGGCCACTCTCCAATCAAGACCCTCCACCCTGCTGGGCGCACAAGGGCCTCCAACACACCTTCAGAGTTTTTCAGCTCTCTCCAAAGACAATGCAGCTGACGGAGTCCAGAGGGATGCATTCTCTAAAGCCCTAGACGGTCTCCTGGATGGCACAGTCTTCTCAGAGATCAGGAAACACCCTTGAGACATTTGCTGTTTACCCCCAGAAAGAGAGTGCACCTACAAAGCAAACAGGCCTCTCTCCCAAGCTAACAAGCAGAAACTTTTCATAAGTGAAAGAAAAACAAAGCCTGCTCCTCCCTCGGCATCCTGTCTCTCTCTAGGACTATCATTAAGAGACACTTGATTTCCACACACACCTTGCTCGTCCAAGGAAATCAATATGAAAATCAATTCATCCACTGATATATTTTATCAAGATACATGTGGCAATGCCACATTTCATTTACAGTGCAGCACTCAGAGAAGCCAAGGTCACTGGATAGAAAGCGGGCTGCAGGAGAGAAGGAGGGGGGAGAAGCCCAGATTCTGTGCTGGTTGCAAATAGAAAAGTGAATGAAATAGGAACAGAGATAGAAAAGGGAGCCTAGGGATGCAACAATTACTGTATGTAGGAGGCGCAGCGTCATTGCGGCTTGCCAGCTTGTTTAAATGTGAAATAGTTGGTAGATTTAAAATGCTAACTATTTTTCTTCTGACCGTGGCAAACGAAAAATGGTTTCACAAGCATGCTGGTCAGTAGAATATAAAATATTTTTGAGCAGGAAATGAAGAGGGAGGAAGAAAAAAAAGGGGGGGGGGCGCGGAGGGCAAGAGAGACTAGACAGAATCTGGCCAAGACAAAGAATGAAAGGGAACAGGCAGGTGGGCCAAGGGGCGCGTGCTGGGAGCCGGCGTAAGGCAGGAAGCAAATGGGCATTTCAACAAACCTCGGGGAGGAAAATTATGATATCTGCATGGCTGCGAAGGGGCATATTTTTAGTAAATTTGAAAGTGATTTGCCACACACGACACCATCCTACTCCGAGGGTTCTCCGCCGGCTCTGGTGGCTGCGCCACGGATCAAATGTACTCAGTAATTGCAGAGTCACTGCTACCCTCTCACCTCTAAACAGAGCAGATTAAAATAGCATGAACAGCTATAATAACAGGTTTGGGATTCAGCTTTTTACAGCCAGAAAAATGCTTATGGAAATAAGGATTTTGCTGACTATTTTCAAAGTGAAGCAAAGGAGAGAAAAGTAGCCACTGGAGCTGAAGACAAAGCTGTACCTGGGGCCAAGTGGGCTCTGGGCTACCACACGCCCCCAACCATGCAGACCCATATGAAAGTGGCCAAACAGATTCCGGGCACCTGAATGCACACGGGGAGCGGCGCTCTGCTCCCTCCCAGCCCACCGCTGACACTGGGGCCTGTCTCTGTCCCTTTCCTTCTTGGTCCAGAGCTCAAGAGGTCCTGCAAACTCTATTGCAGTCTTGGAGACTCTATTTCTCCCTGGTGCTTGCAGTAGCCTCCTCTGGGCTGCTTCAGTGCCCCAGGGCTTGGCAGGATAAGTAGCACATCGGTGGCAGGCGACAGACGTGTGCCCACCTCTAGGGAAGGCATTAACTTAAACCCTTTCTAAACTGTCCAGGCCTTCAGTGGCCAGAACTCAAAAACCAGACACCACTTGTCTCTGAGGACCTGAACTTCACTTTACAAGATCACAAGTCTCCTCCAAACACACCCAGGAACAACAAGCATAGTTAACCCTGATGAAGTGCTTACTGTGGGCCAGGTGCTAACAAGGGTTTTACTGGCTTCACCTCACTGCATCCCGTAACACACCCTAGGAGCTAGTTGCAGTTTTTACCCACCATTTTGCAGGTGAAAAAACTAAAGGTCAGATGTTTAAGCAATTTGCCTAAGATCCTACAGCTAAAAGTGTCAAAGAGCTGGGATTCAAACCCAGGACTGTCTGACTCCAGAGGCTGAGATCTTCACTCCACCCCACTGTGCCCATGTGGCCATGGCCATGCAGAAGTAGTGGGTAGCTGTCATATCCAGGAGGTGCTCCCGGGTGTTCAGGCTGGCATAGGGCAGGTGCCCAGGCAAATTGATCCTGGTTATGCAGGGTCATTGCCCTTCCAAACCACCAACACCTTGGGATCCCCCCTAGGCTCTCCTAAGGAAGGGACATAGCTCTAGTGGCTTCTCACCCATCGCTGCAATGGTGGACACACTGTACTAAAGCCAGAGACCAGATGGGACTGAGTTCCCAGAGAGAGAGACAGAGATTTTCCAAAGTCTATCAAAACTGAGCAAGAAAGGCTTAGATCCAGACAACTCCCAGCCCTGTACCCTTCCCACTGAATCTTTCTTAACTTGCTGCAAGTCGCTAGCAATGCAGTCAGGAGGCTGGGGATGGAGGACGGACTTCCTTACTCTCAGTGCCAAGACTCTAGCCTTCCGAGGAGGAAACCGCACCAAGATTCTGCAGCTCCATCCCAAGACATGTGCTGAGCTTAGCTGTGCTGTCCAGGGCAAAAGCCTAATCACATAACCCAAAGCTCCACTTCCGGACTGTGGAGGAAGCATGCATGGCATCAGATGGGAATCAGAGTCTGCACAGCCATGTGCTAACAGTGAATGGAAGATTCAGGCTTCACCAGCAATGCAGTAGGCCCCTTTCTGAGTTCTTCTGACTCCCCAGCCCCCAAATAACCCCATTCTGAGGTCCTCTTTCTGATCCTTCCCTCCTCTAACTATTGACACAATTCCCAGTCAAGAGCTCAAAATCAGGCACTGCCTCCTACCCATCCACAAACGCCCGAAAAGCAAAGTATTCTTAGCAGCCGCAGAAGCAGCCGTTTAACAGAGTGTGTATGTGTGTGTGCATGCATGTGTGTGTGTGTACTGGGGTGGGGAGTGTGAGGGACATCAGACCATCCCAGTGGTTCTCTAACTTTAGTGTACATAGGAATTACCTACGGGGGCGTATTTAATACAGAGTTCTGCTCCCACTCCAGGAATTCTGATTCTGACCCATCGGTGAGGAATTTTCACATGCACCCCATGGGAGTCCAATGCACGTGGTTCAGCAGGTCACTTTGAGAACCCCTTGATCTTCAGTAGAAGAGAAGAGACGTCTAGGATAGAGATTCTCATGAGAGAAGCCGCACCAGGAGGATACATCACACAGGAAAGGCTTTGAAAATGCACATGACCCCCTCACACCATCATGCTGAGATGAAGGGGGTACACTGCTGTCACCAAGATGGTGATCCAGGGGAACCGTGGAGTTGGGGGGCAAGGGGGAACTGCAAGAGCCAGGGAGTGCTAACCCTGGGGCCCAAGGCTAGGTCCAGAAGCCAGTATTCCCTAATCTCTGCTCCAATGGAAGAAGAAAGGACAAGGTCCTGGCCTTCAAGATGCTTAAAACCTGCTGCGGAGAAGAGGCTATTACACCCAAAACAATCAAGGAACATGACAAGCTGATTTCAAAATAACCACAATTTTGTCAGGCAGAGACTCCATTCTAGAGTCAACTGGGAATGGGAGAATACAGGATGGCCCCTCCTGGGTCAAGGAGCTCACTGGGTCCTCAGGCCATGAGTGGCTTCTCTCCCAGGGTCATGTAACCTGGGCCTCTAGTTTCAGCCAAGGACACACAGGGGCTCCCTCCAGTTTGTGAAAGTCTTCAAGGAATAGACTTTCAGAACCTCGCTCAAGAAACAGTAATGTCTGACCATCCCTTCAACCTCTCACCTCACCAGTGTCACTGCAGCCAGATCCCTAACCCCATCCTCGATGAAGACAATGCCAGGGCCACTCTCAACAACAATACTCAGCTTCCTTAAAACGGATGTGAAGGGTCTCCCTACCTTCTCTGTTCTAGACTACATCCACCCAGCTCTACCCAGGACCAACCCCAGAAGACCCAGTTGAACAGGCTGGCCCAGACCTGTAGTCACCCACAGCCACTACCACCTCCATAACTTGACATGTCCCAGAGGTGAGAATGAGGCCAGAATGGACAGCTGCCAAGAAAACTTTGCATGGATAATGAAATAGAGAGAAAGAGTTATTAAGGTTCGTATTTTATGGCTCCTTCTAGATCACATATTTCAATACAGAGCAGCAGATTCACCTCGTTTTAAGACCAGATGGGGCAGAGCTGGCATTAGACAAAAGCATTATCCACGCCTGGGCAAAAGGAATGGATTCCAATGAGAGATCACAGAAGCAAAAGGCTCAGTGCCAGAACGATCCTAAAAATGGCAGAACCTATGGGGCCCAGCTTGTTCCAACCTTTCCATCTAGGAGTACACACTTAGCAGGGGCAGGAGGCTGTGGATATGACTGACGACTTGCTTCCCAACGTACTCCAGACCTCACCTTTTACAAATAAGGACACATCACTGCAAGAGTTGGAGTGTGCAAACCCAGATCTGGCTCCAAAAGGCAGTGATGTTTTCACCTCTTCATGAGAGTGCTGCTTTGCTCATTTTGTTCCCTCTGTTGCCTCTTCATGTGAAAACACACATGTATTGGGGAGTGAATTTCCTTTATTGGAGTCAAGCAGGACCCTAAAAGATCTCCTCTAGCTGTCTGAAACGACAAAGGTCTAAAGCAAGATGGCGTTCCTGCAACAAACAGCACCTGCATCCCCCCAGCCAGTCCTGCTTCTGCCCTAGACAGAAAACCAAAGGAAGCCACGACGGCCCATTGATCTAGGGGAGGAGACTGGGAGGACGCCTTTTACCTTCTGCTGTCCTGCAACCATCTCCTCCTTGTGAAGGAAAGACAGGCCCCTTCCGCAGCCTTGATGGAAAAAAAAAATTCCTACGAGGAAAGACAAAAATGAAAACAAGAATGACATCATGGGGAATTTGTGTGGGAAACCTGTTGTCGGATAGTTAGATAACCTTGGGCACACTCCTCAGCTCCATGGGCCACAGCTTTCTCACCTCTAACACAGAAAAACATAAACCTGTCTCCTGCCTCGAAAGGCTGCTCTATGGTTACGTAGATCAGGAAGGAAAGCAGTGGGGCAAGCTATTAAAAATCAGTAAACTCCAAATGGGTAAGGTGATACGGGTGCTCTCTGTATTATTCTTGAAACTTTTCTGTAAGCTTGAAATTATTTTATAAAATAAAACACATTCATTTCCCTAGAGGACAGTTGAAATGGAGAGCAAATAAGGAATACTGTTAACTCTTTATAGATACCATTGTACTGCCTCTCTTGTTAAAATGAGTGTGTGTTACTGCTACCGCTGTTATTTGTTTTTTTGTTTGTTTTTCTTTTTTTTTTTTTTTTTTTTTTTTGAGATGGAGTCTCGCTCTGACACCCAGGCTAGAGTGCAGTGGCACTATCTCGGCTCACTGCAAGCTCCGCCTCCCGGGTTCACGCCATTCTCCTGCCTCAGCCTCCTGAGAAGCTGGGACTACAGGTGCCTGCCACTGCGCCCAGCTAATTTTTTTGTATTTTTAGTACAGACGGGGTTTCACCGTGTTAGCTAGGATGGTCTCGATCTCCTGACCTTGTGATCCACCCACCTCGGCCTCCCAAAGTGCTGGGATTACAGGCGTGAGCCACCGCGCCCGGCCTGTCATTTGTTTTCTAACTCAAACAAAACTATAAAGGAAAACAGGCAGATGGAGAAGGTAAAGGATCTGGAATCTGTGGCTGATCCCAAGAAGAGGGTCAGGCCCAGTAAATATCTGTCTCCCTCCCACCCCTTAGCCCACTCCCTTTGTGCTGGGAGAGCAAGAGAGTGGGCATGGCCGTGCCTCCCCAAACACAGTGCAAGCTTCCTGAGGTCAAGAGACCACTTCTCTCTTCTTGCTCATGAACTCTCCTCCTCCATAGCCCCGTCGTGCTGCACTCCACACTCAGTGGTCATTCAATACCTGTGTCCAACTGACAATGAGAGCAAGTGAGAGGCTGGAACAGGTGTACCCTGCACAGTCATTAGAACGGAGAGATTTTCATCAGCCTGACTTGGCTTTACTGTCTCCTTCTGGTACATGAAGCTCAGGTTTCGGGGATATGGCCAAGAGATGCTGATTTGCCAGTGGCCAAAATGGTGAGGTCTTCTCAGTGCTAAGGACCCAAGGGGTTAATGCTGGGTGTTTTATTGTTGTTGTTGTTTTTTTTCTGCTATTCCCCCATCCCCTTTCCAAATGACTGGCCTTAATCCCAGAGCTTAGCAAGGCTGGAATTCCAGAACACCTCAGTTCCGGACCTTGTTTGGTAGGGGGTTGGGGAAAGAGGTTCAGGGAAGAGATGCTAAGAGAGAAGAGAGGGTGGGAGAAGCATTTGGGGGTAAATCTGAGGACTCTGTTGCATGCTGTGGCCTTTTCAGTCATCATAGCCATGAACACATGGCCACCCAGAGCCCCTCTTCTTGTAACAACCCCTGGCAAAAGCGCGGGTGACAGTGATGCATTAAAAAATAAAGAAGCCTGTTTACTTCCATGAGTTACTCTGACCCCACAATAAGGGCCTCGCATCCCACTTACGGTGACTGCTAAATTAAGCAAACATGACACAGATGTCCTAAGAGTCACGAAGAGAATCAGGCTGGACTTCACTCCCCATTACCCCTGACCATCTCCCCAAAGCAGAGTGACCTTAAAAGCAGAATACATCTGCTGAAACCCTGTTGAAATTATTCATATGTTTTGATTCCTAATTCAGAAATAATAAGTGGTTCACGGACTCCAAGTTTAAAAATATATTCATCATCTGGTCTCTGTTGCGGCACGTATCCCACTGGCACGGGAGGAGACGCCACAAAAGGCTCCCGTAGCAGCCTGGCGCCCGTTCATCCATTTAGCCATAGGTGACGGGGTGGGTGGCTCCACTGCTCCTCTTTTCATTTTATTAAAACCCTATTTTAAGGCCATTGTCAAGAAGAGTGACTTAATTCCTTTGGAACATAGAGCTAAGAGACTGGCAAACCATAAATCTGGCTCTTTCTTGACTGTTCCTCAGAAAGTACAAGAAATGGGAATTTAGACTCAATTTCAAATACCATGTGTAAACTGACACACAGGGCAGCTCATTTGGAGTGTGTTCACAGCCAACAGGAACCCAAGGCCACCCTCAAACATTCCTTTTCCAGAAAGTCCTCTCTAATTATACACACACACACACACACACACACACAGACATGTGTATACATACGTATGCGTATATATATGCCTGTACATACGTGTATATATGCACACACCTAGTATATGGATACACACACGCACAGCAGTGCTATTCACCCCAAGTGCAAGGTGTTTGAGTTCGATAATCAGGTTTAGATTCTAATCTGGCACAGGACATTGTCTTGGCAGGGTGTTCAACCTTCTCATCTGCAGTGGTCTCCTTCTGGGGGAACCAATGAGCCCCATTCCGTTGCCAAGGCCCAAGAGTGGATCCCAGCAGCCATGTTATCCTACATGACTGCTGTGGACTGAATTGTACCCCTCCAAAATTAGTATGTTGAAGCTCTAATCCCGAATGTGACTGTTATTTGGAGACAGAACCCATCAGGAAGTAATTAAGATTAAATGAGGTCCTAGGGGTGGGTTCCTGATCTGATAGAATAGCGTCTTTGTAAGAAGAGACACCAGCTCACTGTCTCTTTCTCCACCCTGGGAGGACTCGGCGAGAAGGAGGCCATCAACAAACCAGAAAAAGAGCCCTCCCCAGCCAAATCTGCTGCCACTTTAATCTTGGATTTTCCAGCCTCCAGAGCTGTGAGAAATAAATTTCTGTTGTTTGAGCCTCCCAGTCTGTAGTATCTTGTTATGATAGCCTGAACAGACTTAGGTAAACAACACTCACCACAAAGCCTTCGGTGAGTGACTGGCCAAGAGTAGATAACTATCCAAGCTGCATCAGACAGACTGTGCCTCTTTCTAGAATTTGGGATACGCACAGGGAAAGCTGAATCCAGCCTGGTCACATGTAAGCCTGGGAGTCCTGGGGTGGTCATTTTTCGACTCTGTGGTCTGTAGGGAGGTGAAAATGAAACTAGGTACAAAGACTAAACAAGCATGAGAAAGAGAGAGAGAATTCCACCTAAGTTTCTAACAGCTCATTCTTAGTTCCGTCCACTTGCTTTTCAAAGATGAGGCCATGCTCCTGTCCCTGGGCTCCATAAAACCCTTCTTTATTATGATATTAAATCCTCTTGTTTAACTTAGGCTGGCATAACTTGGTTATTTTACTCTCCACCAAAAAAAGCCCTACGTAATATACATTTACATAGACGTCATGATCTTTAAGAGCCAAGCCAGTGTCTTCTTTCTGTTTATTAGCCACCTACCCCCACAGTAAATGTGCATATTTTGCAGAGACCAAATGACAAACATCCATTGAATTGAAACCAACAGGTACATCTGCCAAAGAACACGCCACAAACCAAACACAGCCCAACTCAAGTTCCAGATAAAAAGCAGTCTGAAGCAACACGTATTTCTTTCCTGAGCCACAGATCTATTACAGATTCTAAGGATGCCATGTTTTTCCTCCTATATGCCTCACATACAGGGCGTGCATTCAGGAAGTGAAGAATAAAAGGCCGTTTCCATTTTTGATCCCACCCTCTCTGCCAACCATACCAGGCACACATCTGCTAGAATAAATGGTTGCTATAGAAATCACCATTTTTGGAACAGGCAAACTCAGTGTCTATGAAGAATGCAGCCATTTCAATCCTCAGTGAAATCTGTGGACCTGGGACTCAGGAAGTGTCTTAGAGGACAGCCAGTACCTTGCAGCCAAACTTACCAAACACAGGGTCATGACATTTCACATCTCAGGAAATGCATCTTGACAGCCCAAAATGAAGGGCTGCCAACAGGAACAAAGGTTATACCAGAGGACCCTGCATTGAGAGTAGACTCAGAATTTGGAGATGTCTGTGAAAAGCTACAAAACTGCGAGTACAATATACGGTGCAAGGACTTGGGATCTGGGATCAGACAGTCGTGATTTCAAATTTCAGTTCTACCACTCAAAGGCTGTAGATAAATAAAGCCTTTTATTTATTTATTGCACAGGCTGTGCAAATTACTGACCCACTCTGTGCCTCAGTTTCCTCACCTGCAAAATGGAGATAATACTAGTCCCTATGTCACGGGATTACTGTCATGACTAAATGAGATAATGGGTGTAGGCATTCAACCAATGGCAGCAGTATGAGTGGGATCCTGAAATAGCCGTGGTGCTAGCCACAATCAAGAACCAGGCATGAGAATAAGAAACACAACACAGCCAGGGTTTTGTGTTTTGATCTGGTGAGAAAATGATCTCCCCACCTTACTGACAGCCCCACCAAGGATTCAACTTCCACTCTAGAGCCTAGCAACTAAGACTCCTAGCACTTCCACACTTGCGTTCAGAAGCCATGGTGCCCTGGAGCTGGCTCGCACCACTGTGTACACCTTTTCTCAACTCCACCTCCAGTGACCACACCAGCAGCTTGGAACTAGCCACGGTGGGAGTATTTCCACCACAGAAATCGCAAACACTACCTATCTGGTATTTCTCACCTGGATTAAACATTTCCTAGCACATCAGCAGAAGAATATTCTCACCAGGAAAGTGGGATCTGAAAAACCCAGTTTGATACCTAAGGTTCTGTATAATTCTATGGTGTCTCGTGGGTCAGGCAGGATTCACACTGACCACAAGAGAGCATTCCTGATTGGCTCTCCAGTCTTTTTTCTAACCACTTAACTATGCAGACTGGCTCCCTGAGTAGGTGCTGCCCAAGGATGCACCCTCTTGAAGTGGCCAAGACTGTGTGGCTTCCCAGGAGAGGGAAGGCAGAGTCCAAAAGGCTGAAGAGGAGACAGGTCCAGCATCCACGCTGCCCTGCCCTCCTTCCCCTTTCTTCTACAGTTCCCATTGCTTCACCCCGACTCCAGACCAGTCACCATCCCCACAACCTGCAGACTCTGACAAAGGCCCTCTGCTCCCCCGAAAGGCCCTAATGTGACAATGCCACCCTTTAGAGCCTGTGGTTGGCTTAAGTAAATAAAGCAACCGAAGACATGCAGAGAAAGTGTGCGGGAGGGTCTCAAATTCAGGGGTTGCCAGCAGTGAGAGTAGAGCAGGGACCGAGAGGAAGAAGGGTTGAAGAAAATGGGACAAATTGGAAGAGCAACTTTCATCTCACAGGACAGTGATCTGAGGAGTCAGGATTTCCTTCTTTTCACTTCAGGAAAGAGGATTTGGTTTTAAAGGATGAGATCCAGGGTGGACTGAAGGAAACGGATGAAACAGCAGAAGAGGTGAAGGGAGTTCAAGACGAACAAAGCCAGGGGGAGCCAGGGGAAGTCTATTGGAAGGGAAAACTCACTAGGTGGTCTTTAACCTCACCTGCTCCCCGCCTGCTGCCCTGCCCCTTGTCCCCATTCATCCCATAACATCAGGATGCGTTGTCGACTCTGCCTGCAGTGGTTCTGAGAGAACCTCAGAAACAAAGGCCTGAGGAGTCTGGGGTGGCTCCCGGGAAGGTATGGAAAGATACTCTCTGGCCTCAGCCAACCACCTTCCAAGTGATCGAAGGTAGAGTCCCATCTCCTCTCCTTTACAGATTTCCCTCCTGAAAAAGCTCCAAGAGCCCCCTGGCTCATTCCACTGCCTCCAGACAAGACCCTCCAACTGTGTCCACAGGACTCTGCCATTCTTGTAATCATGAGAGAAGAAGACCCTGCAATCTTTCTCCAAGAAATCCCTTCTCTAAGAAAGGCGCTCACTCTAGAGTAAACAACTCCCAGCAGTGAGAGCTTTCCACACTGAGTGCCAGAAGGAGGCAGCATGCCGTGGAAGTGGGGAAACTGCAGTAATAGTCAAGCTCCTGGCTCCACCGCTTGCTAGCTGTGCGACACCAGGCAAAGCGCTTAACCACCCTGAGCTTCCATTTGTCCTCTGCACTCTGACTTAACTACACCGCAAAACTGTGAGGATTAACAGAGACTGACATGATACAGGTGCTCAAGATACAGCTGCTACTCTGGTGTTAAAAATCCACATTCCTCCATCACTGCAAAGACCCAAAAAGAAGTTTTCTATCCATCCTTGAGTGCCCCACCAACTCTAAACTTCTCTGATCCTACAACCCCCATACAAAAAACACAGCACCTGTTACATTTTCTCGTTCCAGCTTCCCCAGGACAGTGCTGGGCCTCACTGAGAATAGCAGTGGACACTGCGTTAGAGAGCTCCTGGTGGGAAAGCCAGCGGGCCAGTTCAGGTCAGCAAAGGGGAAAGCAGTGGTAGAGAGTGAACCTGTACACACGTGCACACACACACAGACACACACATACACGCATGTGCGCACACACCCACAAACTCATATACAACACCCCCTAACAACGCCCCCTAAATTCTTTTTTTTTTTTTGAGACAGAGTCTCACTCTGCCGCCCAGGCTGGAGTGGAGTGGTGTGATTTCAGCTCACTGCAACCTCCACCTCAAGCGATTCTCCTGCCTCAGCCTCCTGGGTAGCTGGGACTAAGGCACCCACCACCACATCCGGCTAATTTTTTGTATTTTTAGTAGAGACACGGTTTTACCACCTTGGCCAGGCCAGTCTTGAACTCCTGACCTCAAGTGATCCGCCTGCCTCAGCCTCCCAAAGTGTGGGATTGCAGGCATGAGCCACCGCACGTGGCCCCCTCTAAATTCTTTGTAACAGAAGTCAACCTGAAACATCAACCTGAACTCCAAGTCACTGTCTGAGCCATCTGTGCATCCTCCATTCCTCACTGTTATAATCTAGAGCTTGTTACTTTCAGACAGGGAAAACCATGAAAGCCAGAACACTCTGTCTCATCACGGAGACGCACACCCTCCTTTTATTAGAAACATTTGTCTCTTCATAACCCCTCGCTCAACACAAATTATCTTTTACTTGTTCTCCTAGGGGTGAGAGTAGAAATGCAATATGAAGCAGAAGGCCCCAGTTCCAGTCACTTCATCTCCCCCGGGCCTAAGTGTCCTCAGGCAAGATAACAAATTGTGTGATCCCCAAGTGCTAAGATTCCATGATAGACATTTGAGAATTACTCATGATGACAGATAGGTAAATAAATTCAATAAATCCTTTCCAAGACTGCCCAATAAATAAATAGATACATAAATAAACAAATCCCTCCCAAAACTCTAGCCTGGGCCAGACACGGTGGCTCACGTCTGTAATCCCAGAACTTTGAGAGGCTGAGGCGAGCAGATCACTTGAGGCCAGGAGTTTGAGACCAGTCTGGCCAACATGGTAAAACTCTGTCTCTCCTAAAAATACAAAAATTTGCCGGGTGTGGTGTCAGGTGCCTGTAGTCCCAGCTACTTGGGAGGCTGAGGCAGGAGAATCACTTGAACCCAGGAGGTAGAGGTTGCGGTGAGCCAGGATCGCACCACTGCACTCCAGCCTGGGTAACAGAGCAAGCCTCTGTCTCAACAACAACAAAAATCAAAAACACCTCTAGCCTGTTTTCTCTAGGCCCTGAGAATTTTAGAAAGTAATCAAATATGCAGTTAGATTCAAAACACTCATTTCAGACACACACACCTGGGGTCCTGTGATAAACTCAGTTGTGCCTCTACACCCGAGGATTAAAATTTCATAGAGTCATGATTTCATCAGTCAGTAACTACAAAGGATTAATTAGGAGCAAGGGAAGAGTTTATAGCTCACGAACCCAGACCTACGGAAAATATCTATCTCTGTTCTCCAGATGTCAGCACACACATGAATGAAGGTCTTTGATGAAAACACTTTACATTATTCAAGGGACTCCAAAAATACTGTTTTCTGCCAGGGAATTAAGATACTTCTCATTCTTGTTCATTCTAAAATATCATCAGAACTCAATGAATGCAAGTGAATTAGTATACTGACAACTTCTGCTTATCAAAACCTTTCCTTCAAGACCCACTGCAAATATATAGACTACCTCTACATAGTTTTTCCAAGACCTCCTCAAACACCATGTCCAAAACCGAGACTTTGGTTTTCCACCCAGAACTCCTTCTCTATTCCCACCATCCACCAGTTATCCAAGCCAAAAGCTCAGACTCTCAACCAATTCCTTCCTCAAACTTCACCCCCAATCAACAAGACCTGCTCATTTCCCGCTACAAAGTGCCCTTCCCTCTCCACCTCCTTTGCTACTTCCCTACCTCTGCTTGTTCTCTCTCACCTAGACCACTCAACGGGCTCCTAGGTGGTTCCCCTGACTCCCACATATCCATCCTCAATGCTGTACTCGGGATGCTCCAAGTCATAATTCCTATTATTTCACTCCCAGGATGAAAACCTTTCAACACCTTCTCCCAAATTACAGAATGAAAGATCAGCTTCTCTCTCTGCTGCATAAGCAAGACCTTCATGATAGGCTCACAACCACACCTCCAGCTAGTATCTCTACCAACCTCTTTATACATCTCAAGCTCTGGTGAAACCAAATGGCCTGCAGCTCTCTCTCCCTGCTTCCCCCAGCCTTCTGCCTTGGAGTGTGCTATAACCTCTACCTGGAATGTCTTTCCCTCTGGTCTAACCAGCAATCTTCCTCTCGTCTTTTAAGATCTTCCTTACAAATCACCTTCTCAGCAAAGTCTTATCTATAGCCCCTCCCAAAGCCTAGTCAATTGCTGCTTCACTTCCATTTCCTCTACACTTTGTTCTACATTTTATTACCCTTGTATTCTACTATGAAGTGCTGCTATGTCTCAGTGCCTGCCTCCCCTACTAGCTTATTAGATTCTTGGGGACGAGGGTCAAGTTTTTGGACTTCTGTATCTCCATTGTCTGGTATACAGTAGGACTCAATAAACACTCACTGAATAAATAAGTCAGATGTGATCATGCCCCGCTTGGAGCTTTCACTGCATTTACCAATTGTCTTAGGGAACAAGTTTTATTCTTTTATTACAGCCATGTGTGTACTAGTTCTAACCCCAAATTAAAAGCTAGGAAAGCATTACGCCTCACCATTACTTCTCCAACAGAGCCAAACACATCTAGTAGGTATTCAGTAAATATTTGATGAGTTGAATAAAGTGAGTTCAAAGCTGCTCCCCAGTGGACGGAACCTAACTTTAAAAGAAGACGACGACGACGCAATGACGCAATGTTCAATCACATACTTACGAGGCCCTGAGAGGTTTCCAAATGCTCAAATACCCATCTTCTGAGCTGAGGGTTACCGAAGGTGAGATTCCAACCTAAGCATGAGGAAAAGTTCAGTAAAGCCTAAAGGAAGACTGTACCATTTCAGGTCAGTGGCTCCCCAGCCATTGATGTCCCCATCACCCCTCACTTCACCGAGGCTGTCCATTAAGCACACTTAAACACATGTACCCATATTCTTATTTCTTCCAGAGCTTTCTGCCCCCAATTTCAGCAAACCTTGAAGCTGGGAGTGAAAACCTTGAAGCTTGAAGTGAAAATTTTCTTGCGAATAGAAGAAGACAACCTAAACCTATCTATCTGCAGTAGCTGCTTCCAGTGGTTTGGATTCCCTGCTTCATGGACAGGGTGGGGAGGGGGTGTAGCCAGCTGCCCATGGCTCTGCACGAAAAAGTGAAGCCCGGGGCACCGTCCCCTAGAGTTAGCACGGGAGCGCATGCTCACTGCGAGCCGGCATGGAGATCCCTACTGCAGGGCAGGGGCAGCGCCTGCCTCTCTGTCCTTCTCCCCTCCCCTCCTCTGGGAAAGATAAATTAGCGGGCTGTCAGCGGAGGACAGCCACAGCAGTTGTGTTTCTGTAAAGGGGCAGTGGAAGTGTCTTTGATTAATGAAACCTTAATATGTGGCTGTTAGACAACCTCTCTTCAGCTGCTCTGAAGGAAGACAGATCCCTTCAGACAGGCTTTAAAAAGACGGGAAGGAAAGCTGGTGTACACCCAGGACCCCACTGGGAGACGTCCTCAGCAAGCGGCCAGAGAAGGCGCAGCAGGAACTTCTGCTCTAGGGGTAGGAATGTGGTGGGACCCATCTCTCTCCCTGGAAGAATGTGGGACTCTCGCCTGCTCACTAAAACCAACACCTGCCGATGTGCTAAGAGTCCTCTTGAAGTCCCAACAATAGACATCAAAGCTGATGTTTGGAAGTTGAGATAACAAGGAAAGGGAGTTTGAAAAAAAAAAAAAGAGGAAGGAGGGAGGGAAACACCACCAACAAAAAGTCTGTCTCACCTTTGACCTCTGGTGAGGCAACACACCAAACACTTTAAACTATGCTGGAGGACACGCACCGTCCCTGCTCACCTATAAAAGCAATGGTTCCTTTCTCTAGAACGTCTTTCCCAAAGATGGTAGTAAAGGGCTCCAGTGTCTCAGGTGAGGGTAGAGAAATTAAAGAAGTATACAGGTTTGCAGCAATATTCCATCCTTACACAACTCTCTCCTACCTCCCTCTTAACAAAAAAAGAAAAGGAAGAAAGAAAAGAATGAGTGCCCTGAGATCTTTATCTCTGTGCTCCTGTAGCCCATCAGCACGGAGTGACCTAGGCTGGGTGCAGTGGCTCACACCTGTAATCCCAGCACTTTGGGAGGCTGAGGCGGGAGGATCGCTTGAACTCAAGAGTTCGAGACCAGCCTGGGCAACATGGCAAAACCCTGTCTCTACAAAAAAAATATACAAAAATTAATTGGGCATGGTGGTGCACACCTTGTACTCCCAGCTACTCGGGAGGCTGATGTAGGAGGATCACTTGAGGCTGGGAGGCAGAGGTTGCAGTGAGCTAAGATTGTACAACTACACTCTAGCCTGGGTGAAAGAGTGAGACCCTGCCTCAAAAATTAAAAAAAAAAAAAAAATACATAGCATAGAATGATCTGTAGGACCTCTATGCAAATCAGTTCAGGGCTGGAACATTCCAGGGAACATATTTACTTCCATCCTGATTTTCATCCCATATAATGAAAAGTATGTTCTGTTCCTGGAAAGAACTTTTCGATAAGAACTGAAGGCCGGGCGCGGTGGCTCAAGCCTGTAATCCCAGCACTTTGGGAGGCCGAGACGGGCGGATCACGAGGTCAGGAGATCGAGACCATCCGGGCTAACACGGTGAAACCCCGTCTCTACTAAAAAATACAAAAAACTAGCCGGGCGAGGTGGCGGGCGCCTGTATTCCCAGCTACTCGGGAGGCTGAGGCAGGAGAATGGCGTAAACCCGGGAGGCGGAGCTTGCAGTGAGCTGAGATCCGGCCACTGCACTCCAGCCTGGGCAACAGAGCGAGACTCCGTCTCAAAAAAAAAAAAAAAGAACTGAAACAAACTATTTTTACAAACACTATGCTATGCCTGTCTAAGGCATAGTGTAAGATGACTTACAAACAGTCATCTCCCTGTTCCCTCTGTTGAGCTAAGCCCGGAACTCAGCAGCAAAGATAAAGATCAACCAAGTAAGAGAATAACAAGAAACTGTTTAAATATTTCAGACATTCGAAAGGTCTAACAAATGACAGCAAACTACTCATTTACACTGAAGCCCCGTGGTCCTTCCCCAATCAGGTTTCCCTCCCATCCCCATCATCCCAAAGTAACAGCTCTTGTAAATTTCCTACCGTTGGACTTCATCCATTATTCTGTCTTTCAACAGACATTCATTGCTCCCCAACGTTGTGGCCAAGATGTGCCAAGTCTCAGGGACATGTTCTCCAGAAATCATCTCCAACTAGAATATCAAGTTATTCTGGACCCCAGTATCTCTACTTATTTCCCAAAAATGTATCATGGAGATAGAAACGGCACTATTTCTACTGAATCACCTGGAGGTTCTAAGACAGCCATGGGATGAGTTTTTATCCCTACCACCCATTACTGCCACTAATAAATCAGCTTTCTAATAGAAAAGAAATAGGTGTTTAGCCATACCACAGATTTAAACTTGGCTAATTTAGCTAATATTGATTGTGCAACTGTTTGTTGACTAATTGAATAAATGAATATAAAAATAAAAGAATGACTTCCAGGTTTCAGTTCAGGACTAACTGGATGATAAGATGACTAACTTATATCTGCCCCAATAACCTCCATAGAATTGATTTTGAAAAAGACAGCAGTAGTCAAAGTAGAAAAAGGGATTACGTAGAAGGGTCACTTACAGAAAGCCTCTATTTTTTAAGCCCTCTTCCTGAACAAATTTTCTAAACCCCAAACTGGAGAACAGTTTCAGAAGGGCAAAGATCTTTAGTTCTCCTATTTGCCCTATAGTGCCTCACTCAAAGCAAAACACTTGTCAGGTACTCAACAAATATCTGTTGAATAAGCTGCCATGAACTCACCTTTGAGAATAGATTGGGAATACTCTGAGATCAATGGTACCAGCTCTAGAATTCCTTCTTCCTTGGTTCTCTCCCCTTCATTCTTCCCAAAATTCCAACCAGTTTCCTCAACCTAATTTATACCAAATACCCAAATTGTTAGACTTCAAGGCCCCAAATATCTGTTATGAAGAATGTCCCAGAAGAATGTATAGGAGGAAAGAATGGATAAGAATGGACACGTCTGGTAAATCACTTATGTATTTATAAATGGTAATTACACACTGCTAAAGACAGTATAGAATTCAAAGACGAGTGAGACAGAAGACAGGGTCTCTGCTATCAAGTGACACTCTAAGAAAGATTAGACATGCAGAAATATATCTTCCATAAGCCAGAAAGCAGCAGATACCTTGAGGGTGAAAATGAAGTGTGTGTGCTGGATGCAGTGGCTCATGCATGCAATCCTGGCATTTTAGAAGACCTAAGGGGGAGAATGGCTTGAGCCCAGGAGGTCATGATCAGCCTGGGCAACACAGTCAGATGCCATCTCTAAGAAAAAGTAAAGAAATTTAAAAACCTAGGTATGGTGGTGGTACATTCCCTGTAGTCATAGCTACTTGGGAAACTAAGGAGGGAGGATCACTTGTGCCCAGAAGGTCGAGCTACAGTGAGCTATATAATCAGGCCACTGCACTCCAGCCTGGGTGACAATGCGAGACCCTCTCTTAAAAAAAAAAAAAGAAAATGAAGTATGTGAAAATAGAAATGGCTTTATGGAGCCTACATTTCAACTAGGTCTTAAAGACTGGGTAGAGCTATGAGAGAGAACAGTAGGACCGCCTTCTGGACAGGCAACTCTTAGGAGAGGTCTCTTCAGAGTATAAAAATCTTTACGGTTCAAGTACATGCCAAAAGGGCAATATTCGCTTTAGAGAGAAGGGGTGTTCTGAAGACAGCCAACTTTTTTTTTTTTTTTTGAGACGGAGTCTCGCTCTGTTGCCCAGGCTGGAGTGCAGTGGCCAGATCTCAGCTCACTGCAAGCTCTGCCTCTCGGGTTCACGCCATTCTCCTGCCTCAGCCTCCCGAGTAACTGGGACTACAGGCGCCCGTCACATCGCCCGGCTAGTTTTTTTGTATTTTTTTAGTAGGGACGGGGTTTCACCATGTTAGCCAGGATGGTCTCGATCTCCTGACCTCATGATCCACCCGTCTCGGCCTCCCAAAGTGCTGGGATTACAGGCTTGAGGACAGCCAACTTTTTTACAGGAAGAAAAATCAATATTTTAATATCATTCATTCTCACCAGTCTTTCTTCTCTTCCTCATCCCTCCCTTCCTCACCTTCATGCCCTCTCTACACCTCCCCTGCTCTCCCTCTACCCTCTCCATCTCTCATTATCCAAATACTCTTCCCAAATTTAAATTATAAAATGTGACCATCAGATGTATTATAAAATCTACTCTACAGACATCATTGTGACATTTTTTAGTTAAATAAATAATAGAAATGTTCTGTGATGAAAGGAACCATAATCAAAACTGTAGGACAAATGATAGACTGGGAAAAATCTTTGCCATGCATTTGACAGAAAAAAGATTCGTATTTCTGATTTATATTGAAAGAGAACCAACAAATGTGCAAGGAAAAAGCAAAACTCCAAAAGGAAATCATGCAAAAAGTTTTAAATTTTTGATGTAGTCAAATTTACATATCTTTTCCTCTATAACCTTTGGGTTTTATTTACAACCTTTTACATATCTATTATATTATTTAAAATATATATTCCCCACAAAAAAACAAATTGACAAATGGATACCAGAGAGAAATTCTTTCTTTATTGAAGTAGGTCTGTAAGTCTCAAAAAAAAAAAAAAAATTGTTTAAAACAGACTTAGGGTAAAAGGGGAAGAGGAAGAATGTGTCTCAACAGTAGCCAACAAAAACATTCAAGATAAATAAATTCAGCATTCTGGCATCCGTGGACCCAGAAAAACTAGGCTGCAGATTAACTTAATTAGGAAAACCGCCCACAACAAATCAGTAGCACCAGGAGAGGGAGACGGAAAGAAGAGACTGAAAGACTGAAGCTTTGTCAAAACAGAGGTGTCAGAATCCCAAGTAAAATAACTCCCAAAGGAACTCTCAGCCCTTCATAGGACATGGTGGTCTCTGCATCTCATTCATAATGTTTGCCTTGGCTGAGGTTCTAAACCGCAAAAACATCTGTACAGAAGGAAGCAACCAATTTCAGTGAAATCATACTGGAAACTTTTAACATTATTTAGAGTCATTTCATGAGAGGACAATGCAGTTAATGTTCCCCACTGGAAGGACCGTCTTGTGGTTCGCAGCGCTAGGCAGTTTCTCTCTCTCTCTCTCTATTGGTTTAAAAGTGACAGAGAAAGAAGGCTGGGCACGGTGGTTCATGCCTGTAATCCCAGCACTTTGGGAGGCTGAGGTGGGCGGATCACAAGGTCAGGAGATCGAGACTATCCTGGCTAACACGGTGAAACCCCGTCTCTGCCAAAAATACAAAAAACTAGCCAGGCGTGGTGGCGCATGGCTGTAGTCCCAGCTACTCGGGAGGTTGAGGCAGGAGAATGGCGTGAACCCGGGAGGCGGAGCTTGCAGTGAGCCGAGATCTCACCACTGCACTCCAGCCCCGGAGACAGAGGGAGACTCCGTCTCAAAAAAAAAAAAAAAAAGTGAAAGAGGAAGAAAAGGGGGATTTCAGAAATGGAGGGAAGAAAGAGATACACCATTTAAGGAGCACAGCCAATTATACAGGTTGGCTTTAATTTTCAAACTAGTGCTTAAATACCAACGGTATTATTGCCTTTAGCTCTCTGGAAACTACAGTGTAATTAGGTTCACTCAACTTAACTTAAAACATGCCCAGTCATTAAAATTTTTCTTGATCCAACCAAGTTATCTCACACACACGCGCACGCACACACACACACACACACACACACAGCCCAGTTCTCTAAGCCAAAAGTACATCACGTCCCCAAGAAACGGCAAAAACATGTCACTGCTTTTCGGAAATCATGCTCATGTTTCGTGACCTTCCTTAAAGATAATGTTCTCACGATTAATTAATTTATGAATCTTTTCCCCCCAATATGCACAACAGGTTCCATGCAAATTCTTGAGCTTTTAAATTATACTGTTAATGAAAGCAAATAAAGGCAGTTAAAAGGCAATTTGCTCAATTGGTGTTAATATTTAAGCACAGCATGTGTAAAAACAAGATCACAGAATTCAGTTTTTACCAAGCAAACTTTAACCCAACTTCATTTCCAAAAGATCAAACATGTTGCCAAGAATATTTTTTCCCTCTACCCTTCAGCATCAGGTAATGAAGCTTTTTATTAAGTAAATATTTCACATTAACCTCATCAGTTTCTATCACTTAGAAATTCTAATCTATAAAATCAAATCAGCTTAATCATGTTTAGATTAGATCCTGCATCCTGAAGGCAAACTAAATTATTTACATCCTCACTCTCCTTGGCACATTCGAGTACCAAGACTTGAAGACATCAGAATAGACACCTTCCTATTCCTGAGGTCTCCCTGGCCCTCCTTCTTTAAATCTGCATCAGTGAAGCCAATATAGCAGCCTTAGCATTGGCAAATTCTTCTAAACCAACTTCACACAAAAGCCCGAAAAGTTTACTGGCTGGGCAAAGGCTTGGCCGTGGCTTTCCCTGGAGTATTTCTAGATTCCCCTATGAAAAAGAAAACTACCCAGGTCAGATTAGTAACAGTAACTTCCCCTGGTGACCTCAGATTGCTGCTTTGGGGGTCTCTGCACAGGTTGCTACAGAAGACTGTTCTGTGACTGATCTTTGGTCGTAGGGTTTGAGTGAAATGCTCCACATCTCCAGGAAAGTCTGAGCCCCTCATGGAGGGGTCGCTTCTCCATGATATGAGGGGCTCCACCAAGCGCCCTAAATACCCCCAGCACACACATTCGCACCGAATTCCCCCACATTCTTCACGCCCCTTCTCTGACAGTCTAGTCTCCTCAAAATAGTTTCAAAATGTTACGACGTTAAATAGATGTTGAAGGCCTTCAAAGGAGTTGAATTGTGGGCTCCTTCCCGAAGTCCTCCTGTGGACTATCCTTCGGTCCTGCTCTTCTAACACACTTCAGTTTCCCTTGCTGCTCTGCCCAGCTGTTCAGTCAAACCGTGATTTCCTTCCTTTCCCTCAACCTATCACACTGTCTGAGAGAACCAAGTTCCCTAAGAGAACCAACCATTCCAGTTTGCCTTGCGCCAACTCCATGAAGCCAGTTTTCTGTCAGGACCGCTGGGAGGATGGCCCCCCGACAGCTCTCTCCGAGTTCAATCCCTAAATCTCTCCCCTCCCCCAACTCTTCATTTCCTACCTCCCCCACCCCCAAGTTGCTCATCCCCCAAACCATTTCTATTTGATTAAGGAGATGGCCTCGGCAAGGATGTTTACATTAGGCTCACTTCCAGGCCATAACCCATCCTGCGGGAACACATTCCTGGTCGGGGTAGTGGAAGGAACTATGCAAAACATCTTGGCCTCACTGTGTTCCCCAACTCCAGCATAGGAGAACTCCACTGACCTCCAGGTCTCTCCAACAGTTAAGGGGCAACAGGGCATGGCAGACAGAGCCCGGCTGCAAGAATCTGAGATGTGAGGAAAAGGCACAGACATTCGTAGTCGAGCCAAAGACCTGACTAAGCCAAAGATGTCACACCTCAAGGCACAATGACCCAACCTCACTCACCACAGACCAGCTGTTATTTCTGGGGAACCAGCATTTTCTAGAAGAGCAATGAAGCCAGATAGCGCTAGGACAAAATTCCTGAGACAACTGCCACATTCAGATGGAGAGCTACTGAAAGACCAAAGTGAAGTCCACTAGAAGGAGAGACATCTGGAGGATGGGGCACACCCCATGCTCCTCTCCTTCCACCTGACTGCCCCCAAAGCCTCTGCTCCTGCAGTGCCAGGTCTCAGCTCCATTAGGCCTGTTACGGATTAGGACACAAATCAGCCCCGTCCCCACTCCAAAAAAGCCCTACTAGGGAAGCACACACAGGAGGTAGGCAGAGTGGCAATTTGGTGAAGCCAGATCCAGCTGGGTACCCTTGCCTGCCCATCAACACTGAGGCCAGCCTGTCCCCATAGCCACAAAGAAAATCCAAGAAGGCATTAAGAGGTCAAGCCAAGCAATCAGGAAAACCTGTACTGGATTTCCAGCTACCGAACTTAAAAGCATGAGCTAAACATCTAACCTCTTTGAACTTCTCTGTAAAGCTGAAATTTCTCATCTGTAATGCCAGGATGCCAGAGGCCTGTAGCAGGGACTGAAAGGGGCTGTGTGTACCATCGCCACATTCAAAGGCTGGCAGACGGTAGGTGTTCAACCCGGGCAGCCACCCTTATCAAGCCTCATCAGCCCGGAATGGAAATTTCTTAATAGCAGAAGTGTCTTCTAGAGAGTTGAGCAGGGAAGGGGAAGGTGGACGGGGGGAGAAGGGAGATGAGCTCAAAGTTTCACCAGTGTTAACAGAACTCCTTCCAGAACAAGAAGACAGACAGCAATTACTAAGGAGACCCACAAAGAAGCCCATGGCCATCAATTTCACTCTAAAAATCAGATACTGTGACTACTGCTGCAGTAATAGAAGCTGGCTCACGGATTCGCACTGAGCTTTTTAGAAAAGGAAATATACCTGAAAAGGGATTCTCCAGATGCTGGAGATGATAGGTGTTCTAGCTCCTGAGCTTCAAGACTCAGGAGCAGCTTTCTAACGGCTGGAAATATTCTGCACACTCAGCTGCTCTCTGCACCCTCTTTTGTCAGGGCCTGGGGTCTCAGAGCTAATGCAGGCACCAAAAGACCATCTGGGGCTGCCGTCTTACACACAGAAGTTTAAATAGCTCAATGAATGAACCCAGGAATTAATGAATGATAAAGCCGTATGGTCTCATCCTTTCCTCTCACAAGCAGCATTCAAACCTTCCCAGCATCTTCACAATGCTTCCTAAGTACAAACTAATAATAATAATGACAATCATAATCATACTAAAGCTGGGAGGAGAGGAGGTGAAAATGGCATCCCACTATAAGGAACGCAGGCTTTAAAAGGAAAATCCCAAATTGCCACTGTATTTTCTGTTCACTCCAAACTACTTTGAAAATCTCTCCCCTCAAATAAAACAGAAAACAAAAAAATGTAGACTGCACACCATCTCCAATCCAAGCTCCACTCTTCTCAGCCCAGCTCTGTTCCTCTTTGAAAATTATTCATCACCAAGGTCATTTTTACCAACATATTATAGAATCAGACACATATTATGCATCTCCTCCCAAGACGCATATATATCTCCATATCACACATTGAGAAAAAGTCAATGTTTCGCACCCACCCTGGGAAAAGAAAATAATCTTTTAGTCGCTTCTCACAGCTACACAATAGTTCTTCGGGGGTGGAAATTTTAGCACAGTAATCACTTTGGTAGGCTCAGAAATCATGCTCTTTGGAGGAGAGACACCAAGGGAGAAAAGATCCCTTTGAAAAGTGACCTGCACAGAGAACCCCTTGGCGGAGTTGCTGGATTTGTTCACTCTAAACAACCAAGCATGTCATCACCGGGAGGACAGAACACAAGAACACAGGGTTAATCTGAGACTTGACGGAGTGAAGTTAGATCTAAATGCAAAGTGTTTTATAATGCACATTACAAGCTCTATAAAGTTCTTCTCTGGACATCATCAGAAACAAAACACAAGCAGGTTTTCAAGGCAGGTGAGGCTTATATCTCCCGTGCGCCTGGGAAGTGGATCTCATCCTGGCTATGACCCTTGTTGACAGCATGACCTTGGGCAAGTCACTGATCCCTCTGTGATTCCATTCCCTTATCTCACCTAGAAAATCAGAGTGATCACCAGGGCCCTGGAGCCTCGTGGCTGGGATCACTCTAGCAGGTTCCAGAGCTGTCTTTCTCAGGGGCATCTATATGTATGTGCATTTATCTCCATCTGCATCCTGCCCCTTCCCAAGTTCAACTGTTGAAAATAAAACTCGTCAAAACTTCTGTGTTTTCAAAAATAAAAAGCCCATCTAGCAGGGACGGGGCTATAGGGGCTGGTGTGAAGTAAAAAGTCTGGGATCAGGGGAACTTCCATTACAAAATAAGAAAGACCAATGCCATGGGGAAGTCACAACATTTTGGAAGCAGGATAAAAAAGAATGAGAAAGAGCTAGATTTCTTTTCCATCAGAAAAGAGAAGATGGGACAGGCATGGTGGCTCATGCCTGTAACCCCAGCACTTTGGGAGGCTGAGGTGGGAGGATCACTTGAGGTCAGGAGTTTAAGATCAGCCTGGCCAACATGGTGAATACCCAACTCTACTAAAAAAAAAACAATTAAACATTAGCCAGGCGTGGTGGCGCATGCCTATAGTCCCAGCGACTCGGGAGGCTGAGGCAGGAGAATCACTTAAACCCCAAGGTGGAAACTGCAGTGAGCCAAGATCGTGCCACTGCACTCAAGCCTGGGTGACAGAGCAAGACTCTGTCTCAAAAAAAAAATGAGAGAGAAGATGGTGAAATCATAGACCAATGTATACAAGTTTCTTCTAATGAAATTACTCGAAAGAAACCAGAGCTAAATGTTGGGGTTTTATTTTCTTTTTAATTTTCCCATGTAATCCATCATAATGATGCTTCTTAAAAGGCAGCAATGGGAGTAGGAGCCACAGTGACCCCCTAAAGAGGGTAAATATAGGCATGAAACAGCCAAGGGGGAAGGGATGAGTAGTCTCTTTCTTACAGAAGCTACAGAACACTTGAGAAAGGCCCGCAGCTGTCACGCTGCTGTACTTGGTTCGTGGGAAGGGGAGGCAGAGAGGCATCATCCAGACCAGTGTTTTCCTCGTAACAACCCTCCGCTATGAAAGGTTAATACAGGCTAGAGGGGTGGGGGTGAACGCAGGCGAGAGGGAGGGGATAGAAAAGCATTATGCAATATTAGAATGCTACTTTTATTTTAAAAGCCATCATGTGTAAAGCATTAGTGTTTTTGAAATTGCATTCTTGAGTTAATTAAATGGACAATCTTTTATACATAAAAGTGAAAGAAAGCAATTAAAAGCTAAATGAAGAAAAACCACTTTCCCCTGGTGATCTGGGCTACCCCAATCCCTCTGTATTAACATGAAGCAAAGACAAGGATCTCCCCAGAACTACTGTCCAAATGTCTCTTTTATGGCACCCTCGGTGACAGTTTGAGAAGTATTTGTCTTCCTTCTAAGTTTACCTATGAGACTGTTAGGATAAGAGGAGGAGAAGAAAACAGAAGGGTGATGGAGGATCAGGGGAAAAAGTTCACTTAAGCAGTTTACAAACAAACAAGGGAACTCATGGAGGGGACAGATCTCTGTCTCAAATGAAACTAAAATCAATACCTCAACTCTTTTTTGTTACCTCCACCAAAAAGCAGCCCCAACCAGTAGGTCACTCAAGAGAATTGAGCTGGGTGCTGTGGCTCATGCCTGCAATCCCAGCACCTTGGGATGCCAAGGCTGGTGGATCACCTGAGATCAGGAGTTTGAGACCAGCCTAGCCAACACGGCGAAACCCCGTCTCTACTAAAAATACAAAAATTAGCTGGGCATGGTGGCGATGCCTGTAGTCCCAGCTACTTGGGAGGCTGAGGCAGGAGAATTGCTTGGACCCAGGAGGTGGAGGTTGCAGTGAGCCGAGATCATGCCACTGCACTCCAGCCTGGGTGACAGAGCGAGACTCCACATCTCAAAAAAAAAAAAAAAAAGAGAGAGAGACAAAATTAATTCAGAGTTTTGGGCTGTCGAGCCAGCCTCCACTCATGGACTTTTTCAAAGAATCAGAGAAGTATATTCGGATTACAGCAAGAAAAACTAAGTTAGTTATCAAGAGGAACTTCCTCAATGTCCCACTATGTCTACCTAACAAGTGCCAAATCACCAACTGGTCTATTGTTTTGCAAATGTGTCTTCTACAGGTGATGGGTGGCGAGGGGTTAAGTAGCTGTCCTGCTCTGCAAAATGGGTCAGGAAAAGGCAAGTACCACGGCCTGTGTGGTAACAACAGCAATGACACACTCCCTTTCCGATGCCCCCAGTGGACTTAATCTTTACTCAGAATGGTTGCGATGACTCTGGTGCTCCTACAAGAACGTCTAGATGACAAGAGACGCCACCTCTCTCTTTGGTACCAGAAAGAAGAAAAGCAAGAATTGGTCTATGTCCATTCAACAGATAGTTTTCCAGTGGAACATGATGCAGACGTTACAATGATGTTTCCTATTTCACAGGCTGAATCCTGTGGTGAGTTGTTCCCAGGACCCAGGCCTCTGGGTTCCCAGGCCACAGAATCTCCTATCTCTCAGCTTCCTGCAGTTCCATCCCTTCACTGAATCTGACAGTCATCCAAGAGAGATTTTGGAAAACACACAGCAAACCACAGCGAAACAACACTGATCTACTCTTTCGTAGAGGCTCCAGTGCTGACTGCTGGCTGCTCCAGGGTACTTTCCTTTCCCTTCCTGCCATGAAAGAAGGAGGTGGGTGAAAGAAAAGGCAAAGCAGAGATAGCCTGATCCAGGAAGAGTAAGAAATGTTTACATCTTGGGTGCTGGGAGTGAAGACTGATGTATTCCCCCAGCTAACTCTGTCTTTCCCCAGTAGCAGGCAATGTCTACAGGCTCACACATGCTTGGTATTTACTTGCAGTTATGGTAAACCACTCCCTATGCTACTTCTATCGTTTCTGCCTTCAAAGTAGCAATGACCATGAGACTGAAGAGAAGAACATGGTTAGGTCTCAGTTTTCTACACATGTTCAGCCTGGGATAAAAGAGAAAATCTAAAACTCTGCATAATCCAAATGCACCATTGTAGAAAAGAGCCTCGTGTTGCCAGACAGGTGCCTAATTTAGTTTCTACTCCCTTCCCTACTTGCCTTTGGCAAATGAGCTCAAACTGGGCACCTTGGCCAAAATGCTGGTCTGCGAGGAAGGAGGGAGGATGAAAAGAGAGAAGAAACTGATGTGGATAACCCACAAATTCATCCAGCCCACACGTGAAAAAGAATAGTTAGTTAGATTTCTCTTTGATTCGCTGGGCTCCAAACCCACACGCTAGGGTCAGGGAGGGGTGTTCAGTGCGCCACTGGTGCCACCACAAGCCCCCACACCTCTGTTTGAAATAGAAGGCCCAACATTGTTTGCTCCAGCTAAGCCTCCCTCTGCTCTGTGGCTGAGTTCATGAAAGGAATCCAGGATGGGTTAAACGTTACCTCTATCTCCACCCCGCATCTTCTAAAGCATCTGATAAGTGCTAGAGAAAACATCCTGTGTGCAGAGGTTTAGATGCTGACACAGGGTGGGGGAGCACCAACGACCCAGGGGCCACAAGGAGTTAATCCCCTGATAGATAGGGGCCTACTCTTTGGAAAGTTCAGAGAAAGCAAAGAGAAGAAAGATTCCACCGGCTGTTACATGTGGTTACCAAAACACAAAACACAAATGTAGGTAGAGACTCTAGCCCCAAATTAAGAAAACAACCACCAAAACTTCTTTAGTCCAAGCAGACGGTACACACAAAAAAGGAAAAGAAAAAGGTTTTAAGCAGAGTGTTCAGCCAACTGCTAATTCTGGGGCAGTCCCCTCCCTCTGCACGTGACCCATGACAGAGTTAAACTGTGCTTTGGTCTCAGACTGGGGGGTGGTGGGGGTCTACCTTCTGAATTCCAGGTCACCATCTATCTTAATTCCCTCTCTGCACACTCCACACTTGTCTCTCCCACTTATAACATAGGCCTGGTCTAAAGGCAGGAGAATGTTTTCAACAGCCTCAAGGCTCCTTCAGCCCTTACAGTTGTACCTCAATAATCAGTGTTGTGGTTCAAAGCAGCAACAATTATCAATGCAATGAAGTGCCACTGACAGACCTCCAGTTTCAGCATCACTGATACAGTAATGTTTGCCTTCAAATAAGGTTCTTTTAATGTTCCCAGCAGCTGAGAGGAGCAAGACATAATGGTTTGGAAGGGTACCCACATTTGATTAGATGGGTTAATATGGGCACACAGAAAGAGCTGTAGCTGGCTCTATTGTCCCTCCCCGATGTGTGGGTGGCATTGGGGGCTACTATGAATGTTGGCGAGCATCAAAGACTTCAAGCCCAAGAAGGGAGCCACACAAAAAGCTCTAGGATTGGCCTTTTTTTCTGGAATAGCTCTAGGCTCTCCTGCCCATAAAATTCTCCAGGCACCCAATAAATAATTAAATGACTGTTCAGCTCTTACTAAACCACACCTCAGGATTACAGGACCAACTCCTGGGCTATCAGCAAAAGCACGCCTCTTACTACATATGCTAAAATCATCCCAGAAACACAGGCCCATGAATTTCCCAACAGATTCACTTCCCAGAAAATGAAGAAGGGCAGGGGCAGCCGGGGGGGGACTTACCTGGAAGAAAAAAAAATTTGAACCACTGATTCTACCTTCTCCTTCTAACCACTGTTACCACTGCTGTGATGAATGAGAAGGGTAATGATGAATGACAAACCTTTCTCCTGAAAACCCCAGAGTAAAAAAAAAAAATTCACCAAGGATCCAGAAGACAGTCTATGCATAAAAACACAAGGGCATGTTAGGAATAGCAGTTCTGCAGCCTCAACTCCCAGTGAGACTTAAACCCAAACTTGGCTGCCAGCAACCCACTAGCACCACAGAGCCACGATAAGAAAGGCTTCCTAAAGCATTTGGTTAAGGAGTTTTTTTTTTTTTTTTCCTCGAAAGGCAAATAGCAACTGAGAACAAGTCTGCAGGGCAAAGCAGCTGAGACCCATGTTTTGGAGGTCTGGGAATGAGGACGTCCCAGCCATCATTGGTGTGTACACTGCCATCCCTGGCATGCTCAGACAAGACCCACACCAACAGAAAGAGGTCCTCACTGCAGGAGCCAAAAGGCAAGGGAAAACGTGACGATCCCACAGACATCTATTCCCTAGAGCCACATCCAATTTCATAAAGAAATTAAAAGCCACTGATAAAACCTGACCTGCCCCTCCCCATCTGAGATACCCACCAGTTTCTTTATCACCACTGTAACATATACAAAAATAAGCAACAAATATATGAATGTATCTCCCTTTGTGCAATGACATGAAAAATGCAAAGAAATAAAATCAGGCCTTCTGCTCTCAAGAAGAAAATGGACGATAAGGGAACTAACATTTACTGGGCACTCCAATAACAGTCAGGAGATCTACGTGTATTTTTTCATTTGATCTTTGCAAGAACCTTCCAAGTTAGGCAATATCATCCCCAATTCACAAGAGAGAAAACTGAGTCTCAGAATGTTTATGGGGCTGAGGATACAAAATTTTTAAAGTGGCCAAACTCTCAATCTAGGCCTGTAGGCCTCTCTTGATCCAAAATTAGGGATCTTTCTACCAAATCACACCATGTTGCTCTCTTCAGTCACTCAGATTATATCAAACCCTTCAAAAAAACCTGGTTAAATACACGAACCAATCAGTCTTGGAAAATTTTACATACTTCTATGGCCCCAAAGCAACTCGATGATAGAGAATGCAGGAAAGACTGGATCATAAATGAGTGGGTATTCTAAATTCCTTTATGGGTAACTATCCCAAACAAACAAACAAACCCCAAACAAGGCCTGGCGCTGTGGCTCACACCTGTAACCCCAGCAGTTTGAGAGGACAAGGCGGGAAGATTGAGCCCAGGAGCTCAAGATCAGCCTGGGCAATGTAGTGAAACCTCATCTCTACAACAAATTTAAAAATTAGCAGGATGTGGTGGCATACACCTGTAATCCCAGCTACTTGGGAGGCTAATGTGGGAGAACTGCTTGAGCCTGGGAGGGCAAGCAAGGTTGCAGTGAGCCAAGATTATGCCACTGCACTCCAGCCTGGGCAACAGAGTAAGACCCTGTCTCAAAACAAACAAACAAACAAACCAGCCTGCAACATTCCTGGCCATGAACTGCCCTGGGGACCCCTGAGATGCTGGCTCCCATGAGTATCTCCTCATTAAAAACCACTCTAGGGTCACTCACCATGCTAGGGGCTGTCTGGATTCCCAAGTCAGCATTAAGTTTCATGAAAGCTGTAGATCGCTGATCTTTAGAAGAGAGGATTCTGACAGTCACTGCCTCATTCTGCTGTAAGTTTGTAAGTATCCCGGTCTTAAAAAAGGTTAATAATTCCATGAAGCGAAATGTGCCGCATCTCACAAAAGGGTCCATCAGAAAAGTCAGTCGCGTCAGTTCTCAGTACTGTCTGACAAAAGTCTTCCCCAAAAACTAAAATAAAGAGAAGGGTCCTCATTGAGTTTCTTCTTTTTCCATCTGTGCCTGAGTAAACTCAAGAGGAAAGGGGCCAGACTTGCCAGCATCTCCAAATCCCCACACTGTTCTATGCCCACATTCTCCCGAGAGGGAGGATAAAATACTTGCTCCAATCGGTCTTAGTTTCAACACTTTTGTCATCCATCCAGGCCAGGGCTACAAAAATTAGATGAAATACTAAATACATACTAGTCCCCTCGAAATAAGTCAACCCCCATGCCTACTATATTACTGGGAAGTAGGGTGCATAGAGGGTGGTAAGGAAAGAATATTTTTACTTGAATCCCTGGATCACAACACAGCCTTTCAACCAGCTATGCAGACACAGCTTCAGTTTCCCTGGGTTTGACCTGTGCAGCCAAAATCACCAAGTCTTCCTACCTCAAGCTGCCTCCATCCAATTTTAAATGTCACCTTGGGCTGACCATGAGCAGAGAGAGATGACTGGATAAGCCATTTAGCATTATGTGGAGAAAGGAAAGAGACATTTTGCCACTACTGATTAAGAAGAAACTGCCAACCTGGGTTAAAAAACACACAAACAAAAAATCAGATCTCAGAATATATTAGTGTCATTGAGACATCATGTTCTCAGTCCATGGGAATCCCAGGGCAGGGCACCAACTCAAGAATGCGGCTGCTTCTGGGGTGCTCTAAAAGGGAGCTCATGTTTCTTTGTAAACCTTTTAAGGAGGGCTGACTGTATATGTATCAATCCACTAGACGTCAGAGGACACTCACTGGGGTTGAGAAAGACAGACACCTCTTAGGAAGGCACAGAAGCATTGAAGAGTGTGTGTCATGGGCACCCACAAGTGCACCAACACAATCCATGTTTTACACTTTGAAGTTCAATGACGCTAGCACAACGCGTTTGGAAATGTATTTTTTTTCTACTGATTCCCTTGGGCAAGAAGGGAAGTTGTATCATCGCTTCTGTTTTCCAAAATGGAAGGGCACGTGAAGAAGACCCAGACTACCTCCCTTCTCTCTCCAAGGCTGACTACCTCATCATACCCCTTCACCCTCCAGTGCACACATACCACACACTGCTTCGCTCACTTGAGCTGACACCACACAGCTTTAAGAACCATTGACTCATCAGCTGGCTAAGCCATGAGACTACAGTATCATCCACTGGTTAAACTAAAACCACACTGGAGACTTAGGTTAAAACTTGCATGCTTCCCAGCAGCTGCTGCTTCTTGTTACTACTTTTTTTTTTTTTTTTTTTTTAAGCCAGGTGCCAAGAGAGGAGATAAATCTAAATAATACCTACATTTCCTTATTATACACTACACTCCTTTTTTAACTGACCACATCGTAAACATTATAAAATAGATTTATTTTATATATATGTGCGTATGTGTATATATACATATATATTCAGAGTATCTACATCTTCTCATGGGGAAAAAAAAAAATCACAGGCTGCAAGACCACTGTTTAGAAGTGTAATTCCATACTTAGAAAAACTAAAATCAATATCTGTTGTAGCACCTCTCTCTCCCCCAGTAAGATCACGGTTGTTTTAGGAGGATACAAGCTTCTGAAATGCAGCCTTAACAAACAGAACATTGCTCAACTGTTCTAGAGGCAGGTGTCATAAACAAGCAGCCACATGGCAAACATATTGATTTCCCAGCCCTTATCTCACAGCAACCAGTGCTCAGTTACCAGGCTACTTTAATATGTAATTTACTGCAGGGAAAGGAGAACAGGGCTGAGGATGTCTGAAATATTTACCGTAGAATTCGGCAGTGCCATAGAGGCTTGCAAGTAAATATGAAGAATTCTGGGCTGAAAACCACAAATAGTCATTAGTATTTCCAAACTGTTGAATGAAAAGACCCTTCCCCCATTGCCTTTTCCCCTCACCGAGAACCCATTATTTGGTATTATTGATCTTCAGCAACTATGCTTATGCTATGAAAATCCAGCCCACCACTACCTTTATCTAAATACAGATGCCTAATTTCTGCCAAAACAGTCCAAGGAAATTACCTCCATCAATTACGTATGTTACCATTGGACTCTTCCCTTGCTTCTTGGCCCACCTGACTCAAGATAAAAATAAAGAAGACAAGGAGGTTAGAATTTCTAAGGCTCCCGTGCTGATTTCTCCAAGACTCGTGAGAATGTCAGGAGTTAGCTTTTCTTTCTTTTTTTTTTTTTAATTTAAGTCAGACTTTTTATATATCCCAAGCTGCAAAACACCAAAAAAGATCCAACACTAATTAAAAGCAATCAATGTATAGTTACATTAAGTGGGAAAGAAGCTCTGTGTCTGGCGTTAAAGGTTGTAAGTTTAAAATAAACCTAGAAATGCCAAACTTAAGCTTTTTCAGATCCGCGCCAGTGCGCCCACACGCCTGGTACTATATATACGGCACGCCCCTACCTTCGCATGCAGTCCATTAAACCTTCAAAAGCACAGAACGAGGCTGCTGGCTATGATACCACCATGGGGGCAGAGGAAACTTCCATTTCCAGAACTTATATTTTCATCTTGAGATCCTGACTTATTTGGGCATAGATTTTTCACTTTGAATTTCCTTATGAGTCTTTACATTTTCATGTGAATAAAAACCAAACAAAGAGGAAGGGAAGAAGAGCAGGAAAAAGATGCTGTCGAGAAGCTCGCAAAATCTCTGGCGACATCTGCCACCAGTTGCAGGAGGAGACAAGGCCCGCCACAGATGGTGAATAGAAAACCTCTAAAACCCTGACCACATACGTACCAAGTCTAAAAGCAGAAACACCTCTCCCATCATTTTCAGACATTTTGCAAATGTAGTTGAATTTTCTTCCTCACTGAAACCTCCCTGTGTTGTAAGGCCAGAGATATTATTTAATTATTTAAGTGCAGAAAAAAAAAAAAATTCAAGAGTGGAAGATTTTCCTTAACTTCCCTCTGGGGAGAGGTCAATTAGAGAATGTCTCAGAACCAAAAAGGGGGAGATTTTTCTAGAATCACATGACAAATACCAACACAAGACCTCAACAAGTAATCATACCACTTGAGAGACAGCACTTAATAAAAATCACTTTAACAACAACAATAATGATAGTTAAAGGGCCATGCTAGACTGATCGCTGATACTCAAGAGGACAGGCAATGTGTGTTTTAAAAAAAACAAAATTAGCAGAGGGTTTTTATCTGTATGATATTCTCAGTATTTTCTAAGAATTTTTTCTCAAATGCCAGGTATGGAAATAAACACAAAAGACATTTTTATTGTAGGAAAACTATGTAACTAAAATTTACCATCTTAATGATTACAAGTTCACAGATCAGTGCCATTTAGTACATTCCTGATGTTGTGCAATCATTACTACCATCCAGCCACAGAACTTTTTCATCTCCCCCAACTGAAATTCGGTACCCATTCAACCTTAATTCCCCATTCCCCTCTCTCCCCAGCTCCTGGCAACATCTATTCTAGTTCGTGTTTCTACAAATTTGCTTTATGTAAGCATAGATACCTCACATAGATGGAACCACACACTATCTGTCCTTTGCTATCTAGCTTATTTCACCTAGTATGATGTCCTCAGAGTTCATCTGTATTGTACCATGGAGCAGCATTTCCTTCCTTGTTAAGACTGAATAATATTCCATTATATGTATATACCACATTTTATCAATTTATCCATGGGTCAATGAACATTCGAATTATTTCCACCTGTTGGCTACTTTGGCTAATGCTGCTATGAACATGGGTGTGCAAATATCTGTTCAAGTTCCTGCTTTCAGTTATTTAGGGTGTGCGTATATGTGTGTATACACATATACTCCCAGAAGTAAAACTGCTCACAAAATATATTTTTGTTCTTTCAAAAGGAATCCATCGTTTGTGCTTTGGTATCCAACACTCTCATCAAAACCAAAAAAGAAAAAAAGACAGAATTAGATTAGAAAACTGAAGTCAACAATGCTACTGAAGCGGAAAGCCACGCAAGTGTACTCAGTCGCAAAAGTGCCCATAAAATTCTGGGCTGCAACCCCTCAAGTTTCCTTATTTGATGGGAGTGAGCAGTTTTAGTTCAACCCCAAAAATGCACCTTAATAAAAGGTTCCTCGGGTGCAGGAAATGTGGCTGCCCAGTCTATGAACAGTGTCAATATGCCATTACTGGCCAGCACATTTATGAGACAACAATGTTAAAAAAACATGGACGTATTTTTTTCACGCAACCTTATTTAAATCTGCTGGGGACTTCCTGTACGAGGCAGCACATGAAAACCAGCATGCTGGCATTTTAGGATGAAGAAGCACACAGAAGACCACATAGGTCTATTCTCCTATCTCTCAACGGCTTAATAACTTAACATGCTAAGATAAAATGTGTGGGTATCTCTTTAAGAGAGCGTATTTTACAGGTTTATGTCTTACCACAAATCAGAAATAATAGATAAGTCAAAACCTCCAAATTTTAATGAAAGCCGAAACCACATCAGCTCTCCAATATCCAAAGCCTGGCAACATATTTCAGAAGCTCAACTGGAGATAAAAACGAGAGACAAGGGAAAAAAGCAATTTTAGGTGCCTCCAAGGGAAGTCTGGAGCTTTGATACTAAAATATCTCTAGTTGCTTAGACCATGAGGAATTTACTTTTTCATAGAATAAACTTTTCTTTTATACTCCTTTTTTAATACAGTGTCTTAAGTAGATCTTTTGGAATTTACAAGATAAATACTGGTAATTTGATTCTTATCTTCTCTAAATCCAATTCTAAGCCAATTTTGTGTAAAGGACACTAATTATAGCCTACAGGGAGAGAAAAGGTAACCTATCAGACAGAATACACTTGAAACATTTAAAAGGCTAGAGGACCCTGAAAAGTTAAATAGATTTCAAATCTCTTGGAGTAAGAATAATAATTAGTTAAATGGAAATTATTCCCAGAGCCTGGGTCTGCTTCCCATGGGCACTTCAGAGCCTTGTCAACACGGCGCCCAAGCATGCTAGAGTGAAGGGGATTTAGGGTTTACTCTCTTCGCCCCCTAGGCCTGAGCCTCGCAGTTGCTTTAAAAAGACCCTGCCTTGGTGAGTGAAAGTATGAGAAAGTGGGTGAGTGAAGAAGGTCTTCTTGCAATGGTCCCCATTCTGCCTTGTTTGCATGTCTCTTTCTCCCCGCTCCATAACCTATGTATAAGAAATTGGTGGCCAGGCGCGGTGGCTCATGCCTGTAATCCCAGCACTTTGGGAGGCCAAGGCGGGCGGATCACGAGATCAGGAGATTGAGATCATCCTGGCCAACATGGTGAAACCCTGTCTCTACTAAAAATACAAAAAATTAACTGGGTGTGGTGGTGTGCACCTGTAGTCCCAGCTGCTTGGGAGGCTGAGGCAGGAGAGTTGTTTAAACCCAGGAGGCAGAGGTTGCAGTCAGCTGAGATTGAGCCACTGCACTCCAGCCTGGGTGACAGAGCAAGACACAAGACTCCCTCTCAAAAAAAAAAAAAAAAAAAAAAAAAAGAAACAAGAAAAAAGAAACGAAAGAAAGAAAGAAAAGAAAAGAAATTGGTTACATAAGACACAACGCTGTGGTTTTCCAAACTAAACCCTAAAGATCGCATTGACTGAGACTGCAGGGTGCGTGCACGTGCATCTTCATTCCTCATCACTCCTACATCTTTGTGCTATTTTTCTTGGCCTTGGTCACAAGAGACAGTCATGCTAAAAGGGTGCCATAAACCCCATCTCACGTTTGCAGGCAGCTTTACGGATGCCAGAACACACAGATAGGCCTCCAGCTTCTCTGGTGTGGGGCCACAGTGACCTGCAGCCCAGTGCGAAGCACCCTGGAGGGGTCTCTGCGCTAATAGGGCACATAAGCTGGTTGAAGGATCAGTGAAACTGATCTCAGAGGCCTTGGCCTTTGGACACTTTGAACTGATAGCTCAAAACATCTCACCAGAACAGCTTTCGGTTCATGACCACTCCAACCATGGAAGCCCCTTGGGCCAGGGACCTCCTGCCTCTGATTGAGGGGCAAACAGGTTTGAGATCCAGCCCCAACCAGCTCACCATGGGACAGACCCTACTTAAGAGCCACATCCATCCACAACAAGGGTGCTTTTTCTAATTCACACAAAAGCACTGTGTGGACAACTAGCAACCGTGCTTGCGCCCAGAAAGAAACTTCTGGAGCCCCAGCAATGGCGCTGTCTGAAGCTACCTCCTCCTTCCTGCTGCCTGCACACCCAAGTTTGCCACCCACCCCTAGAAGCTGGGTGCCACCCAAACAGCCACAGCATTGCAATCCATGGGGTGGCCCATGCCCTTCATCAATTAGAGAAAACTTCCAAAGTGGCCTATTCCAATATCCCAGTGTTGAGATGAACCAACATCTTAGACTTTACATAAACTCGTTTGGTTTTTGTTTTACTGGAAAAGTCCTTTTTTTTTTGAGAAGGAGTCTCGCTCTGTCACCCAGGCTGGAGTGCAGTAGCACAATCTCAGCTCACTGTAAACTCTGCCTCCCAGGTTCACGCCATTCTCCTGCCCCAGCCTCCCAAGTAGCTGGGACTCACAGGCGCCTGCCACCATGCCCGGCTAATTTTTTGTATTTTTAGTAAAGACAGGGTTTCACCGTGTTAGCCAGGATGGTCTCGATCTCCTGACCTCGTGATCCACCCGCCTCAGCCTCCCAAAGTGCTGGGATTACAGGTGTGAGCCACCGTGCCCAGCCCTGAAAAGTCAAAACTATTGTTAAGGGCTTATACCAAAGAGCCTAACCAGAAGGGGGCTCAAAGTCTGAACCAATGATGTTGTCGCTATTCCAAACACACAAACACAGAAAGAAAAAATGTCCATTGACAATTCAGTTTCATTCCACCCCACCCAAAACCAACAGTTGCATATGACATGTTGTCTCAAAGAGCTAGTGTGATGCCTTTTTTAGAAACTATCTAGAAAATGGACATAGGTTAAAGGGCAGAAATAAAGCTCTCCACTGTTCTTACAGATTAGGCCTCCTGAGAAACCAGGCAGCAGAGAAATCAGTGCTGGCTGAACGGGAAAATTTCCTGTACTGTGTCTTTCCCATCTTTCCTCTACGAGCTCCAGCTGCTGGACACAGAAGTGGCCCAAGAGGCGAGAATACGGTAAACAGAGCCTCAGAGGCTATAGTCCTAGTTCTACCTTTCAGGACGATGCTCCACCCTCTTGGGCCACACACTCATCTCCTTCTAGGGGTCCTGTTGCTTCTACTTGCCTTGCTGTTTATTCACCGCCTCTCTCAAAGATGGGCAAGGACAAGAGAGGGAGTTGTCCTTTGGGAGCAGCAGCAGGGCTGAGTATAGTGGAGGAAGAGAGGGGAATCAGGGAACAAAAGGCTGAAAAGGAAGCCGGGCCTTTCTGTAGCAGGGAAACAGCAACACCCCCCACCCCGCAATACGGTGTTCACCTCTCCACAATACAGACCACCCAGAACTTTTCAGACAACCCAAGCCTCTCTGGGATAGGCCTATCGGAACCATTCTGTGCCACTGCCAAACTGTGGCTGTGATTTCTGGTTCTGAAAATATGGTCCTGAAGATACAATTAAAGGGCACAGGCAAAAACACGTGGGGCCTTAACACCCCATGTGGACGCAGCCACTGAAGTCAGGCAGGTCAGTGAAGTCAGCATTATCAGGCTTGCCAGAGTTTACCAACGTAGGGCAGGCACTGGCGGTTTTTCAATCTTCTTTAAAAGGGTGATTTTGGGGTAGGCTGTGGTGTGTGTGTGTGTGTTTTCACATATTCTATAACCTCAAACGTTCATCCTTCAAATATTCTTCTGAAAAATTTATCTTCCCTACATAATAATGGAGACCAGAGGGGGACAAGCCCAAAGAACCCCCAAGAGCCAGGGAAAGGTAGAAGGAAGATAGGGGGTACTAGAGAATGGGGTCTTCATTTTGGCCCCTCAGACTCACAAAAGGACCATGGCCTGACCAGTCTGAAAGGAGAGAGCTTGTTCAAGCCAACCCCAGGAGTTATGGGACCTAAGCCTTATAACGGCCCTATATATTAGGCAGGGGCTAGCACCTCCCAAGCCCATTTTAGAGATGCACAAACTAAGGCCGAGCAAGATAATACATGGAGACAAAGAATCAAGAAATGAAAGCTACAAGGAACAAAGGCCCCACAGAAGTCTATTGCTGTCCCTGAAACCTCTCTTTGGAGAGACGACGGGGAGTGGAGGAGAGCAGGGTCTCCTTAGCACTGTATCCTCAGCCACGGCTGACGTGAGGACAACAGAATCATCTGGAGAACACAAGGAGAGAGGAATCACTTTGCTCCACACAACAAGAGGATGGAGGCCGTGTGCCCCCGCCCCAACCCCAGACCACAAAATGGGTTTTAAGGAGCAGCCGGGAGCTGTCTCAACAGGCACTTGCTCACAATCCTAGAGGCGCCTCCCACGCTGGCTCTCCCTCGCTTCTCCCCTAAGCCAAACTGCCAATGACAAAAAACCCCTTCAGTGCTCCGGGTGCCCCCACCTTTGTAGCCAGCCCTGGAAGGCCTGAATGCACAAACACAGTGCCCTTTCACCGGAGCCTCTCGGGTCTCCTGTTTCAGTGAGGCCGTGAAAGAGAGCACTGTAAATAAAAGAGGCCTGTTTGACCTGCCCCTCTGGCCGGGACCTCCTTCCACTCTACTGTAACCGAGCTGCCGGCCAGCACAGCCTCGGCCCCTCTGCTCAGTCCTACTGCCCACGCCCACTGGGTACCGAGGGGCAGCAAGACAAAAGGGTGAGAGGCCCAGCCTGGTCTAAGGGTGTCAGTGAGAAGGGGTGCACAGGCCTGGTCACTCCAATGACTCGTAAGCATCAAAGCACTTGTTTAAATGGTTGCAGGGAAAATCATCCCAGAACACCACTGCTTGACCGGTTTAGGAGAGGGGGAGGGGAGGCCATTTGGTTTTGTTCTCTTTGTCCAGCCAACTGGACAAAAACAAGGGGAAGGGGAGTGGGCTGGGGCACTGGAACCCACCCTCAGTCACCACATACAGAGGAGACTGTCCCAGCAATCTGAAGAATAAATAGGAACTGTGTCATGCTAGGTGCAGCCATATACTTTAAACAGGAAAGCAGAAGGAAGGAAGGGAGGAAGAGAGGGAAGGAGGGAGGGAGAAAAGATTGGGGAAAAGAAAGAAAAAGAAAGCACAAAGAAGGCCAGAAGTGGCAACCACACTCACAAGTATAGAGAAAACACAAGCCAAAGCCCCAGGGGCTGCTCGGACAGCTACAGTGACCACCCAGCACCAACATTTATAGAAACGGACATCCACAGGCTAAGAGTTGAGAGCTCATGCCAGGGGGTGGAGGAGAGGAAAGGAGACAGGAAAACATGCTTTGTTGTTGTTGTTGTTGTTGTTGTTCTGAGACAGGGTCCCACTCTGTCACCCAGCTGAAGTGCAGTGGTGCAGTCTCGCCTCACTGCAGTCTCCACCTCTCAGGTTCAAGCACTTCTCGCGCCCCAGCCTCCCAAATAGCTGGGACTATAGGTGCAAGCCCCCACATCCGGCTAGTATTTATATTTTTTTAGAGTTGTGGTTTCACCATGCTGCCCAAGCTGGTCTCAAACTCCAGGGCTCAAGCAATCCTCCCACCTCGGCCTCCCAAAGTGCTGGGATTACAGGTGTGAGCCACCGCACCCAGCTCAAAGGGTCTTGACTAAAGAAGGTTCACTGCCTCAGTCTGCGCCACCGGGTATGAGGATGTATGGCTCTTTAACCATCCCACTACACACGCTGCTATTTGCACTAGCCCCACCTTAGGGCAGGGAGAAGGGGTAGAGAAGGATGAAATCTGAAACTCAGAGGAGAAAATAAATAAGTGGAAACCAAAAAGCCATACATATGTTTCTTAAAATTTCCCACAAAGACAAAATGCTACAGAAAAAAAGCAGAAACAAACCGAGAGTTTGGGAGGGATATTAGTGTCTTCCAGGAATAGGGCAGCAGGGAATCCATGGGTACATACTCCCAGCCTGTCCAGGAAACTGAAGTGGGTTTCAGGCCTCTCCACAACAGCCCAGGGCCTGCCCACATAGCATCCAATAGAATGAAGTCCTTTTTCAAGTTTTAAAATGAGTCTCCCAGGATTGAGGGATGAAAAGGCTGAGAATCGAAGCCACACATTTGGAAGTTCTTGCCTGCCTAGACCTCAGCCCAGCCTCCAAAACCATCTTCTCACCACCAGAAAGTCCACACGTGTTTATGATGGGGGTGGAAAGAGGGGCAGCAGAGGGGAGAGAGGGAGCTCCCCTGGCTAGGCCAGGCAACCCTACCCTGCTCCCCATGCCAGTAGCCTCTCAAAGCTGACCAGACAAGGCCTCAACTCAGAAAGATCCAAAAGTTCCAGAGTTCATTCTGTCTTCCTCCATCCTTCCCCCACGTTACAGCCTCAGGAATAGAACCAGGACATTCCCCAACACGCTCAGGCCTCAGACACCTAAGTGACAAGAACAGCCTCACCCCACAGAAAAAGGACCTCGTTAGCTGAGGCAACACCCCTCCCCTAACCATCCGCAGAATATCCTGGCAGGGAACAGAAGAGCAGGGAGCCACATTGAATGGCTGGAATAGCCACTCTACCTCTGCAGGCCTCAGTCACTTATCCAGAAAGTGGGCATGAGGCGTGAGAGCAATAATGCTACTTTTCTTGCCTGAGAGCCATGAGATGACCTAGATGACCTCCGCATGTTCCTTAGGGATCTAAGATCTTAATTGTAGGAACAATCGCAGCTGCAGCAAGCAAGAGCAGCCAAGTGACCCAGAATCAGCGGCTTCCTGCCCTGAGCCTGGCTGGCTGCCCCAGGGAGGCCCCAAGCAGAGGTAGAGACCTACACATGCTATCTGGATGTCTATAAAACCTCTGAACCTTTACATGGCACACATCTTGGGATTTACCTGCAAAGTCTAGAGGGGGAACAGCCAGACCTCCTGGTCTCTCTCACCTCTGTTTCCAGCTCACACCCACACCAGGTTTACAAATTCTACAGAGCATGCACAGCACATTGACTAACTCAGATGCAAAAAGATGATTCCCCAGCGGGCACATGAGGACCGTAGCTAGGTCATCATCTTCTTTGCCTCCCTGCCAGCTACTTCAGCAGCCTCCGTCTCCCACTGGCCAAGCCCAAGTTGGAGACAAGAGGATTCCTAGGCCGTCTGGAGAGGACTGTCCCCCATCTTTGGGATCAGAGGCAGCCTCTACAATTCAACCTATTAAACATCGTGGATCATTGCGCTGTGCTGCCTGCCAGGTTGGGCACTGGGGTAGAGAAAAGAAAAGATCACAGTCCCTGTCCTCAATGATCTCCCAATTTGCCTGAAGAAAATGGCATGAACAATCAGTATCGTGGTGTAGCAACTGGGTTAACCAAACCAGCAAGAGGTACTGAAGCCTATGATGTACAAATGAGACGTTATGAAGCCTAAGCCAGCAAGAGGTACCGAATACCTATGATGTACAAATGAGACATCCCTGCTTGCCAAAGATCAGACACCTGGCTGTCCCTCCAGGATCCACTCGTCACAGGACATCACCCATAGGAAAGCCCCAGCATGAACCAGCAACGCTCCCCCCAGATCCCTGCCCGCCACTCCTAGCAAAGCTCTTCATTAAGGCTCTTCCACAACGACTGCCTATTACTGGGATGTGGCCCAGTCAGGTGGGTACTGGGTGGGGGTGAGGCAGGAGAAAAGAGGACCCAGCTGCAGGCCTCGTAGTCCTCATCCCCAGGCCTTGCTCGTGGTCACCCTGTGGGTGCACACAGGCTGCAATGCGTTCATACCTATGCCTGCACAATCAGGCATTGTGTGTGGGGCCCCCAGGCCACCTCCCTTCACACAGACTTCACACTCCCCCAGCCCTGCCTGGCCTATTCCTGCCATAATAAAGATGCCAATTAGGACAAGGTTTCCCCCAATTAAAAAAGAAAAGAAAAGATAAAAGAAAAAGCTTCAGAGCAAAGATGACTCTACTTTGACAATACCTGAGTCTGGGCCTGCTTCTGGGGCCCCTCCCCACCAGTACTGCCTGGGTAGTTAACCCCTTACCACAATGCAGATACTCAAACAGCTCAGCCACCCCTGCTTCAGAGGAACACCCTGTCCATCAGGCATCCTCCTGTTCCTAAGCCAGCAAGAGGTACTGAATACCTGTGATGTCCAGGGCACTAGACTCTGAAGGGGAGCAGTGGACGAAGGGGGTCTGTATAACTGCATAGGACTCCAGGTCCTACCCACAAAAACGTAGGGTTTCTTAGGAAAGAAATGAACAGAAGTACGAATACTAACAGATCCAGGCCGGGCGCAGTGACTCACGCCTATCATCCTAGCACTTCAGGAGGCCAAGGCAGGAAGATCACTTGAGGTCAGGAGTTGGGGACCAGCCTGGCCAACATGGTGAACCCCATCTCTACTAAAAACACAAAAATTAGCCAGGCGTGGTGGTGGGCACTTGTAATCCCAGTGACTCGGGAGGCTGAGACACAAGAATCACTTGAACCCAAGAGGCAGAGATTGCAGTGAGCCAAGTTCATGGCACTACACTCCAGCCTGGACAACAGAGTGAGACTCTGTCTCAAAAAAAAAAAAAAAAAAAAAATTCCTGGCTTTATCTATACCTCTTTTGGTGTGGGAGTTCAATGGAGGGACATATTATTTCCAACTAGATGCAAGGAGGAAGAATGCCCCAGGAAAACGATGCTTCAAGGAGAGGGCATTTACGCGGGAGCATGAGAGATTTGGCCCCGCTACGATGACCAGAGAAGGATATGGCATGGAAAGGAAAGCAGGAGAGTTTGCTCAACAGCAGCATCTGCTGAGCTGCCATATGCTGGGGAGTGGACTGAAAGGTTGTAGCACAGATGTGAAAAAGATGGTCCCTGCCTTGAGGGGTGCACATTCTAAGAAACATGCAGAGAAAGGGAGGAGGAGTGAAAGTGTAGCTGGAATCTGGGATCCGGGATGACTCTGAATGCCACGCTAAGAATTCTCTCATTTCTTCTCTAGAATAGGCCATAGTGAGCCACTGCAAGGTTCGGAGCAGGACAGCAACCCCATCAGAGCCCTACTCTGCTCAGGGAAGTGAGGTGATGAGCCTTGGGGGTGAGGGAGGCACTGCAAGAAGGCTGGTGAGGAAATCAGGACAGCCATCTGGTTAAGCAGGCTGGAGAGGCAAATGGTGAATGTGGAAGGCAAAGGGAAGGCAGGAGCCACAGATGATGCCAAAGTCTGCAGCTGGGTGCCTGGGAAGAAGGCAGAGTCCACAAAACATGAGGACACAGGAGATGATTCGAGAGGAAGGTGTTGAACTAGCTCAAACACATCACATTCTAGATCCTTGCAGGACTGGTGTGCCCATGAGGCAACTGGAAAAGAATGTGTGAAACACAAGAAAAGACAAAAAATGAAAAACAACTAAAGGTAGAGATCTGGAGATCACCCAGAGAGGGGTGCTTGTGGAAACCACGATATTGTCGAGAAAGAGACTGGAGAGACAGGAGAACTGGTAAGGTCATCTTCTTTTGAAGCATCTATATTAGGCAGAGATGGTCACAGTTTCAAAAGACATTGATGAACAACCACCACCTTTCCTGTGAGAGGAGAAACTATCAGTATTTTGCAGATGATGAAACAGACTCAGGGAGCGGGGGAGGTGGCCAAAGTGTTTGCCACTTAGAAAGTGGCAATGTCAGGATTCAAACACAGATCCCAGGGAGTTCCAGGCACCACATGGCACTGACCCTAGGGAGGGAGTTCCAGGAAATACCAGAGGAGGAGGGGGAGAAGTGGGCAGGAACAGGAGGGGACAATGGAGCCAATACTGGAGTCCAGGAAAGTATTAGTTGGCGCAAAAGTAACTGCAGTTTTTGCCATTGAAAGTAATGTCTAAAATAGCTATTACTTTTGCACCAACCTAATACAATGCTCTTGAGAACTAAGAGGTCACAAGCAACCTTTGAAAGAACAGCATCAACATAGTTGAGGAGCTCTTAAGGCAAATGAACTGAGAAGTCCCAAGTTGGAGAGAATAACTCTGAAAGCACCCACTATTCCTTTTAATAGGATTCACCTCACAGGTGGTTGTAAGGATGGGATGTGTTAATGCAAGTCAAGTGCTTTGTCCATAGTAAAAGCTCAATTAGCTATTATTTACTGAGTACCTACTATGTATGCAGCATGGTGTCAGCAGACAGCTGAGGAAGAGAAGCTAAACTACAATCACCATCCTTAGGAACTTAGGTTTTGGCTGGGGAGATAAAACTTAAACTTAAACAAGGCAGCAGAGTTTATACTCAAACAGTGCAAACTGGAGACGGCACAGGAGGCAGAAGAAGAGGAAGCCAGCAAGCACCAAGACAGACAGCGCTTCCCAGAGAAGCCTGACTTGAGGAGGTCTTGAAGGCTGGACAGGATGAGAGACACCAAGGAGTAAAAGAAGGACAAGCCAAGTGGCAGTGGGGAGGGAGGAGTAGTGAATGCCAAAAACGAAAGCACTTCCATTCCAAATCCTGTTCTCCTGGCCACGCCTGGCTCCTCTGAGGCCCAGGGCTGAGTTTGCGCTGCTGCGTAATGTTTGCAAAGGGTACAGCATGAATGTGAAAAAGGACAGGTGTGTGACTAGCCTAATGCCCCATTCAGCAGGCTCCGCAGAGCAGGACAGGAGTTAGCAGGCATAAGAACTTCAGACAAACAGTAAGCACCCAAGCCAGGCTGCCTGCAAGGCTCTTGACCACCACCACCCCCATCACTAAATATGTAGAAGGCTGGGGACATCAGAGGGCCTCCACATGCTGAGCAGCCACATGGTCTCACACCCTCCCCAGTTTTGTCTTCCAATAAAATCTCAACGATCCAACCGCCTATCAAGTATGCCTTACTAATGTCCAGAAAGCTAGTTTGGTACTCAAATCATTCTAGGACCTGGCCCCAATCCACTTTCCCTGCTTCATCTCCCATCCTACCCCATGCCCATCTCCCCATTCCAGCACACTACCCTGTATATGGGCACCTGCCCCCACTCATACACTGCCACACCTTAGCTCATCTCCTACCTCAAAATGGCAGTTCCTATCTCCACTTGTCCAATGCCTAGCCATTCTCCAAAACCTGGCCAAATGCCACCTCCTCCATGAAGCCCTCCTGAATCTTCAATCAAAATTCAAAATTCAATTCCTCTCCTCCGCTCCCCCATACCTCGCTTATATAATATTTGAACATACAGTCTGATATATATATCATATATATATACACACACACACACACACACAGTCGTACACATATGGCTGTCATTTCTGTTTCACAGTAAGCTCTTACAGGGATGTACTGATTTCTCTGCATTACCCTCATAGCATTTAGCAACCACCCAGTACCCAGCTGATGCTCAGTAAATGCTTTCTGAATTGAGTATCTATGGCTAAGGACTCACTGTTTGGCTAAGGACTCCCCTCAAACCATGGGTGGCCATCCATTAGTGGGTCTTCACTAACGTTCTTAAATGAAATAAGATAGAATGGAAGAGAAGGTACCAGAGCATACAGTAAAGATAAATAGAGTTTCACTGAACCTTTGGTTTGAGGTACGTTTGTCCGTGCACTGGCTTGAGATGGAAAACGTGCTACTTGCTGTGGGCCACAGCATCCGTTCTAGGATAAACCAGCAAATTAAAAACCCACCTTATCAGAGGTATCGTCAAAATCACAACTTCGGAAGAATTCCTGGGGGTCACTACACACTCCATTCAACCACCGCCTACCGCAGCTTCAGAACAGCATCAGCACAGCAGGTTTTTGGAATCTGGACAAGAGTCCTCAATCACTGAACATTCCACAGGTCCCCTAGACTCTGCCCGCTAAGGCAGGAAAGCACTGGGTTCCAAGGTGGGCAGATCTGAATTGGCTTGATGACTAAAAATGGGATGCAGGATTTAACCCTTGGCTAACCAGATCATGTACCTGAACAGCAGTTCATCTAAACATGGACTGTATTTTTAAACCCAGAAAGCAATATTCCCAGATGATCCTGAGCAATGAGGCCTCCTTCCAGGATTTCTAACTTGAGGCCTCACATGGAGAAGGGTGTCAGATCTGGGCTTGGAGGAACAGGGCTCTGGGATGATGCACGGAGTGGGGGCTCCCTTCCCTGCCTGACCCTGGCACTTGCTCCTTCTCACCCCTCTCATCAACCCTCACCCCCTCACCTGCTACCTGAGAATCATGCAGCTGGCCACAGATCTCTACATTAGTTCAAAACCTAGTTCAAAAAGAGCTCCTCCTCCGGAGTTCTTATCCCTCTAAATAATGAATTTCTCAGCCCTAATTAACCCAAGAAAAGGGATGATATACATTTCTCTGTTGCTTTAAGTTACAGCTAGTTGGACACTTTGAGGGAAGAACAGCCTCTAGCTAAAGGGTTAGATAAGCTAAAATCAATGTAAGCCACCGCCTCCAAATCTTTTAAATCATCACCTTCTCTCCCCTGACCATCTCTAAGCCAGATCCTACGGTGGGCATGCAGCAATGTGTAAGCCTGGAAATGACCACCCATTCAAGCTCATGGTAAGACAGAGATCAATCCCCTACTCCCACCAAAAAATAAAATAAATAAAATAACTGCAACCTCTGGGAGCAATCAGACAGCCAAGAACAAAGGAAATAAGCTGACAGCATGCAATGCAAACAATAGGATGAAGACAGTCAGTGGACAGATGAGTAGAAACATAACATCTTAAACAATGGAGGCGAGAGCCTGGCTCTCCTACCAACTGATCAAAGCCACCTGGTTATGCCACTGAATATAATCACCCTGATGTGATCAGATGAAACAGCGATAGAAGATTTATCATCCTGGAAGTATCTGAGAGAGGGTTATAAGAATCATGAGAGGAACTAAAATCACAGAAGATAAACTGCTGCCTAAATAAGGAAGCCATGGAGTTACCTTATAAATATCACCCACAGAGCAGAAATCCTGGAGGTCAGGGGGCAGGGGGCATCAAGAATACTTTGGAAATGAAATGTCCTGCTTAAAGAACAGTTACTTCCCTCTCCTGGCTGTGGGGGCAGGAGGATCCAAGGGGAAGCTGGGTGGTACAGAACACGAGAGAGCCTCTGAAGTTCCTTCCCGTCCATTTCCCATCACAGTAGAACAGGGCAACCCCAGATGCCAGGGTACTGGATTCTACCACCCTAAGAGGGCAGAGTGCACAGTGCTAGGGCTCAGCTCATCTGAAAGGGCTGTGAGTGGCTAAGGAAGCCTGGAGGGGAAAGGCAGCTGAAGTACAATATATGTTCTACCATGGCTCCCTGGAGTCAGCGACTGGGACGTGAGACAAGTGGGCACAGCTCCTTTTCATGCCAGAGTTCTCCAAAACCAATTTCTTAAAGCTAGCCTCCAGTGGCCAGTGGGTTTCAGGCAGGGAAGGAGGATGTCTATACTGCAGGTTGAAGCTTAATTTATATTTAGGAACTGTTTGTTTTATTTGGTTCTGGGTTAAAGGTGGTAGGTGCCAAGCAAGACTGTCCCCCTTTCAACTTCTTTTTTTTTAAAAAAGACAAAGAAAAGAGAAAAACAAAACAACCAAACACCCGTAGCCCAAGGCCATGCTGCGCTGTGGGCGGCCTACATGAGCTTCCTTTATCCAACCACAAAAAGGCATCCGTGGAACCAGCGAGGGGCCCTGGAACGGCATTTCCAAGGCCGGCCCGCTCCTCCGTTGAGGTTAGCAGTTACCCAGGGGCCAGGAGCCACTCGGGCAAACAGCCCATGCCCCTCGTTACACAACGTCGGGGCCCTTATCTCCCTGTGCCACTGTCGGTTTGCAGACATTGCGTAGTGCTACGACCACAGCCGAGACTGGCCCGCGGGAGATAGCGTCGCTGCTCGCTATCAGGGAGGCAAGAGAGGAGACTGGGTTTCTATTAAAAGAGAGTCAGAGAGACGGGTAACAGTCCGGCAGACCAGCTTCAGAGTGTCACTTCCTTTGATCCTGACAGCTGAAGACCCCCTCTCCCTAGGCCCCCTCTCCCAGCTCCCCCGCCCACCGAGAGGTGGCAAGGGTCCATTTCATGTCCTTTCATCAAATCTTGGTAGAGTGCCAGGTACAAGATGCAGGGGAGAGGTCTCCTTAGGAGTTGATGATCACCCTCTAAACTCCTTTTCAGACAGGCTCGTGAAGGCAGGGAAGGAGCAGGGGGCAGTCAGACACATGCCTAGTGGATGTCACATCAGTATGGAGCACTCCAGTCACGTCACTCTCCTTTTCAAATGCCTTCCAAGGCTCTAACTCCCCCGGGATAAAGTCCAAAAAGAAACAGCAGCTAAAACAAACAGCAGTTATGTTTATTGAGCAACTACATTGTTCCAGGCACTGCGCAGGGTGTGTTAAGCACACTACCCCAAATCATCAGAATATCCCACACAGTAACTGCACTGTAGGAATGAAGAAGCTACAGTTCATGGTTTATGTTGTTGTTGTTGTTTTTAAATAGAGATAGGGTCTCACTTTGTTGCCCAGGCTGAAGTGCAGTGGCGTGATCATAGCTCACCACAGCCTCGAACTCGTAAGTTCAAGCCATCCTCCCTCTTCAGCCACCCGAGGAGCTAGGATTATGGGCATGCACAGCCGCACCTGGCTAATTTTTTAATTTTTTTTTTTTTTTTTAAGATGGAGTCTTGCTATGTTGCCCAAGCTGGTCTCAAACTTCTCGCCTCATGCAATCCTCCTGCCTTGGCCTCTCAAAGCACTGGGATGACAGGTGTGAGTCACTGCACCCAGCCAGTTCACGGTGCTAGAAGGCCAAAATCACAGTTTGCAAGCGCCAGCATGAAAATCTGAACCTGGGTCTGCTCAGCTTCAAACTCATTTTCTCTCCATTCTTCATGCTGCCTTCTCTAATCTCTCTCCCCGCATTTATAGCACTACAGTCTGACCCCAGCCTACCATTCCAGCACGAATCACCCTCATTCCTGCCAAAGAAAGTTACTCCTTGTTTTCTCCCCTGGCCCTGACCACAATTTTCCTTCTTCCTGTCCCCGTCTTCAAAACCTACTTATCCTTTAATATCCTACTCATGTGCTACTTCATCCAGGATCCCAACATGTATCAAAATCGCCCTTACACAGTTATGGTCAGGACTGCTAGCTAAGTAAGGATCTTTCTCCCCCGTTAGGAAAGCCCCAGGAGGGCAGACGTCTTGTCTGTCTTGCTCATCACAGTATTCCCAGGGCCTACCCGGGTGCCCAGCAGACAGTAAGTGCTCAACAACGTTTTAAAATTTAAAATGAATCACTCCAGACAGAAGTCATTTCAACTCTGAATATATATATCATAGTCTTTCCATTTTCTATTCTCTGTCATAGTTATAAACATACATATTTTAACTCTTCTGTTCAAAGTATAAGCTCTTCAGGGAAAAGTCCCATTGTCTTAGCAATCTTTGGATCTCAAAACCCCTAACATAGGGCATTGCCTGTAAATCCTAAGGAACTGATGTACATTAGTCTGCTCAGGCTGAGCAGCAGAGGGGTTAATGAGTGCCCCAGGAGGCAAGTCACCATGACAAAAGCCACCCAGCACCCCTCACAGACAAAGATCTGAAACTGCTCTCAAGTCAGATTCTAGTCTTGCCTCTCCCTTGGTAGAAGCTGAGAACAGAATTGGGCAGTCACAGGCAGGCTTGTGAAGGAGGAACTAAAGTGGGCTGGGAGGGAGGGATATGGTCTGGTCCTGGTTTTGCCACTAGCTTGCTGTGTGACCTCAGGAAAACCACAGAACCTCTCTGGACCTCCACTTATTCCTCCCTAAATAAGCATGTTGCAATAAATGATTCTAAGGGCGCTTCAGCTCTGACTGTGATTCCTGGACACCTTGAGAGCCCATGCCTGCAAAGCAGGTGGAGAGTGCCTTCCTCAACAGGTGGCAAGAGGAGGAATGGAGACCGAAACACTTAGACAACCCCTCTGTGCTATTCCTCAACCTTCCGAAAATAAACAAACCTTAGCTGGTGAATAAGCCAGTCCCTCTCGTTAGCCAGAACAACAAGCATGATATGAATATGGATCTGAAGTAAACAGAAGGGAGAAAGCAGATACTGAAATGGATTTTCAATAAATAACTTCCCTCTAGTTAAACCTGAATTTTTTCCCACATATGTATGCTTTCACAGATCCAGTTTGGGAGCATTCAAATTAGCACAACCTGGCCTTAAATACTGCACAAAACACATAGTAAGCATTTTGCTTTTATTTATGTCATCAATGGTTTCAATGGGAATGACTCATCCTTCCTCTTTAACACTCTGTTCTAATATGGTTTACTATAAATAATGCAGAGAGGGAGAGAGAGAGAGGGAGCACCAGCGAGAGCGAGCATGTGCAGCTCAGCACAAGGCCCCTGCACTGCTAGGTCACAAAAGAGCCGAGTCCGACAATCCTAAGGTAAAATCTCGGGCTCAGTGGATGGGCGAGTGATGGTTCAATGGAGAGGAAAAGCAAACATTTCTCCCTCCACTATCCAAGTGTTTGGGGCAGGGAATGTTGTCAGGAAAGGGGAAAAAATACATGCTGAGTATGTGCCAGGTACCAGGCTAGGATTTGAACACATAAGCTCCTCTAACCTTCCAGAGCCTTCCAAAGACGCAGAGGCAGAATTCAAACTCAGGCCATTGTGCCTCCCAGGCTTCCCTCCTCCCCTGGGTGTAGGGGTCAAAACTCAATCCATTCTTTCCAGCCCCAACCAACATCTACCAGTGACAGTCCTGGTTTTTTGTTTTGTTTTGTTTTGTTTTTTTAACAACAGAAGTGCCTCCCAGGAGCCCAAACTCACAGGAGGCCAAACCACAAATGCAGAAACATTACAGCAGTTAAGAGGAGTCTTCCCAGTCCCAGGCAACCCATGGCAACGAATCCTTCCTCACTGGGAGTCCAGCCACCATAGCTGGAAATCAAAAGCCCCTTGGCCTTGTCCACTTCCCACCTAAGAAGTGAGGCCAACACTCACCCCAGAGCTGAGCCAACAAGTCTTCCCCACACACCCCTTCCAGAATCTGCCTTCCGAGTCAGACACAGCAGCCGACGGTGCTTACCACTCACTATAGTCACCAGATTTGTTACTGCATTATTTTGACCATTTCCAAAAGTCACATCTACCCTCCCAAAAGGCAAAGCAAGATAATGCAGCACGGACTCCACAAAGAATTCCCAAAGAAGATTTCCAAACTCTGTGGGGCTGTGGCAGCATCACAGGATCAAGCCATCATTTATTAGAAATTTGGCTTCTTTAGAACAGCAGTAGCACTTCGCAAATAGAAACTTTTATATTCAGAATGTACTAACATTATTCACCTATTATTTCACCTGCTGGCTGCTAGCACCGGGTTAGTACTATCACCAATTTAGCAGTGCCCAAAACAAAAGATTTCACTGGTTCCTTTCATAGTCTCTCCACTGGGCCATAACAGGGCTACAGCACCATCATACCTGTCTACCCAGTACACCTTCACTCTGCTATGCACTTTACACATATTTTATCCTCATCACCACGGACAAGGTAGTCATTTTTCAAAAGAAAAGTAAACTGGGGCTCAGAGAAGCTAAGCCACTTGCCCAAACACACAGATAGTAAATTCTGGAGCCTGAGTCTCCATCCAAGGTGCCTCCTTCTTCTTCTTCTTCTTTTTTTAATGAGACAAAGTCTTGGGCTGGAGTGCAATGGCAGGATCTGGGCTCACTGCAACCTCCGCCTCCCAGGTTCAAGCGATTTTCCTGCCTCAGCCTCTCCTGACTAGCTGGGATTACAGGTACCCACCACCATACCCAGCTAATTTTTGTATTTTTAGTAGAGACAGGGTTTCACCATGTTGGCCAGGTTGGTCTCAAACTCCTGACCTCAGGTGACCCGCCTGCCTCAGCCTCCCACAGGGTACCTCCTTCTAAAGCCTACCTTCTTCTCTTCATTCCATACTATCCCTAGAAAATACCACTCCCACTCCCTCCCAGAAAGTCCCCCTCAATTCCTGGGCTGCATTTCACTATCTTTAGCATCTCTTGGACTTTGAGCTAGCTGTTTCAACTTCCCAGTGAGTCTGTCCCAGTAGATGCCCCCTGCTCTAAATAGCACCCTCCGCGATCCGCAAACATTACAAGGATATCAAAACAAAGCTATCAGCTGGGTTCCTAGCTTTAGCAGCCAGTCTAAACTTTCTTGTTTGATTCTCAGACAGCTTATTGACTAGGTGATGAGGTCAGAAGTTTTCTTTTCTCCTAGGCTCTTCAAGAAGCACCTGCAAAGTCAGGGCAGGTAGAAAAAGTCCACCAATTTAAGATTTCAGATGTACATCATTTTTCTGAGCACCCATTGCTTACCAGCCAACAACCTGTAGGGTGGGAGAGGACTAAGGGAGAAAAAGACGGGAACTTAAAAAGCAAAGATAACCTCCACCCTTTCCCGTCTGTTATTAACATGGGCATAGGCAACCCACTCGATGAAATGTTCTCAGAGACTCTGCATGTCCACATGAAGGAGGAGAAAAGTAGGTGAGGGCAGGAAGCTGATCAACTGTACGATAAATGCAGCTGTTGTATGTGACAAGCTACCTGTTTTCTTTCATGAGGCTCTTTCACACTTCTCCACCCCGGCTAAAAGAGGGTCCTGGCTCTCCACCTGTCCCCTCGTTCATAACACACCACCCCTCACCCTGACCCCAACAGTTTATCTTTGCATATTGGAAATACTGGCATTTATCAAGTAATCTACTCCTCATAGGTTGTTAAACAGACCACAGGGGTTATCAGTGGGGCTGATACAGGAAGATAAACAGCAACCTCTTATGCAAATAGCACGAAGAATGTGGGACTGGCCACAGGACAAAAGCAGAATTTAGGAAAACATGAATCTTAACACTTTTCTTCAGTCGCAACCCTGGAAACCCACAGGAGCCTGGAGAAGGTTCTCTAGGGTGGGTTTTCCCCTCCCTTTCTTGCAGGAAGGGGCACGTGTGTTGGGAGGTGCAGCCTGCTTTGCAAGGCAAGGTGGCGGCTTCACGTCTGATGAGGCAACTCCTTTCTGTGGCCACAACCCTCTCCTCTGCGCAACAGCCATTTCATTTTTTCTGAGATTTCGGACCCACTGGAACGTGCTTAGTTCAGGTTGAGGAGGTATCAGACTAACCGAGAGAAAGAGAAGGTGTTCTCCAAGGTGAGAGTAGGGGGTCAGAGGGCAGTAGGGAAAAAAAAAAAGAAACACACACAGAAAACCAGGAGTTCTGGGTTCCAAGATGCAACCCACGTGACCAGGAGATGCTCTTCAGATCTGCCTTTGCTGGGAAAGAGGTGGGAGGTGGCCTGGGGTCCAGGTGGCATCTTTTCAAACCCTTCTCATTATTTTAAGGGCAAACTCACATCAAGAACCAAGAGGAGAGTGGCTCCAAGTGACAAAAGAATTACACTTGGAGGAACAGAGCAAGCGGCTTCTCACACCAGGCTGCAGGCTGGGGAGGGGGGAAAATGGGAGCAGAATGACAGAATCCAGAGCTGGCCAGAATGAAAGACTGAATGGAATAGGCTAATTTACACAGGAAGTAAGCACTTACCAGACCCTTCATCTCAACACACAAAACCCTCGGCCATATCTGGAAGCAATTACATCCAGTTAACATGATCTGCTTGCCACTAAAATTAACTGCAAACAGAAATATTTTTCACTTTTGCAACAGGGGATGCCAAGGTTTGGCCTATTCTCCCCCCAGCCATTGAATCTGGCTGCTGGGGAATATTTAGCAGCTACTCAGCTCAAAAAAACAAAAACTACTCTTGTAGCTGTCAGGACACAGAAAGTAAAATAGTGGATAATTATGAAGGGGGAAAAGACGCGGGAGAGGTGGCAATGAAAACCATTGTGCTAGAAACTGAGGAAAGGGGCCAGGCACATGGGCCCTATATAGGTCTGCATCCCTGACAAGTCCAGTCTGGTTTTCCACACTGAACTTCAAGGAAAGAAAAATGTTTTTAGAGTCACTCGATTTAGCAGCCGCTTCACATTGTTTTTAGGTACCATCTTTATCCCTTCTGCCAAGGGGGCGGGGGTGGGGGTGGGGGGATGCAGGGAGGTAGACTCACAAATGTTAGAGGATCCTTAATTTAGCAGATCATTTAGGGGACAACTGTCACGATTTAACTTTTGCATTGAACATTTCCAATCCCTACTCTACAAACGCCTTCGAAGCAGCTTTCACCGGCTCTAAGCGGGGCAAGAGCTGCTTTTAATTTGAGACGTACACAGTTTTTCCACGTAAAGTGAAAAGAAGCCCACAAGGAGGTGAGAACTTGCCTCTGTGAGCGTGCGTGCCCAGTAATGAGCCAGTGGCCCTTTCTCCAAAACTCCAGATCCAGCCGCCCGACTCACTCACTGGTCACTCTAGTCCTTTGGCTTTGCAATCAGCCCCGCAATCAGATAAGAACTTATTTTTATTTTTCCTTGAACTGCTGTCAACGATGCCATAAATGCCAGAGACAGATGGACAGATTTCTTTTAAAGTTCCTGAGGAGGCGTCATCTCCAAACCCTTCCCCCAGCGGCCCCTCTTTTCTGGGCCAGATTCCGGCATGCTTTCCCCGAAAGTGCAGTTCGCTCCTTTGTCACCAGGGGCCTTTAAAACGGCAGCGGCGGCAACAGCAGCAAAAGTAATGCATCCATTTGCCAGACAACTCACAAACATTGTTTCTCAAGAAGAGGCAGGCAGAAAAGTTCCCCTCAAGAATGAGGTCAGACACTGCCGTTCTCTGCAAAAATCACACTTAGAAACATTACTCATGGGGGAAACAAAAGAAAACGAACAACTTAAGTAGCCTTTCTTTAGGACTTTGGGCTATGATGGGGAGGAAACGGTTCTGATCTGCTAAAGAGCAAAAGAGCGCTATGCCATTCTTTATAATTTTTAAAATCTTATGCCAGGTGTGGTGGCTCACGCCTATAATCCCAGCACTTTAGGAGGCTGAGACAGGCAGATCACCTGAGGTCGGGAGCTCGAGACCAGCCTGGCCAACATGGCGAAACCCCACCTCTACTAAAATAAAAAATTAAAAAAATTAAAAAAATATATATATATATATATACACACACACACAAAAATTAGCCAGGTATGGTGGTGCACCCCTGTGGTCCCAGCTACTTGGGAGGCTGAGGCACGAGAATCACTTGGACCCAGGAGGCAGAAGTTACAGTGAGCCGAGATTACACCACTGCACTCAAGCCTGGGCAACAAAGTAGGACTCTGTCTCAAGAAAAAGAAAAAAAGAAAAAAAACTAAATTTTACAATAGAAAAAATACTGAAGTATACACATCCTTTCAAGTATACAACCTGAGGCCACACCACTGGCCTGACGCTGGGCCATGTATTCTCTATACATCACCTACGTAACGACACTGCTCCACCACCAGTAGGAATCAGAAGTTATTAATTTCATCTCACAGATGAGGAAGTGAGCGGTGAGGAATCTTGCCATGGTCACACAGCCTCTAAGAGACAGAAGACTAATTTGAACCCAGGTTCAATTCCAGACACAATGCTCTCCAGCTTCTTACCACTTTGCAGCCAACAATCGCAGGAAATGTAGAGGCTGCAAGAATGCAAGAAAAAGAAAAAAGAAACGGAATCCTCCCCTGAAATCTACCCCCTCCCAGAAATAGTCCCTGCTAGCATGTGGGGGTCTCTCCTTCCCCTTGACCACCCCCCACACACGTACCTAGGCACATACGCTCACAACACGGCACAGCCGTCCAGGCATGGAAACGGTTAAGTCGCCCTCACTGCGTAAATCAAAAGTTCAAGGCTGAAACATACCACAATGATTCCCTCTTTACATATGACAAGAACCAGAGAGGGGCTGAAATCCCAAGCATCCTGCACAGGGTCTCCCCGGCCCGCACAGGTTACGCCGCCAGGGTCAGGGCCGCGGACCTTTAGCGGCAACATTCATTTCCTGAACAGGACAAGTTCTCCTGACCATAAAGCTAATAGGAACTTCCTCGCACGGCGAGCTCTGGCTGACAGGGCTACTTGTCACTGGCCACGCAGGAGGAAAGCACTGGTTCCCATTAGTGGGTTATGATGCCAGGTGCTACTAATAAGGTACATCGGCAAGAAACAAGAGCCTGCTAAGTTGTCTCTCCAACTCTGGAAGTAATCAGGCCTGGGCTTCGGTGTTGGGGAGGGACTTTCCTTAAAGAGATGGGCGGGGGGAGCTGAGGTTTGGCCATAGTAGACCCCAGCAGCAGCTAACCTGCTGAACAGCTTAAATAAATTTCCAACAATCCCTCCACATTTCCCCCAGCTACCATAAAAAGCTCCCCCAAATTAACACTAATAATGGTCACCCCAGCACTGTGGACCCGATGGATCACCCTAAGGGCCATTATGGTCGGCCACATCTGCTTCTCACTATGGCAAGGAGAGCCATGCCAACAGGTCTAATGGCATTAAGATCGCAATGCTGAGCTAATCCACCTAGAGCACAACGCTGGGTGAGGGTGGCAGGGGGCTCAGCGGCTCCCTTGTCAGGCTGGGGTCATGAGAGAAGCGGGAAGTAGGGAGGTGGCCTCACACTCTGTGTGCTTTAGGTTACAAGTGATCTCATTAACATACTTTAAAAACCACATTGAGAGGTAGGGGCTAACCTCACTTCACAGAAGAGGATACTGCTGCTTCACGGAGGTGAAGTCATTTGCCCAAATTCACCATGGAGCACCAGTATTCAAACCCAGGGTCCATCAGACGTCAGTCTTTCTGCCCCTGCAGTGCCACCCCATCTCCCACTGGTATGATGGCACATTTGACTTGTTCTTAGCAAGCCTGGTGGTGGTGATTTACATGCGTGTACGTGTCTTTTCTTCTTATTTCTGGGGCAACCAAATGGCCCTAAAGAGGAAAGAACTCTAAAAACCACTGCTACTGGCCCAGAATGTCCCCCCTTCATCAAAATGTCTGTGACAGTTTTCTAACAACTTTCTAAGTAACACCCCAGTGTCTCAGGAAGTCCTCTCTCTTACCTAACTTGGAACTTTTCTACTGCAATGCTGAACACAATCTGTTCACAGCAAAGAAAAGCAGGTCCCGAGGACAGAATTGAAAGTGAGCTAGGAATTCAGAATTAAGAAGGTTTTTCTAAGTATTTAGCCGAAGTTTCCACGCTGACAAAAAAGTGCCGGATCCCCTCCTTGCAGCTGCAGAGATAAGCCTCACGTAGGCAAAAAACCCAACCATAGTTTTTCCAGACTGCACCAGCATAATAAGGACACTGGGGCTTTTAAGGGGAAACAGTAGAAAGGGGAATTTCTGATTATGCTGGCATGAAATTAACAGCATGGGATTTTTATTTTTGTAAATGGGTTTCTTTTTTCTCTCTTTTTCTGTTTTTCAAGTCAGCATAAAACGCCTCTATCACTAGAAGCTGATCTCTCTGTGTTGGTAAGAGATGACGTAGTAGTCCTTGGATCCATGTGGCCTGGGCTCCCAAAGAGCTGAACCCTCTGCAGTAACCTTCCTCCTCGCAAGAAGCCACCAGAGGAACTGAGGCCAGAGCTGGTGAAAGCAGTGAGCCCCCTGGTCACCCAGCTGCAGACAGCGTGGAGCCAGAAGACCTGGGCACAACTCCTGGTACAACTCTTTACTACAGAAAAGTCCACTAACCTCTTGGGCTTCCCTCGGCCCATCTGAGAATGTGAAACTGATACCCACCTTACAGGACAGCTAGAGGGCTTACGGAGATGCTGGCTGTGAGTGCACTTAGCACAGAATCTGACAAGTAGCAAGCACTCAAAACAAAGTCTGCTGAGTCCACATTTTAGAAGCATCCTGCACTGACAGGCAGGCAAGGAAAGGAGCTCTGGAACCCCCAACACCCACAAGCCCAGCCCCAGGACCCCCATCAGTTAGGTGGTATCTGTGCTCCTCATCTCTGTCATAAGCACAGCGATGTGCACAGGCAAGAGGACACCGCGTCGGTGAGCCTCCCCGGCATTTGGACTTGATGGCAGTGGAGTACTGCCCAGCTAAATTTAAACGAGAACTGGAACGACTCACGGGGCCTCAGGTCAATGGGACAAAGAGTACCCTGGCCACCAGAGTACAAGAGATCAGCTTCTGGGGAAGACGCAGATGCAGTGTCTCAGACCCAAACATGAGGTGTCTGAGGCAGCCGTTTTACAGCACTGTACGGATCGACACCTATGCGGAAGAACGGTCTCAGGGAGAAAGCAGGATCTGGACCAGCATGAACACATTTTTCACCCTGCATGGCTAGCATGACCTACTTCACACAATGACCAGAGAAACACCCTAGCAAACACTTAGGGAGCACTGACTTTGTGCCACCATTCCTCACACAGGATAAATATTTTCTGAGGAATCCTTGTAACAACCCAATGAAGTAGCTACTACTATTATTTCTATTTCACAAATGAGCAAACAGAGCACAGAGAAGTTAAGTAACACAACCACGGTCACAGTTAGTAAGGAGCAAAATCAGAATTCTGACCTGGACAAAGTACACATATCCTATCTGTAAAACGTGGGGGTGGGGGAGAGTCGCAGCAAATTTCTTACCACTTAAATAACTGCCAGAGAGTAAGAGCTTTCACCCCAGGCACCCAGCCAAAACACAATAGAAAATCTTTAGTTAGGGAAAATGCAGAAACCCTCCTCCAATGGACAAACTGAGGCACACCTGCATTCATTTAGGAAGACTCTAAGTCGTATATACTTGGACTTTCAGCAGGACTTGATTTAAATTGATTAATAAAAAAAAAAATTAAAGTGATTGGAAAGGTTTCTCTCCTGAATTAGCAAGAAATCAAAGAGCTGTGAATAGAATTTGATTTTAACAGTTGAGGATAATCACTATTTTAAAGATTCATAATAGTTTTCCTAGCACGAGCAGGAGGAAAACGTGTTGCTAAACTATAGCTTTCTCCCTCCCAGCAATTAGCAGCTCCATCCAATAGTGACAGCAAATTAAAATGGAACTTCTCACTGAGATGAAAGAGTGGGCAACTTTCCTCCATTGAAAACAAAATAAAGGAAATCATCTTCAAAAGTTCCAAGAGTTCAGTCTAGATCCCAGATGGCTCAGTAACCCTAAGCAGGTTAAAGTATTAAAAAAAAAAAAAAAAAAAGTCAGAACACACAGAATCAAATCAAACTGACCCCCTACTTAGCTGGCTGAACTGCCAATCCAGATTCCAAAACAGCAAAATTCAATTAACCAAAGGACTTCATGAAGATATAAGTGGGTACACAAAGAATAAAAGAATTTTTTAAAGAGCTCAACAATCCAGAAAGAGCTCACTCAAGTGCCTAGTTTTAAAAATGAAGAAGTTAAGGCTCACGATGAATAAAACGATGTCAATGGTGACAGAGCTGAAAAACGCAGAGCTGGGTCTAGACCTGGCCTCACCACTACAAAGCCTTCTGCCATCTTCCTATCTTCACAACCAACAACCTCTCCAAAAGACCAGATTTCCAGGAGCCCAGGAGATTATAAACTTAAGTTTATCATCACCCCTAAAAAGGATACTTCCTGGAAATAGAAATGGATTCAGAAAGGATTTTGGCAAATCTGTGAATGACAAGGCAGCCATAAATAGCTACTAAGAGAAGCTAGTATACACCTGACCTTTAGGATTGACGTCAAGGAAGATGGCTGTAGCCTCCAGTGGTGGTGTCTTGGGGATGGTGTTGGCAACCAAAGACTAGGTCAGATGGATTTGACCCAGAAGAGCAATGCTCATGTTCTTATATGGCCTGGTGCAGAGCGCCCAGGACTGTGAATTAGAAGGCAAGCTGAGTGCCTGGTTTTATCCATTTATAGCTGTGTGACCATGGGCAAGTCACTTACTTGCTCCAAATCTCATTTTCCTCATTTGTCAATAGAGAATGATAATCATTCATAATCCCTTATCCAAAACCTCTGGACGACCAAAACCGCTCAGATCTTAGAAAGGTACTCTGACACCTATCATGTTTAACAGCGCCAGCGGAGTCTAGGGCAGCACTCTGTAATCAAACACATTAATATTTTTGCAGCAAAACATATGAATATTCAAAATAAGCAGGATAAATATAGCCTCACGTCAGTTCAGATCAGGTTTTGCCACTAAATGAGTTTACTGCAAACCTTTTAGTTTTCAGGGCTTTTCAGACTTCATTATCACAGATATGGAATTATGGACCTGTACCCCCTCAAGGAAGGCTGTGAGGGCAAGAGAGATAAAGTCATTAAAGGTGCTTTGCAAAGAAGAAAATGCTGCAACCGATAAAAGGTATTATTAATATTATTGCTGTGGCTATCACTATTCTACAGCACACCCTTTTCCAAACAGAATTTAGTTTGACATCAGAGGTTCTGGACAGGATGATGAAAGAAAACCAAGAGTCTCAGAAAACCTCAAAAATCCCAAAAGTAGCCTAAATCAAGGTCAACACCTGTTGGCCTTCTACATGATCAACCACTAAATACAGAGCAGCTGACCATCTGAGAGAGCCCAAGGCCAAGGGCCAGGCAGAACTCTGATATCTTAGCCCCATGGCTCATGCACTGTAGAGCTGGCTCCACAAAGCCTCTGGGAAGGGCTGTACACATGGATCCAGAAAGCTGGCTCAGACATTCCCTGTGGTTCCTGAGAATCCCTTCAAGAACCAGGCAAGAGGCCGGGCGCGGTGGCTCACACCTGTAATCCCAGCACTTTGGGAGGCCGAGGCGGGCAGATCACGAGGTCAGGAGATCGAGACCATCCTGGCTAACATAGTGAAACCCCGTCTCTACTAAAAATACAAAACATTAGCCAGGCATGGCTGTGGGCGCCTGCAGTCCCAGCTACTCGGGACGCTGAGGCAGGAGAATGGTGTGAACCTGGGAGGCACAGCTTGCAGTGAGCCAAGATCACACCACTGCACTCCAGCCTGGGAGACACAGAGCGAGACTCCGTCTCCAAAAAAAAAAAAAAAAAAAACAAGGAACCAGGCAAAGAGTTGCGACAACATCCACTGCAGCTGACCTAAGTGCTTGTCTGTATAAGATCTAGGGGACCCTGGAAACCAGACCCCATTGTGCTTCTGCAGCACTAAATTCAGAAATACATAAAGACCAAGCTGTGTGAGCCACGGCAGACTAGGGACTATAAATGAGGACTATGTTCACACTTAAGTCAACTATACTGTTCCCTGCAATCTTATCGCATATGTACGTTAACTCTGAGAATGATCAGGTGCACCTGGCCTGGTTGAGCTGGTTCCTAGACCATATCCAGAGAAGCCTACATGCAGAACTGCTCCAGCCTTTCAGAATGAGAAAGGGAAAGTCCAGTGTTCCAGAATCCTGAGATGAGCTTCCCCTCCCTCAGGCATTATCCTGTGTAATGTGGACTCACTGGTAAAGATTTGGGAGCCCAAAACTTGCTCCTTCATCTGCCTGCAGAATACTGCTTATCTATCAGACCTTCTCACTGTCCTGACTTCCTTCTGGTTCATTTAGGTCAGTCAGTCCCATTTGATTTACCTGTGTGGTGCCTTTGTCTGATTTTCCCACCCATCCATGACTACACTTGACATTGCATCCATTTTACAGCATGTCATTTCTACAGTGGACGGCTTGTACATCTTGCTGTCTGCTGCGGGAAACGGGATCTACAACTCCACTAAGTTTGATTCTCACTATCTGTTGAGCCAACAAGTTACGCCTCACTCCACACCAGCTTGGGATCAAATCATGGGGAAACCTACCAATGACATTCCATAATAAACTCCCTGCCTTCCTGCCTCACTTAGCAGCAATCTGCCTTCATTTCCTCTGCAATCCCCTCTGCCCCCCACCGCAAGAAGAAATGCAAGAAGGATTGCTAGGTATCTAATCTTTACCAACACTCAGGCCTGTTGACTTAAAAATAAAATAAAATAAACCCTGTAGCCTGTTATTTTATCACCGATATATTTCCAGTGAATGCCACGGCTTCCTGGCATCAAAATCTCCCTTCCGATTTTTTTTTTTTTTTGTCTTGGCTTTTTGTTTGTACTGGTTATAGGGCTATTTTTTCTTCCACCACAGCATTTCTCAGACTGCTGATGGGTTGGGAGGAGACAGAGAACAGTAGAAAAAAGGGGATAGCACATTAATCCTGGAGTTTTGAGGGTGAGGGGGAGAAAAAAAGCCTTCCACAAAGGACGTCTATCTGGGACCCAAGGGGCTGCTGATCTGAGTGAGGGCCGAGCACACACGATTATTTTCTCCCCTTTCTGATTTCTTTAGACCCCTAAGCTTCTCACCAAAGGCACTGTCCCTGGCTCTAGCTTCTTGGGCTGCAACTGCTGACTTTCCACCCTCAGTCAAAAGCACATCCTCGGCCGAGCAGGGTGGCACACGCATGTAATCCCAGCACTATGGGAGGCCGAGGCGGGTGGATCACTAAAGGCCAGGAGTTCCAGGCTAGCCTGGCCAACACAGTGAAACCCCATCTCTACTAAAAATACAAAAATCAGCCGGGCGTGGTGGTGCATGTCTGTAGTCCCAGCTGCTCAGCAGGCTGAGGCAGGAGAATCATTTGAACCCGGGAAGTAGAGGTTGTAGTGAGCCGAGATCAGGCCACTGCACTCCAGCCTGGGTGACAGAGTAAGACTCTGCCTCAACAACAACAACAACAACAAAAGCACATTCTTCCTGTCAGCAGACCACATGTGACACCGAGGATTCCAGGGCCAGTGTCTTGCTGTCATATGCTCACAAGGACAGGGACATTCTCTGCACCACCTCAGTCAACACAACCCCCACGGAGGGTAGCACTGTGGATACTACACACTAGAACTCAGAGCCAATGAGGACCATGCAGAGATGAGGCCTAAACAATACGAGGGACAGAGGGTCAGTTCTTCACTGCTGCAGTGACTATGTGCCCATCCCAGCTCTAGTGATTTCTGGATTTTACTTCATTAATTTAGCACCAACTCTGTTGACCATCTCCATTTTAAGAAGTGAGTGAAGGCTGGGCGCACAGTGGCTCACGCCTATAATCCCAGCACTTCGGGAGGCCGAGGCAGGCGGATCATGAGGTCAGGAGATCGAGACCATCCTGGCTAACATGGTGAAACCCCGTCTCTACTAAATAATACAAAAAAATTAGCCGGGTGTGGTGGTGGGCGCCTGTAGTCCAGCCACCACTGGACTCCAGGCTGGTGACAGAGCGAGACTCTGTCTCAAAAAAAAAACAAAAGTAGTGAGTGAAACAAGGCCCAGAAAGGTTAAATAAGTATCACAGGCTGGTCAATTCCACTACCCAGGCTCTTTCGAATGTAACATGGCCAACCCTCCCTCTCTCCCCAGAGGAATGAGGGTCTTGCTGAAGGGGAACTTGGAACTCTCAAGAGAGTGGTATCTTTTGTAGCCCTCTCAGGTAAAGAAAAGCAACCAGGAACCAGGACCTGATGAGAGCTAGAAAAAAAATTACTTCCCACCATACCCCAGTTCTCATAGCACCCAGCCGAAATAATTCACATCCGGAAAGATGATACATAGATCTGGTCAACATTGGGGAGGGGGTTTCCTCTTTAGGAAAGTTTGAGCAGAAACAAACACAACCTCAGTCTATTTCTGAGCAGCAGAAGCACAAGAAGACACACCTTAGTGGCGGTTATTTTTCGCACCCACTGGAAAAAGTCGGCTACGTTTAGCTCTGCCGCACTTTCCACAAGGTAAGCCTCTGAGCTGTCGAAGAGGCAGGGTCAGAGCAGATTCCGGCTAGGGGTGATGAGATCAACTTCCAGATATCCCCACCCCAACCCCTCTCACTCACATCCCCCGTACCTGAATGAGCAACAGGGGAATGGGGGTGAAGCGGGGGAGGTAGAGAATCAGCAAAACAGCAGACCACAGGGTGTGCAGCAAAACACTGTCATCAATGACAACAGAAAGCTGGATTTCTTGACTCCATTCATCTGACCCAGAAACTAGAGGGTAAAATGATGGGCATAGTGTTTATGACAGAGGCAAGGAAAAAAAACAAACTTGCTACTGATTCCCTCTGTTATTTACTCCACTTCCAACAAGCAATCTCCAAAACCCTCTGCTCCACAGACATGATCCTCTTCGAGGCAGCAGAGTACCAGGGGCTAAGGACCTAAATTTGAATCCAGCCCTGCCTCTCACTATCTATGTGACCCTGGAAAAGAGACTTGACATCTGAGCCTTAGTATTGTTCCATGTAAAAGAAGGACATTACTGGCCAGGCACAGTGGCTCATACCTGTAATCCAGCACTTTGGAGGCCGAAGCAGGCAGATCACCTGAGGTCAGCAGTTCGACACCAGCCTGACCAACATGGTGAAACCCCGTCTCTACTAAAAATACAAAATTAGCTGGGTGTGGTGGTGCATGCCTGTAATCCCAGCTTCTCAGGAGGCTGAGGCAGAAGAATCGCTTTAACCCAGGAGGCGGAGGTTGCAGTGAGCCAAGATCATGCCATTGCACTCCAGTCTAGGCAATGAGAGCGAAACTTCATATCAAAAAAAAAAAAAGAAGAAGAAGGACATTACCTATCTCAAAGGGCTGTTGTAATGAAAATGCAACTCATGGAAAGTGCTTAGTACTGAACCAAACATGTCATAAGAGCTCAATGAATGGTTATTTCATAGAGAAGGAAACGGAAGCCGGAGGGAAGCCAATGCTAGCCTGAAGCGGCACTTACTTCAATGTGAGCAGAGATGGGATAAGAATGAGACTTCACAGGCTGCAAGACCAAGACTCTTATACCCATCCTTTCCCCTTGCATTTATATCAATTCCCCCCTAAATGCATGTGCAGGATCAGAGAATGAGAAGGGAGACAGAGCAAGGAGATTAACTTTCACCAGGAATAAGGTTTGGAACCTGCAGCTGCTCTTGTGGCTTAAGTAGCCTCCAGCCCCTCCCATTCTCCCAAGCTGCAGAAAGCCTGTCTTTGCAGGGACCACTGCATGGGAACCCGAGGCCCTGAAACCTAGTAACATGGTCAGATCCAGGGCACAAGAGACCCTCATCCCACTCCTTTTCTCCTTCTCTCCATTTTATTAGTCACTTCAAGCAAAGGAGAACAGAACAAACAGCAGAAAAAACAAACAGGAGCCCAAAAGCAAAAAACAGAGGGAAGGGCCTATTAAGAAGCTGAGCCCATGAGTGTCCCCTGATGCTTTTTGGAAAGATCCTAGGCCCTCTCACTACACTCTAAAAAATCTGCTCCCCTATCCCCCAGAACCTTAGAAGAAGTGTTTTTGGTTTTTTGACAAATTGCCAAGACAGGGGAGTCAGGCCCCTAACCTGGGAGCAGCCAGGGTGTGAAGAAGGGGTGTGAGGGCCTCAAGTCCCACATCAGGTGTGGGGCTGGAGCGGGGCCTACCTGTGCTGCTCCACAGCCTCGTTATCAGGAAGCTCGACCCCACACACGCTGCACTGCTCCCCGATGGTCCGGCTCTCTGACTTCATGCCCACAGCCAGCTCCCCCAGCTTGCTGAACAGCTCCCTCTGGATGAAGCCCTGGGGCAGCAGCCCCCCATAGGTGCTGAAGTCCATGGAGACAGCCAGGGCAGGCTGCACGTGGAGGCCAGAGGTCACCGAAGATGGCATGCTCAACACAGCGTCAGCCTTGTGGTTGGGCAACACGGAGTAGATGCCCAGATGCTTCTCAGGCGGGGGTGCTGGGTGCTCAGGTCGGCCAGTGGGGGCCTGGCCGGCCTCAGCTGGGGGTGGCAGCTGCTCAGCACTCTCCTCTCGCCCATAGTGCAGCTCCCTAGCACTGGTGATGACGCTGCTTCGAGTTGGGGTCCCAGGCCCCTCTTTGCCTCTTTCCTCAACTTTGTCCCCCATCCCTCCTGAGACGCTGGACTCGGCTGCCCCAGGGCTGTCCTGGCTGGGCACCTCATCCACCTGCATCATCTCCGTCTTCACCTCAGCCACCCCAGGGTGCCGCCCACCCCCAGCCAGAGTTGGCTCCTCGGGCCCTGCAGGTGGCTGAAGAGTTCCCTGCAGGAGAGACTGTCCTATGGTCATCAAACTGTCCACTGCAGCCTTGGTGGGACTCATGGCTGAAAGACCAAATGAGGTGGAGACTGAAGGGCTCTGGTCCACCATGGGCGCAGGGAGGCTCTGTCCAGCCACACTGGCATACCCACTCTCCTCGCTGGAATGCTTTGAGATGAAGATGTTCTTGAGGTACCGAGCCTTGCGGTCCTCTTCTTCCTCGGCCCCACCGTCGGCCATGGTGGCCTCTGTGTCATTGTCGTCTGAGGCCTGGATGGTCTCCAGGATCTTCAGGCACTGCTCCTCCAGGTACTCGATCTCCAGGATCTCGGCAGCATACAGCAGGTCATCCAGGTCCTCCGCCTTGGCTTGCAGCGTGGCTGTATATGCATACTCCAGAATCTGCTGGAAGGTCTTTGGCGAGAGGAAGTCCAGAGTATAGTGCTGACTGTTGCGGTGGAAGAGGATCTCAAACATCTTGCTGGTGCAGGCCAGCACCGTCCGGTGGGCGTGGAACTCCTGGCTGTCCACCATGATGACCACATCGCACAGAGTCCCGGCCAGCCGCATCTGGTTGGCCTTGCACAGCAGCCCCGTGGGGTGGCTAGGGTTCTGCAGCTGGATCATGCCCATTTTTGTCAGATCCATGGTGCTCCCCTCGGCTCAGGCATGAGGCTCTCTTTCCTTCTGGGCTCTGCGTGGCGGGGCAGGGTGGGCTTCCTGGGCCAATAGAGGGGGCTAGAGGAAAGAAGAGGGGAAGAAGCAAAAGAGATGAGAGAACAAAAGACAAATTCATCAGTGTCCCTAAAAGAATTCAACCACTACAACATGCCCCCTCCTCCCTGCTGCCAAACCCCTAGCAAGAGAATCTTAGAGATTTTAATTGAAGTAGCTTCCTAGAAATCTACAAATCTGCCTTTCAAGCCCAGGGATGCTGAGAGTGAAAAGAAGGTTCTGCCACAGCAGATGCCTAATTCACTACTCTATGACATCTGTTAGATGAAGTGAAATGAAAATTGTAGTGAAGTCCTGTAAGTCCTCAGCTTTCTCTGCATCTGAGAGTAGGAGCTCCCTAGGCAAGGCCAACATTCATTATGACGAAGTGCACTTACTTAAAATTAGCAAGACTTTAGCCCCTTCCTTGTCAGCTTCACGCCAACCCCCTGGATGTCAAACCTCATCTTTAAAACAAAGTTTTTCTAAACTCTGCCTCACTGCAGGAGCCCCAGAAGCAGAGTCAAACTCACTGGAGGCCAGGAGCCTGTAGTCATGGCCCACAGACATCTATGGACACTGGGCTCTGCTCCGCAAAGGCTATCCTCTCACCATCAGCCTTGGCCTCTGGCCTTCTACTATTCTCAAGGTTGCAAAGCACTGGCAGCCCCAAGCCCTGTCCCTATCCCTAGGTACTAACAGTCACATATATACAACCCACACACAAACTTAGGTCATTTCTACCCATGGAAGCCTCACAGTTATTGTATGTATAATCTAAAATCTGAACTGTGTGTATGTACACCAGCCAGAGACAGACAGAAAGAGTGTGTGGGGCAGGGCGTGGTGTCTCACACCTCTAATCTCAGCACACTGGGAGGCCCAGGCAGGCGGATCACTTGGGGTCGGGAGTTCGAGACCAGCCTGACCAACGTGGAGAAGCCCCGTCTCTACAAAACATACAAAATTAGCCAGGCGCGGTGGCACCCGCCTGTAATCCCAGCTACTAGCGAGGCTGAGGCAGGAGAATCACTTGAACCCGGGAGGTGGAGGTTGCGGTGAGCCGAGATTGCACCATTGCGCTCCAGCCTGGGCAACACCACCAAAACTCCGTCTCAGAAATTAAAAAAAAAAAAAAAAAAGCGTGTGTGTGTTTACATACACACACACACACACTTATATAAGGTGCTGTACCTACCGTCCTGCCCACAACTGCCCGGTGGACAGGAGGATCTAAAAAACGAAGAAGGATGGATCATTAAGGTATAGAGAGAGACCACAGTAAATACGCTCCCCTACAGCCAGGAGCGCTCATGCTGGGCTGGGTGTGTGAACTCCACGTGTGTCCCACAGGCTCCAAGGAGTCTGCAAGTCCTATGACCAGGGCCAGCAAGGGATGCCGGACATGGCTCAGAGGCGCTGGAAGTGATACTGGCACCAGCATCTGTGGTGTGAGTTACAACCAGTACGAAGGGAAGACAGGGCTGGGAAACAAAGGCCTCTCCCAGAGCCTGTTCGGGATCAATAAGAGGGCTCCTAGACTCCAAACTCCGCTTAAGGAGTGTTAGAAAGACCGCGCAGGCCCAGGGCCCTCCCCGTGTCTGCCTTGCAGCGACTAATATTGCAGTGAATGCACTGAGAGCAAGGAACAGCAAGGTCTCTCCCTCACTCTTCGAACACTGCTTGCTTGCCTCCACCCGCAAAAGAAGGTCTATCAGTTCAGGAGCCACGAAGCTCACGCAGAAAGGATTCACAGGACGGCTGGTCAAGATACTTTTGTTGCCTACCCCGGGGTGGGGACGGAGGCCGTCAAGGGTGGGATGAACATTCAGCAGAGCCTCGCCACCGCGTGCTTTCCCGCAGACATCAGGGCTTCTGAGAACTAGGAGGGAACAGCCAAAAGAATTGAAGCTTGGCGCCCCAAAACAAGCCCTTTGGGTCCTGAGGGAAATCGGGGCGCCCAAGGGCAGCCGTCTTCCCCACCCGCCGCTCGGCGCCCGCGATCCGGCCGGCGCTGGCTGCAGCGTCCAGCCGGGCGGCGCGGGGAAGAACCGGCGATAACTCGCCTGAGCTCCGGGGATCGACCGCGCTCTCACACGCCTCCAGTTCCCAGCGACCCCCACCGAGACTTGGAGACGACTTCAGGAAACTTGGGGAAGCAACTTTTCCCGAGGAACTAGACGCCTGAAAGATGAAGAGCTGAGCTAGGGACGAGGGAAAGCGAAAGAGACTGGGAGGAAAGGCGACAGTCCGGGCGGGCTGGACTCCGCGGGGAGAGCAGCAGGGAGGCGGACCCGCCCCACGGCTAAGGGGAAGCACAAAAGCCCCGCAAACGAGTTGTGGGAGGAAAAGGCGAGAAGGGGTCTGCCCGCCCTCCCTCTCCGACCCAGGGCCTTGACCCCCGGGGAGCGACCGGCTGGGTCCCGGGCCTCTGGCCAGCGGCGCCAGCGGCCGGCGCGCCCGGCCGAAGCACGGTGTGAGCGTCTCGGGGAGGCGGCGAGCCAGTCGGTGCGGAGCGCTCCGTGCGTCCCAGTGGGTCCGCCGGCCGGCGGGACCCCGCGCATTTCAAGCGCGTGCGGGCGTGTGCGAGGCGCTGTGCGAGCTAGCGGGGGGCGCGCCAGGGTGGGAAAGGCATCCCGAACGCATCAGGTGCAGAGACCCGCACCCACCGAGAGCGGCCGGGAGCGCACGGCGAGCTCCGGTGTCACCGCCGGTCCCGCCGAGAGCCGAGGAGGGCCCGCAGCGCTGGAGACCCTCTGGAGCTTCCCTCCCTCCCCTGCAAAAGGGGGGGATCAAGTCCAATCAATAAAAAGCCCACCACGTTTTTTCAAACAGAAACAAAACGTAAGCAGTCCCAGTCCTGTTCCCCTCCGCCCCCAGATCTACTCGTCAGCTCCTCCGATTCTAGCTTCCCAGCCAGCCGGCGAATAGACACACAAATAAATAAACCACAACCCTATCTCGCGCCCGCGCACCGGTCCGCATACATAAGAGCACCCACCGGCTCTTTTCCTCCGCTGGCCCCTGGCGGTACAAAGCCTCCGGATCCCCGACCCTCTGCTCACGCCCTCAGCCCCCGCAGACCGCTACGCCCCCCACCTCTCACCCCGAGCGTGCCCTAGGAGAGGAAGGGCTGGGGAGGCAGCTGTGCCCAGGCTGACAGCCGGGGCTCCCCCTTCTAGCCGACCCCCAACCGGTTGCGGCGACGGCTGCAGCGGCAGGAAGGGAACACGCCAAATAAAAAAGGCACAAGCCCAGCGGCCGAGTGGCCGAAGCGAGCGCGCGCCCCCCAGACCTCTCCAGCCCCGGGGAGCCCCGGCGCGCGGCGCTCGCTCGGCGGTGCGCCTCTTCCCGGCCCCTCACTCACCGCAGCCGAGCCGGGCGCTGTGGGGTGGGTGTGCGTGCCTGTCGGGGGGTGTGTGCCTGTGTCGGGGAGGGGTGTTGCTCGGGAACTGTTGCTCTCCGTATCACGGCGGCAGCGACAGCATCGCCCGGCAGTTCGCAGTACCCGCTCTCATCGCCCTCAACTCCTCTCTGCTGCGAGGTTAGCAAATCACCACCGGCTGCTGCGCCTCCGCCGCGTCCCACGTCAACGCCGAGCCCCCTCCCCTGCAAGGCCCCGGCGCCTCTCCATCTTTAGTGCTGGCGGCCGAGCCCGGCTCCCTGCCCACAGCTGCCCCCCTTCCCTCCCCCCTCCCCGTCCCCGGGCTCAGCCCGCCCACCACCCCGCACTGGCCGAGCCCGCGCGCGCTCCCCGCCCCACCTCTCCTTTCCCCTCCCCTCCCTTCCCCTCCCTTCCCCGCGCTCCGCGCTCCGGGCTTCGCCTGACATCTAGCTGCTGCTGGGGCGCCGGCGGCCGCCGCTCACCGGCCGAGCGGAGAGGAAGGAAGGAGCTAGAAGACAGGCGTGCAGGGGACGCGGAATCCTTAATAGGGGAACTGACGGTGAAGGGCGCGCAGCAGCCCCCACCTACTCCCAAGATGTTAATTTCCATTGGCTACATTGTCCCCCCCTCCCCTGCACCCCGGTGCTCAAGCATGCAGTTTTGTCCCCTTTTCCAATGTTTGCCCCAATTCAGTGCGTGTCATCTCGCCTTTAACTTTTTTCTCATGGCTCTGGGCTGCATTCCCAGTAGCCCCTGACATCTGTTTCAAAAGGCCGCTTTCCTAGCCCAAACCCGGGCCTCTCATCCTCCTGGCTACTGCGCGCCTCCCGGCTTGAGCATCCGGATTTCAAGAAGTCTCCCGAGGCAGAGTTCGAGGATCCTGGTGAACCAGGTGCCCGAAGGTCCGCGGAGATCTCTTGTCGAAGCGAGACGTCCCTGTTTAGCTGTCGCGATTGCTGGAGGCCAAGGTCGAGTCCTGGGAGAAACTTTTCTCTCTCAGACTTGGACAGCCTCTCGGCTCTGCCCGCACCCGACCCCCCACCCCCAGCAATCTGGGTGCAAACAGTTTCCGAGAACTGCGCCCAGCTCAGTGCACAGTCTTCAGGGGGCAGGGGGAAACTTGGAAAAGCTCTGGGCCCCTCAAAAGTGCGTCCTCCTTCAGCGGGCCGCCCTACTTTAGAGGGTAGAGCAGCCAAAGAAAATGTACCCTTCCTCTGACTACAGAAAGCTGCCCTCTTCTCTTTTCCCTGGAGCTGAGCGAAGGTAGGGTGCCAGAGGCGGGAAGCGCTCTTTGGGCACGGGCTGTGGATTCTGACCAAAACCCAGGAGGTTGGGGTGGGAAGTGGGAGTGGCTGAGAGCGCCATCCAGGGGTCTCAGGCCAGTCAGCCCTCGAGGTCACGTGGTTTTAGCAATGCGGGGCTTATGTCACCGAGGCCTGGGTCTGCATGTTCTGTCCGTGACTCGCGGGTGGGCCAAAGGTTTTCCGCAGGACTCACCTAGAATCCACACCTCCATGCATGCCTCTGGCACTGCCCCAGACGGAGAGTCAAGTCACTCTCCCATGAACTGTAGCGCCATGGAAGGTGGCAGAAATCTGTATCTGCCCGCTGAAGGCCAGACAGCAGAGTTTACACATCGGAACTGATCCGGGTTCACAAGAGCCGCTCATGGGACAGCCCCAAAGACGGGTCAGTCCATCCCAGCAAGAGCCACTCCTGACTCCTAAGAGCAGGGAAACCTCAGCCCAGCAGGAGTCTGCAGAGAGACCTGGGCAGGGGAACACACTTGAGTGAAGGAAGGACTCCTCTGATAGCACTGGATACAACCACATCAAACCCAGGGCAAGGGAATGGGAAACCCAGTCCCTGGGTATTCATTTCATTAACAATACAGAGCAATCCCTTTTAGAGACTACCTATTTCTCTAACTAAGGTCTATACACCCTGTTAGAGGAAAGGGATTTAAAGAAAGTTAGGAAAGAACTGGTCTGCAAGGAAAGCAAGAGTGGAGGGATGTAAGGAGAGGAGAAAAGACCCTCCTGGTGCCTCACCAGGGAAACAGAAGAAAGAATCATTACACTTGTTGAGCTTCTGCCTAGGTAGTGCCTGCTGGAGGTTTCCGCTTTGCTGTCCACATCCACCTACCAGCCTCTCCTCAGTGCAGTAGCAGGAGAAGCACACAATTAACCCCCTGATCCTAATCTCCTATTAATCCTCAAATCAGAGAAAGAGAGAATCTCTGGAAACAATGGGAGAGAACGCACGATCCTCCATGGCCCTGGCCTCCCCACCCCCGTGCCATATTCACTCTATGTGAAAATCTCCCTTGCTTCATAAACTCTGCCCATTAAAAAGCCCAGCCCTTGTTAGTAAGTGTTAAAGAGAGATTAATGCCTGAATTTAAGAGGTGGAGAAGGTAACAAAAAGGAAGAAGGCAGGCGAGGCTGTGGGCTGAATGCCAGCATTGGGCTCCAAGCATTTCCACTTAGCGCTGAAGGCTGGCTGCACAGCAGTTTGATAAGGTTTATTGGGCCCAGATAAAGCAGCAGCAGCTCCCCCACCAAAACTGGCACCATTTATAGCCAGAGCTATGTCCTTGGGTCCTGGGAAGGCTGATGAGAATCCTCAGTTCAGAGATTTCATATGGCAGCACCTAAAAACAAGCAGGATGGAAAATTACAAGAGAATACTCAATCGCTCTCGCGCGCGCATGCCCGCTGTCTTTCTGTCTCTCATGTTCATGTATTTAGAGTGATTTTTCTTTTACATTTTTTCTTGAAGGGTCTTGTAAGGGAAATCTGGGTATCAGTTCTAAAAATACAGGAGATCTCAATCTCAGGGGGAGATCATGCTAGAGACAGAGGAATAGATGATCTGGCCTTTGCATGGAATTCCATTGCTAAATCTTCTTATTCTCTCATCTCCTTCTTTACCCATGTACCTCCCACCACTGGCAGTCTTTCAGAGCTCAGTTAGTGGAAGAGGAGGGTATAGCAGTTCTAAGAGATCATACAGGAATGAGACAGTGAAAATAATAACTCGTTCTCAGCACTGGCTATGAACCTTAACACATTACCTATGTTGTTTTATTTAATCCACATAACAATCCTATTAACGCAGGTGCTATTATTTTCCCAGTTTCTGTGGACATGAAAACTGAGGCTCAGAGAGATTAGGTGCCCTACTGCAGACTGTAGCTCTATTAAACATCAGAGCTGAAACTTTAAATCAGACCATTCTGACTGCAAAGCTCATGCTCTTAACTTCTAGATTATATAGCCTCTAGTGAAATAGATCAAGGAAACAAGGGCTTTTAACTTTCCTTCTTCTCTTGCTCTACTGAGGCCAAGATCTGTGCAGCAGCCAACCAAGCTGAGGACCAAATGGTTCTCAGCTTGGTCACCAGGTAAACAGACTTAGATCCCCCAGGATCTTACACTTTGTCTCCTCCCTCAGAATCTCAGGCAGAAGTTGTGGAGGGGGCTTTGAATTACAAAAAATCTTCAACTAAAGAGATAGGAAGAAGAATGTAGTGGTGTTTTGAGTATTCTGAGTATGAATGGAATGTTGCAACTCTTTAAGTTCCAACTCTTAATTTGGGACATATATTTAATTTTTTTATTTCATTTTTTCTATCACGATTTAAAAAAAAATCAAGGATCCCTACCTTTTGGGGAGAAGATGCTACTTTGCATTTCCCCAAAAACTTGTGATGAGTGGAGAATGAAGCATGTTCACGGAGAGATGCAGGTAGTGATGCCCTTGAGTAGAGGAAAAGTATTTTCTGCAGTTGAGAACTCCAGATTGCCACTGGGGAATGCACCAGGGCATCAGACCTTTACCCTACCGGGGACTGTTAGGGGAAGACACCACAAACCTATTGTGTCCACTTCTGGAGTCAAAAAATCTCACAGTCTTATAGTCCTTCAGATCATCATTCCAGACATCTACTATAGAGCTGTGGGTGATGTCAACAATTGGGCAGAGTAGGCTGGGCACAGTGGCTCATGCCTATAATCCCAGCACTTTAGAGGCCAAGGCAGGCGGATCTCTTGAGGTCAGGAGTTTGAGACCAGCCTGGCCAACATGGTGAAATCCTATCTCTACTAAAAATACAAAAATTAACCAGGCATGGTGGCATGTGCCTGTAATACCAGCTACTTAGGAGGCTGAGGCAAGAGAATCGCTTGAGGTGGCTGCCTCAAGCACCACCCGGGAGGTGGTGGCTGCAGTGAGCTGAGATTGCACTACTGCACTCCAGTCTGGGCGACAGAGAAAGATCTCATCTCAAAAAAAAAAAAAAAAAAAAAAAAAAATAGGCAGAGTAGAATTTACTCCTGTATATGTTGACATTTTGTTTTTGTTTTTAAAGTTTAATTCTTTCACACTACTTCTTGAATGCCCCCTCCAAAAAGAAGAGGGGGAAAGAATCAGGTGATATGTGTGTTATGTGTTCCGGTTAGTTGATGCTCAGCAAATCAAGTAAGACGGCTTCTTTAATTAGTGATTGCCATCATCCCTCATCCCCCACCCCACCACTACCACCACCATCACTGCCCCAACCAACAGAGACCTGGTTAGTGGTGTTTACAAACTTGAGTTTCTCTTCCAGGTGCCAAGTATGCCCTTCCCTCATCTGCAGAGCAGAGAGTAACTTTTCAAAAGGGCAGGAGGAGGGATTTTTTTTTTTTTTTTTTTTTAGCCCCTGAGGCCTTGGGTCACTGTGACCCCAAGATCTTCATGATTGAGGAAGAAAAAGCTTCTTCTTCTCTCTCTCTTTTCCCAACATATTGCAAATGGTGTTGGGACCTAATGTTGTCAACTCACATAGCAAATCTGAGTTGTTATTAGTGCAAAGATGCCCTAAGGGGGTAGGCAGCGAGGATGAGATCTGCAACGAATGTTATGGGGAAGTGTGTTCATAATTATAATGGGATTTAATGTACACTGGGACCAGATGATGGCAGCCATTTAAAAAAGAGATGCTTACTAAGAGAGGTCCCTTAATGACAGGCAGCAGGGCTCAGGATATTATGGAAGAAGCACCGTGTTTCACTGGGTGTCACAAACCACGTGCCAGGTTTTATGGGGTTCCTAACAAAGCTTTGGGGTGAAACACAGCAACCATTGATCGCTGTCAGCTATCAAGCATAATGTTTGAATATTGTCTTTGAAAGGGGCATATGCACTTACAGGAAGACATTTTCTCCCTTTCGGATACACATACTCACATACGCACGGACACATAGGCTCTAGGCCAACATTGAATAGTTTTTGGTGTTTCTGGAAATCTGCTTTGTTCTGCAAAAGCTAGCCTCAATTTCAAAACTAAAATTTCGTCACTAGGGAAGGGTGCATTTTCCGTATCGTGTGCATGAAGTGAAGCAGCATGAGTCCTATTACGGGTAATGGGAGTCCCACAGATGAATCCCCAGACACCATGCTGAAAATTAACCGCCAAGTCCTCATGGGGAGACACGGGTGTTTTTGCCAGTTTGATGTTTCTTTGCTGGGGGGCCTGGAAGAGGGGCTGTGTCACAGTTTCTTATGCTGTTTAACTATAATAGCGTACTGCTTAACTTTTGAGTTAACATTATGGATTTCGATCCACGGCAGCTGTGTTATAACAGGAGCGTTATAGTAATGGACAAAGCCATGCAAAAGGAAAACCATGCTCCTTGGAGGTGCCACCATAGTCCAGAAATACAACTCCATGTCCTTTACCAAGTTTTTTTTTTTTTCTCTCTCTCTCCTGATGTGAAAGAAGCATATGAAAACCTCATTCATTGAATACAGGCCTCAACCATAGTTACTGTGTTGGCCGTTCACAAAACATGATATGGCCAGACTTAGGGTCCTTCAAGCAGAAAATTCCATTTATCCCGACAGGGAGAAAACGCAAGGGGTAAGCGAACACTCACCTTCCAGTCACACACACTAAGAAGCTGAGTTTCTGGAGAAGCCTCTTTTCAAATAGCAGTGGTATGTCAGGGGTACACAAGCCATAAGATGAAGCTATTTTACTTGATAACAGGTAATTTATGCCAATCATATTAAAATTATAGCAAGACAAACGCTCATATCTTGTAGAGTAGAATTGCAAATTTGTATGGATTTGTAAGACGAAATGAAAGATGTCCTTGGAGTTCTCCCTTGGGAAAAGCTCAGTGCCTTTCCCTGAAAGGACTGAGTGAGTGGAAGACCGGGAGATGCCTGTGAGCCAAGGCTGTGGTGGGCTCTGAGCCAGACACTTTGACTCTGCCTCCCTTGCCAGGCCAGGTTCATTTGTCTCTTTTGGAAGTCATTGCTGGATCTTGGATGTAATCTTCTCCACCCACCCTTGAGTCAGAATTAATTTCTCCCATTCTCCGTAAGCCCCTTAGCACTATTTGAACATTTATTATAGTATTTACCACCATCTGCCTTATATCTGACTGAGTCTTCATTCTGACCACCCCCTCCTTTGTGAGTTTCTGGAAGACAAGGCCTCAGTCTTGTTCAATTTAGTATTTCCACTCCCAAGCCGCAGAGCCTAGCACACTGTCCAACAGAGTAGATGTAAATGTTTGTCGATGAACTACCTGAAAGCATGCATGCATGAATGAATGAATGAATGAATGAACATAGAGACCAAATATTTTAGGAATTAGGGAGAGAGGGGACCATTCTGTATTCAAACATTTAGGGCAGAATTCCTTGTGCTATGAGGTTTTCACCAGCCTTTGAAAGATGAACGGACTGTGGATAAGGGTTGAGGATATCTGTTGAATTTAATTGTATACAGCTAATTGAGGGTATAACTGGGCTGTTTCAGTTAATGTCTTCCCCAGGAGCCTAGAACCAAGCTTTTCTAAATATCCTAGGAGTTTTAATAAATGTTTATTAAATTGTCTGGGCATGGTGGCTTACACCTGTAATCCCAGCATTTTGGGAGGCTGAGGCAGGAGGATCGCGTGAGCTCAGGAGTTGGACACCAGCCTGGGCAACATAGTGACACCTCCTGTCTACAAAAAAAATAAAAAATACATGAACCGAACATGGCAGCATGCACCTGTAGTCCCAGCTACTTGGGAAGCTGAGGAAGAAGAATTGCTTGAGCCCAGGAGGCTGCTGTGAGCCGTAATCACACCACTGCACTCCAGTGTTGGCAACAGCGTGAGAGCCCATCTCAAAAAAAAAAAAATTGCATTGAATTGAAGTGAAATGAATTTGTTTGAATCACATTGCTTATCACTCCCACGATGGGCTTGTCATCCCAGGCCCAAGCAGCTACCCAGCTCAAGGCAGAGAGGAGAGCATCTGACTCCTCCTAGGAACCCCAGTGGATGTAGGACTGCTGACTGAATCTAGCACTAGCATTTGAGACACGCATTAGGCACGAGTACTGACAGATTCACTCTGCTGTTACCAGGTGTGGCAGAGACTGGCTAGCTGTTCCCCAAACTTCTTCCTGGGCACACCTACATTTTTTGGCTTACCGTGCAGTGAGGTGCAGGCCATGTGATTGAATTCTGGCCAACAGACTGTGCGCAGAAATCCTCTGTGCCACTTCCAGGACTGGCCCATAAAAACTCCCAGGTGGAACTCCACATTCCCTTTTCTTTCCTGTGACTTGATCCCATGAGCATAGAGCTATCTTAGAAGCTGAGCAATGAAAGACAGCAGGGCCAAGGTGGATGGAGCCTCAAGCCCTGAATTACGCTTGGAGAAGAGCTGCCTGCCTACTAAAAAACATCTATTTTGGATTTTATATAAATAAGAAATAAGCTTCTGATATCTTCCATAGGGCTGCCAAATAAAATAAATTAATGAAAATGTTAAATTTGAATCTCAGATAAACAATGAATAACTTTTTAGTATGTCTCAAATATTGCATGGAACATAATTATACTAAAAAATTATTTATCTGAAATTCAAATTTCAATTTTTTGTTTTTATTTTCCTAAATCTAGCAACCCTGGTTTTTAGCTGTTACATATTTTTCAGCTTATTATAGTAACTAGCATTACCTTAATTAATACATCTTGGTTTCATTTGTCAGAAGCGGCAAGGATATAGCACCTGAGCTGGGATTTCACTGGGACAAGGAAAGGCCTTCAGATCCACTTGACCACAAGGAAGTTATGCATTAGGCATCCTGTGTGGACAGGGCCAAAGGGCAAATGAGGAAAGATCCTGACAGTTTTTAGTTTACCCTTTTTCCTATGAGCCTCTTTTTCCTTAGCAGCCTCTTCCACCTGACTGAGTTTCTATGGGTGCAAGGATGGGGGCAGAAAGGAAGGCATCATAATGTGGATCTATTCCAGACCTTGGTCAAGCCAGTGATCTTCCCATCTTCCACTTCCTCCTTTGTACCATCAATACCCAGCGTAGCATAAAGGCTAAGAGCTTGGGCTTTGATTTAATCAGGTGGGTCTGTATTCAATACATCCACCACATTGGTCCTGGGTGGTCTCAAGAAAATTACTTAAGCTCTCTGATTTGCAACGTGCCCCCTGTAAATTGAGGACAATTAGAGTATCCACCTCACTAAAGATTCTGTGAGGATGCTCAAGGAGTGCCTGGCCCACAGTAAAAGATCTGAAAACGTTAGGTAATATTAGTGTTGTCAGGTAATCTTTCTTTCTGCCCTCCTCCTCCAAAGTAACTTATAAATATTTGGAGTAAGACATTGTATTTAATTTTATTTTTGTTTTGTTTGGCTTTGGTTTTTGAGATGGAGTGTCGCTCTGTTGCCCAGGCTGGAGTACAGTGGTGCGTTCTCAGCTCACTGCAACCTCCGCCTCCCTGGTTCAAGCGATTTTCCTGCCTCAGCCTCCCGAGTAGCTGAGAGGCACCCACCACTATGCCCAGCTAATTTTTGTATTTTCAGTAGAGATGGGTTTTCGCCATGTTAGCCAGGGTGGTCTCGAACTCCTGACCTCAGGTAATCTGTCCACTTTGGCCTCCCTAAGTGCTGGGACTACAGGCATATGCCACTGTGCCTGGCCAATTTTAAATCTCTTTAAAAGAATGAAGCATGACCTGTGTTTCTTGGCTTCTAATTGCAGCTGAGCGCAGCTGTTTGTGGCCCTGTTCTCCCAGGCTCATCTCGTTCATTCTGTTGGGAGTGAGGTAAGCAGGCAAATGGGGAGCAAGGCAGGGTGTGCAGGGAGTGGTGTTAATTTTCACCTCGTAGCATGACATGTTTATTAGTGTGTACGTACGTTAAGCGCAGCAGCCTGGTTTCCTTGAGTTAAATAGCAGTCATGCCCAACTGGCTCTCCATGTACCATTACTCCAAGTGATTGAGCCAATTTCTCCCTCTGCCATGAGTTTAAGTTGTAAACCTCTCAGCCAGACAGGGAGGCAATGATGGGCTGCCTGTTGTGATTATTATTAACCTTTAGCATTACACTCACAAGACCAGGGGGGTCTGTAGAGACGCCCAGGGTGACGCACGCACAGACTGCAGGCTCCCATCCACCCACCTCAGTTCAGCCTGCATCTCTTCTCCAGAAGCAAGGGAAGCATGTGAGTGTTCACTTTGGCCATGCTGGGAGGCTCCAGCCTACCAGTCTGGGGTGAGAGATGGCTTGTGCTGGGTGAATAGAGAAATGTTGGGTGTGCTCTGTTCCATTTGGGCAGAGGAAAAGACAGGGCATTGCAGGAAAGCTGGAAAAGAGATTTCTTTTCTTTTTTTTTTTTTTTTTTTGAGACGGAGTTTGGCTCTTGTTGCCCAGACTGGAGTGCAATGGCTCAATCTCAGCTCACTGCAACCTCTGCCTCCCAGGTTCAAGCGATTCTCCTGCCTCAGCCTCCCGAGTAGCTGGGATTACAGGAACCTGCCACCACACCTAGCTAATGTTTTGTATTTTTAGTAGAGACAGGGTTTCACTATGTTGGCCAGGCTGATCTTAAACTCTTGACCTCAGGTGATCCACCCGCCTCGGCCTCCCAAAATGCTGGGATTACAGGCATGAGCCACTGTGTCTGGCTGGAAAAGAGATTTTCTAGGGGTGCCTCCATATTCAGAAATCATTTGCCAGCCAGAATTTTTTCTCTTTGCCATATATTTGTCAGCCCGCTGCTAAGTTATCCAGGCAAAATTTGCAGGGTCAGCAGCTACCCCCTAGCTGTTAGCTAGTTGACCAAGATCACATATATTTAGCATAATTATAGCAGGAACTTGGAGTCACAGAGGGCTACATGGAAGGAGAAAGTGTTAAGGAAGCTGCCTATCCCAGATCCACCGCTCTCCGTGACTTTCCCCCTTCCAGTCCATATTTCTTTTATTTTCCTTCAGGGAACCAACCTTCTTCCTTGTTGATTAATCACGAATTGGCAGGGATGGCAGTTCCCTGAATGTGGGCAGCTTGTTTTGCTTTTCTGAACAGTTTGGTCTCTGAAAATCTCTGAGAAGAAAAAAAGTCCACCACTCAGCCCTACGGTGCCTGTATTGCTGCTTTGTTAAAAATCCAAGTGTACCTTTGGGCTGGCACTGGGGGGAATCTGCAGTCAAAAAAGAATTCTGCCCTCAGGAAGGTTACTGTTTAATAAGCAAGGCTGGAATCAGGAAGGGCAGGTGGTGGGAGGCCTTGTATTACTGTTGTTTCCCAAAATGAAAGAGGATCAGGGAGGGGGAGGTGTTTGGGAGGACAAGCACCACACACAGCCTGCCTGGGTCAAAGGTAACAGAGTAACCAATGAAGCCAAAATCTGACTTTTCCATTTCCTGTGATCTTGCTCAGCAATTTCCTTCAGTCTCTTGGAGGGGCACCTGCCAGCAGCATGATAAACTCCGTTGTTTATGTGGAATGAATATTGATTTGATAGGCGTAAACAAATTTAAGCCATACCTTCCATTTATTTTGGCCATGACATTTATTGAATACTGCTTATGAGGGAATAACCTATGGCTAACACAGGTTGAGGACTCACTCGGCACCAGGGTCTGGCTCTTGACATGTGACATCTCCTTTACTCATCCAACTAATCCCATGAGGTGTGGACTGTTGTCAAACCCATTTTACAGCTGAAGAAAATGAGACAGAGAGATAAAGCAGCCTTCCTGAGGCCACACAGCTAAAGGGCAGCCAGCTCCCACAGACTCCATGCCTGGACCGCTTGTCCTCATACTTCCTCTTTGGATTAATTTCCATTCCTGGCGGCAGAGGCATTTGGTCCTGCATCAAGAGAAGGGAAGGAGATGGGGCCCGGCTCATGGCTCACACCTGTGATCTCAGCACTTCAGGAGGCCGAGGCAGGCAGATCACTTGAGCTCCAGAGTTTGAGACAAGCCTAGGCAACATGGCAAAACCCTGCTGTCTCTACATATATATATATATATATATAAATTATATATATATATAAGCCAGGCATGGTAGCGCACCTGTAGTCCCAGCTACTTGGAAGACTAAGGTGGGAGAATCGGTTGAGCCCATGTGTTTGAGGTTACAGTGAGCTACGATCACACCACTGTACTCCAGCCCTCTGTGACTCCAGGTGCCTGGTATAATTAAGCTAAATATACGTGGTCCTGGTCAACTAGCTAACAACTAGGGGCTGGCCATTGCCCTACAAATTTCAGCTGGATAACTTAGCAGCAGGCTGATTAATATATGGCAAAGAGAAAAAATTCTGGCTGGTGAATGATTTCTGAATATGGAGACACTCCTAGAAGGTCTCTTTTCTGGCTTTCTTGCCACGTCCCTTCCTTTCCCCTGCCAAATGTAACAGAGGACACCCAACATTTCTCTTTGATTTTTTTTTTGGACAGAGTCTCTGTCGCCCAGGCTGGAGTGCAGTGGTGCGATCTCCACTCACTGCAGCCTCCACCTCCCAGGTTCAAGTGATTCTTCTGCCTCAGCCTCCCAAGTAGCTGGGACTATAGGCATGCACCACCACGCCCAGCTAATTTTTGTATTTTTAGGAGAGACAGGGTTTCACCATATTGGCCAGACTGATCTCAAATTCCTGACCTCAGGTGATCCGCCTGCCTCGGCGTCCCAAAGTGCTGGGATTACTGGCGTGAGCCACTGCGCCCGGCCTCTTTTTCTTTCCTCCAGGTTGAGAAGAGGAAATGGGGCAGTGGGTTAATATGTAAAATAGGCTGGTAAAGCTGTTATATTCATTTTTGAATGAGTACCCACCAGGCACTCATGCCTATTCGTATACATTAGGTGTAACCAGAAGGCAAGGCAGTTCACTTTTCCATAAGCATACATGAGTTTGCCCTCTTCAAAACAGTTGCCCTCTTCAAAATGCCAGATAGACTCTCACAAGCAAAAAAGACTTGAGACATCAACTAGTTCTAAGGTGAGTAGTGGGACTTGACTCCCGAGGCGGGGCTTACACACCAGACCAAATTGAGGGCTAGCTCAGACAGACAGGCCGAAGCAGCTCTCCTAAAAGACAGCCCACGTGTGTGCCATGTCAGTTTACCATTGCCATGGCAATACTTGAGAGTTATTGCCCCTTTCCTTGGCAGTGAACTGATGACCCAAAACTTCTATGTAAACTACGCCAATCTGCGTGTAATTAAAAGTAGGTATAAATATGACTGCAAAGCTGCCCTGAGCGGCTGCTCTCTGCCTATGGAGTGGCCCTCGTCTGCAGGAGCAGTCACAGAGCTTACCACCACTGGAGCTGTAACATGATTGCTTCAGTACAGCTGTTTTCTTTTACCTCAGCTTGCCCTTGAATTATTTCCTGGATGAAACCAACTCATGGGCTAAGCCCCACGTTGGAGTTCACCTGCCCTGCATCAGTCCAATCTCACCATTTTACAAGAGAGGAAGCAGAACGGAGAGGTGGCACAGTATTCCCAAAGTCATATGGCCAATGAGCACCAGGACTTGGGACCAGAGCCAATTTGGGACAATCATGAGGATGTCATGGAAGCCGTTCAGCCATTCTTGGAGATCTTTTGGTATTGCCTTCCAAGTACATAGCATTATTTTTTTAAAAATCTTCAGTCATGGTGTGTTCAGAACTGGTAGGTTCTTGGTCTTGCTGCCTTCAAGAATGAAGCCATGGTACCCTCGTGGGGAGTGTTAGTGTTCTTAAAGATGGTGTGTCTGGAGTTTGTTCTTTCAGATGTTCAGATATATCTGGAGCTTCTTCCTTCTGGTGGGTTCAGCAGTCTTGCTGGCAGGAGTGAAGCTACAGACCTTCAACATTGAGTGTTACAGCTCTTAAACGCAGCATGGACTCAAAGAGCGAGCAGCAAGATGTATCATAAAAAGCAAAAGAACACAGCTTCCACAGTATGGAACGGGAATGCTGGCAGGTTGCTACTGTTGACTTGGTCAGCCTGCTTTTATTGCTTTATCTGACCCCACCCACATCCTGCTGATTGGTCCATTTTACAGAGAGCTGATTGGTCTATTTTACAGACAGCTGATTGGTCCATTTTGACAGATTGCTGATTGGTGCATTTACAATCCCTGAGCTAGACACAGAGTGCTGATTGGTGCATTTACAATCTTTTCTCTAGACACAGAGTGCTAGACAGAAAAGTTCTCCAAGCCCCCGCTAGGTTAGTTAGATACAGAGTACGGATTGGTGTATTTACAAACCTTGAACTAGATACAGAGTACTGATTGGTGTATTTACGAACCTTGAGCTAGACACAGGGTGCTGATTGGTGTATTTACAATCCCTTAGCTAGACATAAATGTTCTCCAAGTCCCCACTAGACCCAGCAGCCCAGCTGGCTTCACCTAGTGGATCCTGCACCAGGGCAGCAGGCGGAGCTGCCTGCCAGTCCCACGCCATGCACCTGCACTCCTCAGCCGTTGGGCAGTTGATGGGACCCAGCGCCGCGGAGCAGGGGGCGGCGCTCGTTGGGGAGGCTAGGGCTGCGCGGGAGCTCACCCTGGTCGCGGGGGGAGCGTGGAAGGGGGCGGGGGGAGTTCGGGCATGGCGGGCTAGGTGCCGAGCCCTGCCCCGCGGGGAGGCAGCCGAAACTCACGCTCGACTGTGAGCGCCCAGCACAGCCCAGGTTCCCGCCCGCGCCTCTCCCTCCACACCTCCTGGCAAGCAGAGGGAGCCGGCTCCGGCCTCGGCCAGCCCAGAGCTGGACTCCCACAGTGCAATGGCGGGCTGAAGGGCTCCTCAAAAGCCGCCAGAGTGGTCGTCGAGGTTGAGGAGCGTCTGAAAGTGAGGGCTGGTAGCACGTTGTCACCTCTCAATGGCATGTCTTGCCCATAGAGGGAAGATATGATTTTCAAAAACTAGCACCAATATCTCAAGAGGGTGGTGAAGCCGGGTAATAAAATTTGAGGTCACAAACAAGGGGGACTAGGGAGCAGTAAAGTTGAAACCCTCCTGTGGCTCCTAACCCAGCAATAATAGCAACACGGTGGTAAGAATTCTATTCTCGGGGCCGTGGCTGACGCCTGTAATCTCAGCACTTTGGGAAGCCAAGGCAGGTGGATCACCTGAGGTCAGGAGTTTAAGACCAGCCTGGCCAACATGGTGAAACCCCATCTCTACTAAAAATACAAAAATTATACAAGCATGGTGGTGGGCGCCTGTAATTCCAGCTACTTGGGAGGCTGAGGCAGGAAAATTGCTTGAACCCAGGAAGCAAAGGTTGCAGCAAGTTGAGATGACACCACAGCACTCCACCCTGGACAACAGAGCAAGACTCGAGCTAAAAAAAAAAAAAAAGATATTCTCTTTCTCAATGTGTAATACATATTTTCTCAACATGTAATCTACATTTGGAGATATATTAGCTCCATATCTGTATGTGTGTATATTTGTGTGTGTGTATATATATATAAATGTATGTATACCTATGTGTGTAAACACCCATACTGGTGTATATAGTCATTCTGATATACTAGTTTAAAACTGATCCTGTTACTTGATAGGTGTGATTTCTACATGCACAATCCATTAATGTTTTTCTTTAAGGTGAGAGATGATGAGATTCCATGGAGAAGCAATGTGCCATGTCAAGATCTAGGCTTTGAAATCCTATTAATGTAGGTCTCGAACCAAGATCTGTCATTTAATAGCTGTGAAAGTTTGGCAGATTTCTTAAGCCTCAGTTTCTTTACTAGTAAAATGATGATACCTAAGGTCTCTGTAACTTTGAAGAAGTTAAGGAACATGGCCAAGATCTCCCATTCATAAGAGATGAAGCTGGAAGTAAACCTAGGTCTATCGGATTCCCAAAGCTGGCCCTTTCCTGGACGCCCCTCTGCACCCCATGCATAGGGAAGCAGAGGGCATTTCCCTGGGAATGAATGTCACTTTTGGACTGGAGATAAGATGCCGATCCTGCCCGATCTTTTCTTTTTAAAGCTACCACTTTTCCCCTGTGTGAAAGCAGCAAATAGGTTAAGATTACGTATGTTTCTAGTGGTATGTGTATTAGACTCCAGTAAAAAAATAAAATAAAATAAAATTCCTCTCCCACTCCCTCACCCATGACTAAAAATAAAATGCCAAAAATATTGCCAGGAAGAGAAATTTGGTGAAAAGCAGGAAGGACTATAAATTGACTACAGTCTACTGCAAAACATGGATTTCTCTGGTTTCTTCGTTCTGTATAAACTCTCAGTCATCAGAAGAGATTTTCTTTTCAAGGAAAGGCATTCAAAGAAACTACACCAATATTTGACTGTGTAGAAGTTCTTCTCAAAGAAAGATAATATCCAATCTTTCCAGAAAGATAATTTTCCTTCATTGAGTTTACTACCTGCTGAGTGCCTTTAGTAAAAAGAAAAAGATAATGGAGGGGTGGTGATGTTTTTTTCTCCCCCAGCATCTTTTTGGAATGTTCTGAAATGTTTACTTATTGATTTTCCATCAGACAGATTGTAGAGAGCGTGGTGAAATGATGAGAACATTAGATTTCCACTCAGAAGGCCTAGATTCAAGGTCAGCTCTGCCAAACACTTCCTGTGTAGCCTTGGGAAATTCACTTAACCTCTCTGTGCTTCAACATTCTCCTCTGTAAAACTGGAGATATACAGAAAAAGTTTTGACCAGTTTAAAGTATTTGCTCAGTTCTTTAAGAAGAGCTCTAAGACTTGTGTCTAACTGACTCTGAGCTTCAGCAAGTTAATTCCCCTCCTTGGGTTCCTTGTGGAGAACATGAAGATGTTGAGTTAGTTTTATCACTAAACCTGCTCTACCTAGGAAATTCTATAATACTCTGTGAACTCTATCAGATGCACTGAAATGAGGTGCTGGCAGCTGTGGACAGAGAGAAGGTACGATGTGGGTGTGCTTAAAGGAAGGTCTCTATCACAACCTTGCCCCCTCTATCCTGAGGGTGCTCGGGAACTGGGAGGCCTCCACACACCGGAGCAGAAATGAGGAGAGTGAGCTCAAGCTGGGCTTCAACTTTAGCAGGAAATGGGAAGGAGCCTCTGCCAATGATGGCTCTCTGTGGCTTTGGAAAGGAAACAACATAGCAGCAGTGAAGCCACGCTCAGGTCATAGAGGAGGGAGTAGGAGAGGAGGGCATGGCAACTGTAGTTATGGAGGCTTTAGCTGTGACCCAAATAGGGTCCGTGGTATAGAGGGGGATGATGAAGAACTAGAAAGAGATACAGATAGGCTACTTTGAATCAGGTTTGCATACATATTTGTTCCTCCCTTGTTCAGAGATCATGCCCAAACAGCATATGCCCGACTCAAAACAGATAACATAACGAAAGATGGCTAGTGCCCACCTCAGGGCCTTGGCACTTGCTGCTCCCCCTGACTGTAGCTCTCTCTGCAGCACACAACACTCTTGTTTCCACTGGCCCTTTTCTCAATATTTCCATTCAACAACTCTTCCCCACTGAGAGCCAGAGCACCTCCTTACAACTGCCCCATCTGGAGCTGTCTCCCTCTCCTTCAGGGCCTCCTCTGGGTTTGATTGTTTTTATAGTACTTGTTACTCCCAGAAATGGTTTCCTTTGTGTATATGACCTTGTTTATTTCCTGCCACCGCCCTTCCTGGAAACTCCCTAGGGCTCCCCTCTGGTTAGTGTAAGCTTCATGAGGGCAGAGGGCTGGAGTGTGATTGATTCAGTCATACCCCAAGCTCCAGGACAATGTTTGGCATAGAGAGCTCATAATAAATATTTGTTCAGAGAATGAAAGAACAAAACAAGAAATGTGCTTTTTTTTTTTTTTCCCCTCTCCACAGGAAGACTTTTAAACAAACAGGCAGCATGTTCTTGAGAATGTGGGATTCAGGCCCAAAAAATTAACAGCTGGGGAAATGAAAGGAATATGTCCTTCCGTCGGCTCTGAGTAGAGATTCCATTTGTGTGTTATGGTTATTTTCATTGATACTGCTAACCAAAAGAAATAGCCTCATGCATCATTATGTCCCTGCTGTCTGAGGGTGGGTCAGCAAAGAAGAAGGCTGGTAGGGCACAGTGGCTCATGCCTGTAATCCCAGCACTTTGGGAGGCCAAGGTGGACAGATCTCTTGAGGTCAGGAGTTCAAGACCAGCCTGGCCAACATGACAAAACACTGTCTCTACTAAAAACACAAAAATTAGCTAGGCATGGTGATACGTGCCTGTTGTCTCAGCTACTTGGAAGGCTGAGGCAGGAGAATCACGTGAATCCGGGAGCTGGAGGTTGTAGTGAGGCAAGATCATGCCACTGCGCTCCAGCCTGGGTGACAGAGTGAGACTCCATCTCAAAACAAAAGAAAAAAGGCAAAATGAATGGTAATGTCTGAAATTTGTGTGGACCTGTACCCAGTACTTTTACATAGCAGTAGCTTGTTTTACCACTTTATAAAGTATAGAGCTAAGACCTGGATCCAGGTCCACCAGCAACATCAGCACTCTTGCCTTTGCATTTAAACATAGTACAAATGAGCACAGACGGCTAGGTGTGGTGGCTCACATCTATAATCCCCGCACTTTGGGAGGCCAAGGTGGGAGGGTCACCTGAAGTCAGGAGTTCAAGACCAGCCTGGCCAACGTTCTGAAACCCCATCTCTACTAAAAATAGAAAAATTAGCCAGGTGTGGGGGTGGGCTGCCTGTAATCTCAGCTACTGGGGAGGCTGAGGCGGAAGTGCTTGAACCCAGGAGGCAGAAGTTGCAATGAGCCAAGATCGTGCCACTGCACTCCAGCCTGGGTAACAACAGCAAAACTTCATCTCAAAAAAAGAAAGAAAAAAGAACACAGGCTTGCTGGCTTCCCATGGAGAGGTCAAAACCGGAGCCCCTGTAGATGGGGCAGGTGATAATAAGCTTGTGAGCAAGGCCAGGACTAGGGTGAGGCAGCTAAGATGCAAAATTCAAAAAGTATCACTCTCGGAGCACTTGCATGATTCTAAGTGTGATGCCTCCTTACATTTTGTACCATAAGGCCGCACACTGCCTCACCCAGACCTGGCCCTGCCCATTGGAGTTTTTTGCAAGTTCTCTGTCCTTTTCTATCATGTCATCTGATGTTTCTTTGTCTAGAAATAGCATTAAAATAACCAGAGAGTGAATTGATCTTGGAGGAGGATTTGGCCCACTTTGACAACTCGTTTCTAGCTACCTCTTGGCAAGCTCCTCTCCAAATGGCCACTGGAATTATTTTTGTAAAGGACAGATCTGTCACTCCCCTTCAAGGGCTCTTTTCATACGTTTAAAAAATCAAAACAGCCTAAACAACTTGGCACGGCCTTTAAGACCTTTATACATTGGCACCATTCTCCTGCCCCAGTGAACCGCTCCCCACTCCCTGACTCGGCCATGCACTATCATGCCTCCTCAGCTCTGGACAGACTGTGCCTTCTACTTGCGGTACCCTTCTCTGTCTGTCTGGACCAAAATCATTTCTCCTTCAAAGTCTAGCTCCAAGGTCACCTGTGCCCAGCACACTGCCTCGCTTTCAGAAAGTCTGGAGAACATTTAGGTGGACATATGAGAGGAAGAGAGAAGTTCCAAATTACGAGAAGTGCAAAGATGCTGAGATTTTTGCAGCACCTTAGATTACGGATATCCTTCGGCACATTGCCACTGAGAAGGCTAAGGAGGAGGATGGTGAATGTGGTGGGGAGAGATGAGGGATGAATATAAGTCCTTGCACATGTGTATTGGGATGTGGCGGACCAGTTGACAGCCAGTGTAAGGTCCTCTTTCCTCATTAGTCCTGGGAAATCCATACGTGTGCCATGGAATTTTAGAAGACCGGAACATACTACCTCTGGCTGACAGTTTGGGGTGACCCGCCCCCATCCTTTGGTTTCCTCTTCTCTATGATTGTCTCAGAAATTGGAAGGAGTCGGCCGGGTGTGGTGGCTCATGCCTGTAATCCCAGCACTTTGGGAGGACAAGGCGGGCAGATCACAAGGTCAGGAGGTCGAGACCATCCTGGCTAACATGGTGAAACCCTGTCTCTACTAAAAATACAAAAAATTAGCCAGGCGTGGTGGCGGCGCCTCTAGTCCCAGCGACTCAGGAGACTAAGGCAGGAGAATGGCGTGAACCCAGGAGAGGGAGCTTGCAGTGAGCCGAGATTGCGCCAGTGCGCTCCAGCCTGGGCCACAGAGTGAGACTCCGACAGAAAAAAAAAAAAAAAAGAAAAAGAAATCAGAAGGAATCAGGCCAGGCGAGGTGGCTCACACCTGTGACCCCAGCACTTTGGGAGACTGAGGTGGGCAGATTACTTGAGGTCAGGAGTTCGAGACTAGCCTGGCCAACATGGTAAAACCCCATCTCTACTAAAAATTAAAAAAAAAGAAAAGAAAAAAATAGCCAGGCATGGTGGTGTGTGCCTATAGTCCCAGCTACTCGGGAGGCTGAGGCACAAGAATCACTTGAATCCAAGAGACAGAGGTTACAGTGAGCTGAGATCATGCCACTGCACTCCACCCCAGGCAACAGAGCAAAACTCTGTCTCAAAAAAAAAAAAAAAAAATAGAAATCAGATTTGAACCCAGCTCATTTCTGGTGGCCAGAGGGGTATCCAGATCTAGGAGGTTAGTGCTAGGCATAGGGTTGGGATCCTACCAAGCTAGCAAGCCAGGGCCTCCCCGGGCTCCTGCCCTACATTCCCTGCACAAAAGGGGGTTGGGGAGTTATCTTTAGTACTCAGCCTGGGCAGAGCTAACTTTATAGCCTGGCTAAGTGTGAGTCACTCTTTGAACTAACTTGTTTATACAGTATTTTCCCGTGACAACCTGGGTCCTAGCTGTTGGTTGTAAAATGAAACCAGGTTCCCCCAGGACCTCCCCAATCTACCCAGGTCCCATTTTTAGACTTTGCCTTTTAGCATTTGGGCTTCCTGAAGCCACCGGGGTCAGGGATATGTAACTGCTTTGCAGGTTTAACATGCAGGCTGTACAGAGCCCAGCCTCTAGTGGCTCGCCTCCTCCCCATTTTTTTGTCTAAGTTGCCATCTATTTGTTTCCCCTCCTCTGTGTTTAACTTTTCTGTCTTCTTTACATGATCTTGAGAATCAAGCCAAAGTCAGGCTGACATTTTGGCCTGGTCTCCCCAGGGAACTCAGATCTAAGGTCTTTGTTCCTGGAAAGAAAGTTTATATATATGTTGATTCAGAAGAGGCTTTCAAGGAGAAAGGACAGACATGAATGCTGTGATACTAATAATTATAGTCATAGATAATGATGATGTCCACATTTACAGAATGCTAACTCCATAGTAACTAGGCTGAGTGAGTGATTTCTCATGCTTTTTCAGAGTTAACTTCACAATAATCCTAGAAGGTGGGTTTGGCTGCTATATGCCCATTTTAAAGATGAGTATTTCCTATGGTCTGAATGTTTATGCTCCCCCTCAAATTCATGTGTTGAAACTGAATCACCAAGGTGATGATATTAGGAAGGAGGCCCTTTGGGGTGTGATTAGGTCATGAGAGTAGAGTCCTCATGAATGGGATTATGTCCTTATAAAAGAGGCTCCACAGAGCTGCCTTATCCCTGCCACCATGTGAGGACACAACCAGGAGGTACCATGTAGGAACCGGGAAATGGGCCTTCACCAGAACGGAATCTGCCAGCCCCTGGATCTTGGTCTTCTCAACCTCCAGGTCTGTGAGAAATAAATATTCATTGTTTGTAAGTCACTCAGTTTATGACATTCTGTTATATCCACCCCAAAGGAGTAAGACAGTATTATACCTATTTCCAAATGAGAAAATTCAGGCTCAGAGAGTGACATTTGTAGCTGAGTTCACACAGCTAATAAATGGCGTTGGTGTCTGGATCAGTCTTAGAAGCTTTAGCTCTTACAATTTGGGTGACCCTAAGCAAGTCACTTCATCTGTTGGAGCATCACCTATATTGCATCTGTTACCAAAAACAAACAAACAAACAAACAATAAGCAAGGTGAGCGAGTCCTACTTACTTTACAACATAGTTAGGATGGTTGTGTGGGATGAGGAGCGAGAAGAGCTCTGTGTTAGCAATCATCCTTATGAAATCTGAAACCCCATGAGATCCGGGATAGAGCAGAGTAACATAAGACACTGGGAATTTTTTTCACTTATAAAAATTATTTAAATGTTTTCTTGTTTTGATTTGAGGCTATCTCTTCTGTTTTGAGACATTATCATCCCAGAACTATCTCTCCTTGTTTTTCTGCAATCCAGGCTCCTTGAATAGACCATGGGACTTGATGCTCTTTAAAAGATGGTTTTATTTGAGCCTCACACCTATCTTGGGAGTTAAGTAGGACAAATATATCATCCCCATTCTGCAGGCAGGAAAATTGACATAATAAGCGGCTGTCAGGAGGTTGCTCAGAGCTGGATGTACTCTGGCCCTCCTTGCATTCCTTCACATTTCTATTGTAGGAAGCTGGGCAGGTGACAGGACCGGGTGGGGTGAGGGAGGTTTTGGTGGTGAGTATGGTAGGGGAAGATCCTAGGCTCTCCCTTCAAGGCCACCACCAGCTTATCAGAATGTGCATATGCCCCTCATTAAAGTCATTTCTATAAAACTGCATAAAATGTGAGCTGTGTTAACTACTTTGTCACAATGTTGTTTTGTTGTCACTTAAATAAATGTTTTTAAACCTTTCAATTTCATCATTTTCTCTTTGCATTTTGGAATCAACGCAATTTGTCGGGTGTCAGGCAGTTTCATAGACCTTTTTTGGCCCTAAGCACTTTGTTCTAGAATGCTTGGACAGAATAATAAGAGGCTTTACCTTTTATTTTGTTTTAAGGTTGAGCATTGGCCAGGCAGATGTGAGTTCAAATCCCATCTCTGCCACTTACTGGTTGTGTGTCCTGGACAAATTGTTTAAACTTTCTGGGTCTCATCTGTAAAATGGAGCTAGTAACACATATGTGTGGTATTTTTCAAAGTTGGTATGAGGTTTTTATTTTTATTTTTTAGATGGAGTTTTACTCTTGTTACCCAGCCTGGAGTGCAATGGTACAATCTCGGCTCAGTGCAACCTCCACCTCCCGGGTTCAAGCAATTCTCCTGCCTCAGCCTCCCAAGTAGCTGGAATTACAGGCATGTGCCACCACGCCTGGCTGATTTAGTGTCTTTAGTAGAGATAGGGTTTCACCATGTTGGTCAGGCTGGTCTCGAACTCCTGACCTCAGGTGATCCACCCTCCTTGGCCTCCCAAAGGGCTGGGATTATAGGTGTGAGCCACTCCTCCCAGCCTAAAGTTGGTATAGTTTTAATGTAATGTATATAAAGTTGCCTAGTCTAATGTCTGGAATTCTAATTATAGCTTTTGTTTTTCTTTTGCCCTAATCTAGATGGGATCATGGAGATGTCTCACTGCGTGGCAGCCTTTTTGACAGTGTCTTTGTGAGAAAAGAGAAAGGGCTGTATCATCATGATCTGTGGCTCTTTGGAGAAGGTTTCGATGGAGATCCAGGCAGCAGCCAGGCGGGGCTCAGTTTGCTGGGTAACACAGAAGTTAAACTCTAGGTCCTCAGAGCCCTCTTTCCACTGGCTGCCCCTCATTTCTTTACTCCATTAAGGGCCAGGAGAAGACCCAGAACCACATACCCAAGGGCCCCAAGTTTGGTCAACAGGTCAAGTTTCAAACAATCCCACGATTATCTCATAGTGGGGTGTGGACCCAGAATGTTCGCCCTACATCAGCTTCTGGGATTGGTAAGAAGCACCAAGGAAAGGGGTAGCATAAATTAGGAGTTAGGAGAAAAGACAGAAGAGCCGTTGAGAGAGAACCAGGGCAGGTGGAGAGGGAGAGCTGCCCTGATGACCTCACCGCCAGAGCCAATGAAAGCGGCTCACAACTCATCCTGCTAGAAGGACAAAAGGACTGCAGCCTCCTTAGGAGTGTCAACCTCCACCCTAGCCTGTCTCCCTGGACCAGAGCTGAAGTCAAGGCTGGAAAAAGAGCTCAGCCTGGAAATGGGGGGCAGCAGGGAGAGAATGCATTCCCCCTTGACAATTTCAGAATCACCAGTCTCAGTTGTTACAAATGCAAGTTCCTGAACCCCACCCTAAACCTACCCAATCACTGTCTCTTGAGACGGTAGGTAGGGTTTAGCAAACTTCTCCCAAACATTTGCAGGTTAAGAATGGGGACCTGTGGCCGGATGCAGTGGCTCACACCTGTAATCCCAGCACTTCCGGAGGCCGAGGTGGGCAGATCACCTGAGACCAGTAATTCGAGACCACCTTAGCCAAGATGGTGAAACCCCGTTTCTACTAAAAATACAAAAAAAAGCCAGGTGTGGTGGCAGGTGCCTGTAAACCCAGCTATTCAGGAGGCTAAGGCAGGAGAATTGCTTGGACCTGGGAGGCGGAGGTTGCAGTGAGCCAAGATCACGCTACTGCACTCCAGCCTGGGCAGCAAGAGCGAAACTCCGTCTCAAAAAAAAAAAAAAAAAAGAATGGGGACCTGTGTGGAGCTTAACAGAGAAGGGTCTAGAAAAGTTTCTCTCTGGGTTGGTTTTAGATATTAGACAAGTTAGATTGAAGACAAGATTGACAACAAACATTTTGGTTTAACAAATGTTTGTTGTGCACCTACTATGTGCCCAGAACTTATCCTGCCATCCAGCAGCCTCTCAATTTACAATGAAAGGTGGACTCTATAAGAGGAATCATAATACCCTGTTATGAGCAGCACTAAGAGTGCAAATGTGCAGTGTGGTCATGAGGTGTCCAGGAGCCAGAACTAGGAAGGAAGAACCTGTGGCTGATCAGGGAGGCCGTCTTGTTTTTCATTTTTGAGGTCAGGTATCTTCAGTGGTAGAAGAGTCTTCTTTCCATTTCTCTTAAGTTGAAATGTAGAGAAGCCGATCCTACCTGCCCTTGGGTGTTATTCTTTTTGAAGATGATGAAGGAAGATTGAACCACTGGTCCGCTTCTATTTGCTCATCAGAAATTCGGGCTCAGGGCAGTTATGTGTGCCACATCTTAGCCAAAGTAAAGGAACTTTCTGTTTTACCCTTCTCCAGCAAAAACAGCAGTGAGTCAAAATAAACAACCCTTGGGATCCTCCTACGGAAACGACAAAATAGTTCTTTTATACTTATGGGGGCCCTGGAGTGCCGGGCCGGCTGTGAGTGCGCGTGAAGCTCGCGCCCACCCGCGCACAGGGCCAGGCAGTGACCAGGTCAGAGAATACTGGTGCAGAGAGGCTCCCGCTGCGGAACGGTGGGGGCGGGGGGCGGGGGGGCGGGCGGGATTGTGAGGCATCAGTCTGGGATGCTTTTTAATAAAAACCTTCCAAGTGAAGTTGACTTTCTGCGGCTCACGGGCCTGATTTTGCCAGCAGGCCGCCCCTGCCCCCTTGCGGTGTCCCCTCTTAGCCCGGGGCCAAGTCAGCGCCTGACCTCCGTCCTCTGGAGGCCAGAAGGGGAGAAGGCTGACGGTCCCGCCGCAGCCAGAGCGCTGCGCCTGGCCGGGCCCTGCTGGGCCACACGCTGCCACGTCCTCCAAGCCCTGCTGACCTCTAGTGGTCACCAGGCAGAACCGAACGGGTGCCAGGCCAGAGTGGGAAGCCAGGGTACCTCTCAAGGCGCGTTCTCAGCCCTGGTTTGCACATTGGCATCACCTGGGAGCTTTGAAAACTACCACTGTGCTAGCCCCACTGCAGACTTTTGTTCAGAATTAAGTCAGAATCGCTGTCTGTGGGACCTGAGCGTGGATATCTTCGTTAAAGCTCCCTTGGAGGCTGAGCGCGGTGGTTCACGCCTGTAATCTCAACATTTTGGGAGGCCAAGGTGGGTGGATCACTTGAGCCCAGGAGTTTGAGACCAGCCTGGCCAACATGGCAAAACCCTGTCTTGGCAAAAAAATACAAAAATTAGCCAGGCATGGTGGCGCGTGCCTGTAGTCAGTCTCAGCTACTAGGAGGGCTGAGGTGGCAGGATGGGTTGAGCCTGAATGGTCGAGGCTGTGGTGAGCTATGATCATGCCATTGCACTCCAGCCTGGGCGACAGAGCAAGACCCTGTCTCAAATACCCCGCGCACCCCCACAAAAAACTCCCACGAATTCTAATGTGCCGCCTGATAGAGAGCCATTGGGCAAAAGTGGGCATTCGTTTGCCTCTATTATGGATGTATGTGCTGGGTGTGATGTCAATGTCTGCATATGGCTGTCTGTCCTTGATTCGGTCTGTCCCTGCATCGAGTGTCAGAGAGCAGCGTGGACTTTGTACCTGCCTGCCAGTGTGTGTGATGCTGACGTCTGACTGTGCTGTGGGTCCGTGTGCCTGCATGGAGTGAGTGAGCTGAGGTGGAACTCGTACACCAGGCACAGACTCAGGGAGCGAAGGGTCCTTACCAAAGTCTCTCCGTCCTTAAGAGTTAGAGAAGATAGTTTGCAGCCCCTTCACCTATTCGCATAGTTCACACTCTTTGCTGTTGGGAAGTTCTTCCTGTTGTCTCACTTCAGTCCCCTGTCGAGAGAAGAAATGTCTAGATTGAAAAAGTGCCAGTTTTCCCATCTTCTCTGGTAGCAGCCATAGGAACAGGAGGAAGTCTGGCCTGGAGCTGCGTACCCCGGGCTGCTAGCTGGCGCGGCTGGGCTGTCTTCCTCCATCTCATCACTCCATCAGGCCCTGATGAAACGGGTTTGAAGGGAGAAGAGCCAGCACCAGCACAATTAAATTAATTTCCAGCAGCTGCATGGGATTAAAATTACCCACTTCTCCTTTCTGGCCTCTATCTAATGTTCCTGAAAATGATCTCCTGATACTCTGTGTCTCCTCATTTCTCTTTCTCATGGTCACAGCTTTCGGTATATCCACTCCTGACTGCATTGCCTGTCCCAAGCTGCCCTTCCTTCCCCTAGGTGTGGCTGGAGAGCAAAGTCCTGGTGAGACCCCTCTGCCCCAGGCCTGACCGGCCTGACCCTCTCCTTCCCAGACTGCGGGAGCTGGGCAGAGGCAACATCCAGAGGCAGCATGACCCTCAGGAGTGGGACAGTCTGTCTTGGTGCCTCAGCCCTCACGGAGGTCCCACGGGAATGGAGCCTTGTACTCTCCATGCCTGTCCTTTCAGAAGGCAGAGGAAAGGCAACACCCTGCGGTGGAGTGAACACCAGACTTAGAGCCCAAGCATATGGGCTCCAGTGCCTGTGTTTTCATGAGTAACTCAACCCCTCTGAGCACGCCATGCCTTCTGCGAAATAGAGAAGAGAATATCTGTCTTACAGATTGCTGTAAAGACTAAACAAGACGATATAGGGAAATTTGTGTGTGTGTGTGTGTATAGATAGATAGATAGATAGATAGATAGATAGATAGATAGATAGATAGAT